>NW_020898046.1:3089059-3556637 GCF_003984885.1 Neopelma chrysocephalum
CGGCTCGGGGGCTGCTGCAGGCGCTGCGCGGGACGCCGCGCCGGCCCAGCCTCCGCACCGCGCGCGCGGAGCGCGCGCGGTTTTGGACCCCAGGCAAGGCCGCGGCAGGAGAAAGGAGAGAGAGGGGGAGCCTTGCCAGCGAGTACTGCACCCCCGTGGAAGATGAGAGCACAGCTTCGGAGCACACAGAGGTTTGCCGTTCCAGGTTTGGGGAGGGAGGGAGAGGGGGAGGGGGACGGCGCAGAGGGAAGGGTGTTGAGCTGGCCATGGGGGTCCTTCGACTGGCGGGTGGGAGAGCAGGGCTGTCCCGTATGAAACATCACATCACATGTGAGCAATGCGCCTGGAATTTGTGGTAACACAGTGGAGGAAGGATAAGGTCTGGGTGGACAGTGGGTTCTTTGATTGATGGGGGTCCCGGCCAGGCTGGGGCCTTGTAAGGTACCTCAGCCTTGGACAGGTACGGGGGCCAGAACGGTTGGTCGGTTTGTTTGTTTGTTTGTCTATTTATTTCTTTCGTTTTGGCTCTCCTGCGGCTACTGCCCAGGTTCGGCATGTTCTGGATATATTTGCTTTGCTCTGTTACAGCCTGAAAGAGTGGGCAGGACAAAGGGTTGTTACTGGAAATAAAAGACTTGCCCAAATCGTTCTAACAGGAACGTAGCCTATGTACCCCTATGTGGTTGCGAGCTATGCTGGCGAGGGTTCATGCCTTCGGTAGGGTCACCCATGCCAGACAGGTCAAAACCATAGGACCAGATACACTACATTCTTGGGCAGGATGAGCTCATTAGCCTTCTGGCAGTCATCCTAGGAGAGGGACAACTCTCATCCCAAACCCGGGCAGATGGAGCTCGCTTAGCCCTGGAAGGCCATCCATCTCAGAGAAGGTCACTCTAATCAAACCTACGTCCTGAGGACCTCGCTGCCACCGTCCAAGCTTGCTTGGCCCTGGCAGATGAACCTCAGGATTAAAGGGTGGGTTCAGTTCCGCGCATACTGCATCTCACCTAAAAAATCCATTGCGCAGGCTTGAAGGCTTTACCCACATGCAAAAAGTCCTGCAGCGACGGGCGAGGGTCGAAACGGTAGGTGAAAGGTGCACTGGGAGCCGCAGACTCAACCCTGCATGCAGGCGGTTCAGGATATTGGTCATTTGAGACTGACGGAGATGAGAGTCTCTTGGGGCAGCACCCTGAACGACCAAGCAGCCTTTTCAAGGACAGCACTGCTTGCTCCACTCGGAGAGGGGCCTAGAAAAGGTGGCCTAAACAAAGCTCATCTCCACCTTCACCCGGTTGGTTAACCGCAGACCGACGGGCATCTTCTTCCAATGCGGTCGCACAAAGAGCAAAAAACAAAGGCATGCACCTGCCTCCAAAGGTGTACTCAAATTAACTCTAGCATGTTGGAACATCAGAACCATGCTCGACTCTGCCAATAGTGGACGTCCTGAGCGACGTTCTGCCCTAATTGCCCATGAACTGGCTCGTCTCAACATCGACATTGCTGCTCTCAGTGAAGTTCGCCTTCACGAGGAAGGCAGCCTCAGAGAACATGGTGCCGGTTACACACTCTTTTGGTCAGGTAAGCCCAGAACCGAAAAACATCTCTCAGGTGTCGGCTTCATGATCAAAAACTCCATTGTCCCTAAATTCGAAAATCTGCCGACAGGTCACTCTGACCGCATTATCTCCCTACGCCTTCCACTAAACAACAACCAACACGTTGTCATCTTCAGTATATATGCCCCAACTCTCCAAGCTGACCCTGCTGAAAAAGATAAATTTTACACTGACCTGCGCTGTCTTACCCAAAAGGTGCCCGCAGATGATAAGATCATTATCCTTGGTGATTTCAACGCCAGAGTAGGTAAGAATTTTGAAGCCTGGAAAGGAGTATTAGGCAAGCATGGTGTTGGAAACTGCAACGATAATGGTCGACTTCTGCTAGAATTCTGTGCGGAGCAACAGTTCACCATCACCAATACTATCTTTCAGCAGAAAAATAGTCTGAAGACAACCTGGATGCACCCCAGGTCTAAGCATTGGCACCTCATTGATTATGTCTTGGTGCGACGGAGAGATGTCCGCGATGTCCTCCATACCCGCGTGATGCCCAGCGCAGAATGTCAAACAGACCATCGGCTTGTGCGCTGTAAACTCAACCTTTATCTCAAATTCAAACCCAAGAGGGGCAGTATCCCAAGGAGAAGACTCCAAGTTAACGATCTCCAATCAGCCACAGTAAGAGAAAGATTCCAGGCAAACCTTCAAACTAAGCTTGATAACCATTCCACAGATTCTGCAGTTTCCTCTCCCGAAACAATTTGGCAGCATATTAAAAGTAGCATCCTCCAATCCTCTGAAGAATCCTTAGGGTTCTCCCTCAAGAAGAACAAGGACTGGTTTGATGAAAATAATCAAGAAATCCAGGAATTGTTGAGGAAGAAGAGAACTGCCCACCAAGCACACCTTGCACTGCCATCCTGTCACGCTAGAAAAACAGCCTTTCGTCTTGCTTGCAGCAAGCTCCAACAGAAACTCCGTGACATCCAGAACAAATGGTGGACCGATCTAGCTGCAAAAACTCAACTATGTGCAGATACAGGGGATCACAAAGGATTCTATGAGGCCCTGAAAACAGCATACGGGCCTACATACCAAGTCCAAAGCCCACTACTCAGTGCAGATGGTCAAACGCTTCTGACAGATCAAACCTCCATTCTGAATAGATGGTCTGAACACTTTCAGACTCTTTTCAGTACCAACCGTGTAGTACAAGACTCAGCAATTCAGTCCATCACACAACAACCGGTGAAATACGAATTGGATACTGCCCCCACTCTAGGAGAAATCCTCAAGGCCATACAGCAGGTGAAAATCGGCAAGGCAGCTGGGGTTGATGGAATCCCACCTGAAGTCTGGAAACATGGGGGCCTTGCACTCCATGCTAAATTTCATGAGCTTGTGGTGCGCTGTTGGGAACTAGGCGAACTACCATCAGACCTTCGTGATGCAGTCATCATCACCTTGTATAAGAAGAAAGGTACTAAATCAGACTGCTCAAACTACCGTGGTATTACTCTGCTCTCCATTGCTGGCAAAATCTTGGCAAGAATACTCCTGAACAGACTAATACCCGCTATAGCAGAAGAAATTCTACCTGAAAGTCAGTGTGGCTTCAGAGCCAACAGGAGCACCACAGACATGATATTTGTTCTCAGACAACTGCAAGAGAAGTGTAGGGAACAGAACAAAGGTCTCTATGTAACCTTTGTCGACCTCACCAAGGCTTTCGATACTGTGAGCAGAAAAGGTCTTTGGCAGATTTTGGAACGTTTAGGTTGTCCCCCCAAGTTCCTTAAAATGATCATCTCACTTCATGAGGATCAGCACGGCCAAGTCAGATATGGCAACACACTTTCTGAGCCCTTTCTAATAAAGAATGGTGTGAAACAAGGCTGCGTTCTCGCTCCTACCCTATTCACAGTCTTTTTCAGTATGATGCTCCAAAGGGCCACGGCAGACCTCGATGATCAGGACGGTATCTACATACGATATCGTACTGATGGAAGCCTATTCAACCTAAGGCGACTGAAGGCCCATACTAAGACCCTTAACCATCTTGTCCGGGAGCTACTCTATGCTGATGACGCCGCCCTTGTTGCCCACACAGAAGCAGCTCTGCAGCGTTTAACATCCTGCTTTGCAGAGGCTGCTGAGCTCTTTGGGCTGGAAGTCAGCTTAAAGAAGACAGAAGTTCTCCATCAGCCTGCACCTCAGGAAGTCCCCCACCATCCCCACATCACCATCGGCCAGTCAGAACTCAATTCAGTCCAACAGTTTAATTACCTAGGCAGCCTCATCTCCTCAGATGGTAAGATTGATGGGGAGATAGACAATAGGTTAGCGAAGGCATATAGTGCTTTTGGAAAACTCCATAAACGAGTATGGCGTAATAAACACTTGAAGAAAAGCACCAAGATCAGTGTTTACAGAGCCATAGTGTTGTCTACTCTTTTATATGGTTCCGAATCATGGGTCATCTACCGCCACCACCTGCGTCTCCTAGAACGCTTCCATCAACGCTGCCTCCGTACAATCCTTAACATCCATTGGTCAGACTATGTGACCAATACATCTGTTCTTGAACAGGCAGCAATTACGAGTATTGAGGCCATGTTGCTGAGAACGCAACTGCGATGGGCAGGGCACGTCTCTAGGATGAAGGACCACCGCCTCCCTAAGATCCTGCTCTATGGTGAACTTGCCACTGGCTGCCGCAAGAGAGGAGCTCCAAAGAAAAGATACAAGGACTCCCTGAAGCAACAACTCAGCCTTGGGCATATTGATCACCATAACTGGTCCACTCTGGCCTCTAATCGGGAGGCCTGGAGACAGACCATTTATAACGCTGCTGATGCTTTTGAGAAAGCACGCAGGATCACTCTTGAGGAGAAAAGACAACGCAGAAAG
This sequence comes from Neopelma chrysocephalum, assembly GCF_003984885.1. Classification (NCBI taxonomy): domain Eukaryota; kingdom Metazoa; phylum Chordata; class Aves; order Passeriformes; family Pipridae; genus Neopelma; species Neopelma chrysocephalum. The sequence continues at coordinate 3,093,538 of NW_020898046.1, forward strand.
AATCGAACCTTGCAGAATATACCATCTAAGGAGTCTTTCTGCTGTGTCTTTTGCAACCGGACCTGCCTTTCTCGTATTGGCCTTTTCAGCCACCAACGCGCTTGCATGAAAAATGGGTAGAGCCCTTCCCAAATCTTCGTTCGCGAAGCCTAGCCATGATGAATTATTATAGCACAGTAGATGGTCATCTGGAGAAAGAGAAGGATTTTTTTTTTGTGGAAAAAACTTGTCCAGGAACAGTAGTAATATTACAGCAGACAAAAGAGAAGTACTGAATGAGGGAAATTACTCCACTGACAAAGCATAAGCCAACATATGCCCATACTGACAATTCATTACAATTCAAAAATAGTTCTTTAAAAAAAAATTGCTGTCAGATTTTAGATAACTGACTAATCGGAAATAGGATTAGTTTGAGAGGTAATTTATTCAGAATAAATGAATCTCTGAGTTTACTCCTAAAGGAGATCTATCAGAGATTCAATTTCATTACTCATAATAGAGTTAGGTGAATAAAGGACTCTTCAGTTTTATGCCTGAATTAAAATGATCAGATCAATCAAAAATATTTTGTAAGGCCTAAAATGAAATATTACTTAAATTGAAGAATTATTTACCGCGTTAACCTTATTTTTAGAATTTAAAAAAGGTATCATCACTTTGAAAAGTCAATCTCATTTGAAAAACTTGAAAACAAAACCACTTAAAAAGATAAATTACTCCGTTTAGTAGCTTAAGTTTCTTAGATTAACTGCACATGAATTTGCAAACAGAAAATAAACTCAAAAGAAAGATGCAGCTTCAAAGACTGCACATTTTTCCCCTTCTTTCCATTCATAGCAGTGCTTCCCAAATTACAGACTCAGAGAAGCACTGGCTGGAATGGGCCTCTGGAGGTCATCTTGCCCTGCCTGCTGCTTGGAACTACCACCAACTCCAGGTGAGCTCAGTCATGCCTCCGACTGGTCAAGTCTTGAAAACATTTGAGGATGGAGATTTTATAACCTGAGCAATCTCTTCCAGAGCTGCAGCAGCCTCCTTGAGCTCTTCCTAATGCCCATCTTTTACTTGCCAAGCAGTAATTTATGACCCATCAGTGCCATTTCTGCTTATTTTCATGGGGGAAAAAAGCTTAAAACCCCCCAGAATATTAAAGGATTTCATACAGAAATTACTTTAAAATAAATGCATCCTTATGAACTATATTTTACAGTGGTTTTGAAGAGAGTATTTCCAAAAACATCCAATTACAGGTAGTTGAGGTAGCTCAAGACAACCGGAAAATGCTTTGTTTTTAAAATCATCTAGTGGTTTAAAAGTAATTTAGCAAGAGCCTATCTAATTTCAGTGGACTACCTTAGTTTTCATCTTTTAACTCTCAAAATAAGTGTAAAACCATGTATTTCATTTTTACAAACTATAATGGTAGCAGAAAACAACAAACACAATAAGCAATTCTTCAAGCTCATGGCTTCTGTGTTCTATTTTTCCTTGATTAAGCTGTAATCAAGTCAGTCCACGAATGCAAAGCAGGACAGGAAGAACTGATTATGCCTGAATTTGGTGAATCTCACCCTGACAGACATTTGTTTCAATGATGAAAGACTAAGTTTTTGAAGGGCTATTGTATTTTAACAGGAAATAGTATCTGTTTTTTAATCAAATTATGACCATAGCTTTTTTTCCATGCTCAATGATAAGACAAGCAAGATAGCCAATGCCATGATAAGATAGCAATAACATATTTGTTTTCTTCTCCCATATTCAGGTGTGGTGTGCAAACGAAACTGATTTTTAATGCACCACTGTACATAGCAGTCCTACTCTCCCTCTTCAAGCACAAACTGATGAATAACAAAATTCATTTCTATAAATTCCTCAATGTTCTTAGGTACAGAGCCACATCCTTCCATATAGTACTCCTCTTGGGGAGTTTTATACAAGCAGGAAAATCCTTCTTTACAATCGTGGAATGAAGAAACAAAGACATATAAAACCCACATGTTAAGATATCACATAAAAACTTTTTATTTTTGTTTTATATCTAAGTTCTATGGTTTTTATGAGTGGATTCCAAATTTGCTAAATGAAATCTCCAGTCTCCAATGTTTCCAAATAATCACTTTTTAAAAACTTTCATTGTGCTAATGTTTGTTTCCATAGAAACAGGAATGAAAGCAGAAACTGCTGTTAAAGGAATTAGAATTCTCTCCCACAAATGAAAGACTTAAAAATAATAATATATTAACAAAACAATTGTCAGAATATATATTTTATCATTTTGCAAAAAGAGAGCATGATCTTACCTCTACTGGAGTTAACTGGACTGTAACTTGTGACTACATTACAATAAGCCTAAATCACTAAGAACGTATTACTGAGTTAAAAAATGCAATAAAAAGAATATTCAGTTAAATGGATAATTTTGTAATGAATTTTTAAATTAAATTTAGGAGGTGATTGTCAGATAAGGTCATTTTTAGAAATAGTACAATGAAGATTTATGAGCCAAAAACGTAAAACAATAGATTCTAAGGATTATTAATATTTATATAATTTATTTCTAATAAACAGAATTAAAATTATTTCTAATAAATTATTTGCTAATTTTTTGAAAGTAAATTACTTCCATTAAAATCTGACTGGAAGTTTTTTACAGTTACTCAGATACATTTCTATGCTCTAGCAAGACAGTAATTGAATGTATGGACATCACACTTGCATAAATCCAAACTTTATAGAATTAAGAACATACTTTTACAGTAATTAAGAGGTTTTGTTTTTTCCCTCACAAAAGCCATTTAAAGTGTACTTCTCTGCATATCTTATAAACATTTAAGCACCTCCCATAAGAAAACTAGTAATAAAAGAAGTCATAATTTATCTCTTCCAAAACCATAACTTCAGTCAAAATCTTGAAAAGAGAATCTATCCAGGATTAGCTTGCAGTTTGCAAGGTTCCTGAATTCACAAAAATCTTACTTGTGCAGAGTCCTACTGAGTTAAGACACTGAGTTACTCAGATTCATTGCTGCACAATTATAATTTTTAAGATATAGACAACTTTTCCTCCACCGCATCAACCTAAATCACTTTATTCTCTGGATCAGCTTCTGTTATACTACATATAACAGAAGAACAACAAAGCTGGTGAAGGGTCTGGAGCACAACTCTTATGAGGAGTGACTGAGGGAGCTGGGATTGTTTCGCCTGGAGGAAAGAAGGCTCAAGGGGGCCTCATCACTCTCTACAATTACCTGAAAGGACACTGTAGTGAGGTGGGGGTCAGCCTCTTCTCTCAAGTAACATTGATAGGACTGAGAGGAAATGGCAACAAGTTGCTCCAGGAGAAGTTTAGATTAGATATTAGGAAAAGTTACTTCACGGAAATCATGGTCAAGCATTGGAACAGGCTGCCCAGGAAAGTGGTGGAGTCACCATCCCTGGAGCTATTGAAAAGACATGTAGATGTGGCACTTAGCAACATGGTTTAGTGGTGGACTTGGCAGTGTTAGCTTAATGGTTGGACTTGATCTTAAGGACCTTTTCCAACCTAAATGATTCCCTGATTAAGAGAGACACAGCCTTCGATAGCTCAGATTTGCATGAAGCTTGGGGCTTTCCCATCTGCACAGCTTAGAGAGGCCCAGTTAATAGGTGACTCTGTGAGATTAAGATATCTAGATGTCAGATGTCCAGTCTGGAAAACTCCCATCTGGCTTACAGTTGGGGGGAGAATTTTGCACTCTCCTGTGAGGGTGAAATTTCCTTATAAAGCTAAAAATATACTGATTTATTTTCCTATGCTTACAATTTTCATCATACATAGAAGAGAATTCTGATAGAGAAACCTTTGGAGAAAATACCTGGTATGGTATGACTTCACAAACATGCGGGTATTTTTAATAAGCATTTTTAAGGCATTGTTTTAACCAAACTACTACTTACTTACATCTTATCTGCATATACTTTGATCAACTCTACAAGAAAGTGACTGCCAGTACTTTTTCATAAGAGAATCCGTTTTTACTAGTGTGCTAGCCTATTCATTTATGTGATTTTCATTAAAATTCTGAAATAAAACACCATAAATATTTTCATTCCTAATTTATGCATTTACCATTACCACCTTAGGTTTTTCTCTTCATCAGGAAACTACTCAATTCAAAATGGTTTCTTCCTCCACAATGCACCATAAATCAATAAAATACTTAACTTCTCAGCATTTTATCTAATTTCCTTGTTTTCTCATTCCAGTTGACCAAAGAAGCCATCCAGTGCTTTGAAATATCTTGATGGTGGGCAACTATTTAAGATGTTTCAAAATGTGAACTATCTACATTAGGTATTTAACTCTTGTAATTTCCGTACTACATATTTTCTGCTGTAATTAAAATCACTACAGCTGAATTTAAAACTCTGAAGTATTTCTATTTGCCCCAAGTAATTAAACTTTGTTTGTGAGATTGTAACATTAAAGTGCCATTTATCAACCAGCTAAGACTCTACTTCCTTTAATTTTGATGTTAGGGTATTTTATTTTAAATTCTTCATTGTATGAAATTCCATGCCTAGAAGGTTAGTTTAGCTGCATTCAATTCCAGTACTCTTCTTATCATTAGATGGTATGAAATTCTCTGGATATAATATGGCTATTCCAAGTGTCCATTGATCCATTTTTTTCTGTCTGTAAAGCTGATTGTCAGGTACCACATAACTGTATTATTTTTGTTGTGATCCTTCTCTGTTTCAAGAATGTCTGTTGTAGCATGGTTCTTCCTATGCTATTTCTTCCCATTGATTTCTACTTCTAAATAGTGCTAATCAAAACAGGTAAGTATTTTTCATTTCCAAATTACATGTAAATGAGAATACATTTTCTTAAAAAGTACTACCCACTGTCACCTTCAGTTTGCAATTACTTGCAGTTTGAGGACATTTTAGGCTAAATAAGGAAAATGTTTGGAATAAAGTACTTATAAAAAATACCACAGGTATAAAAAAAGTTACAGTTTTGCCTTCTGGTGCACGATCCACTATGCTTTAACACAGGATATAAACCTAAAACCCTGACTCTAACATGAACTTTTGCAGGACAAAAGTGCAGTTTGAAGGAAATCTTGCAACATGTGTGTTTTCAGCATTGTGGTGTTTACTCTTCTTTATGTATTTCATTGGTGTATTTGTGCTTCTACTCTATGTAAGAGACAAGTGACAGAAGAAAATATGAGAGCCTTTTTCACCCTGGGGTGACTATATTCCAATTCTGCCAAAAAATCTGCAGCTGCATTTTATTTTGATACAAAATTTTATTAAGTCATAACTGTATTTTGTAAATCTGTGTTTTGCCTTTAGGTCAGTAGTATTCCAATGACCCAAAGCTGTGTCATACAGCTATCATTAGACTCCTGTATTCACTTTGGCCTCCCCATCCTGTGCCCTTGCATCTTATTTTCTTGCTAATTACAGATTATCTCGTATCTTTTGGTCAGTTTGGATTGTATGTTCCTTTTCTTCCAGTTCTGTTGGTGTCTTTATTGTAAAACAGAAACAAAGTTGCAACCTATTCAATTTCAGAAAGCAAGTTTCTATCTTGTGGAAAGGAGCCTTAACTCCCATATTGGAATTTATTAGCTACTCTTATAAGGAGTCTCATAGTTTATAGCCAGAGTTAAAATGCCCTTTGAGTAGAGGTTTTTTTACTTTCCCCAGCAGCTTCTCTGGACCCTGGACTACAAGAGGAAATGTGGTAACAGAGAATTAGCACAGATGCCACTCAATGTTTAGGACAGCTTTGGATGCCCAGAGGTCTGTGACTTGCCGGTGACTTGCAACACCACCACTGAGCCAACCCTGCTCACTCTGGAGGTGAAGCACCCACAAGTCCCCTGTAGTCTAAAACATCTTGCATGAACTGAGATCAAATTAATCTTGCCTCTTCCATTGCAGTAGAGTTACTGTAGCATCATGGGTCACACCATCTGGAAAAAAACATTTCTTCTACCTTTCAGTTTCTATGTGATAGGACACAGCACTCATCCAGTAGCATTGCTGCTCTGGATTCCCAGACAACCTCTTTCCCCATTCATTTCTGTATGTGACCAAGAATAGCATTCAATGCTTTGTAAGGACCAGGAAAAAACTAAGACCACCAATGACTAGAAGACAATCTTAGGATGTTCAAGCTATAATTCCACTTTCCTGTTAGAACTTTACCGCAAAATATTCATAGTTCCATAAAATCTTTGCCTCCCAGAACACAAAAAAGCAGAAAAAAGCTGGATGAAATAAATCCCCTAGATGTTATGGATTCCCTTATTTACATGGTTTTTTTGCTTCCATTTGTTTCACAGTAAAGCCACTAACACATTCTATAAATGCTGTTTTAAACTTACTTCTCACATCTCACCATTTCAGCAATGTTAGTTTTACTGTCTTTTCATCAACTAAGCACAGAGATTCTGAACACTTCTTCCAGCCTACTCATCCACATATTTAACCCAACCATTATCCATTCCTCTGCTTACTTCAGAGTTCTGCAACTCCATTTTGTTACACAAATTTTTAAGCTGTCTTTGCCAGATAAAACATTTTCTTCCCTTCTCACACTTTTTCTTATGTTCAAATCCCAGACACTTCATCACATGACACTTAATCATTCACCTCAAACAGGGGCTCCATACAAGAAAGGAAGCTGTCAACGATGCACAGTGCTGATTATATAGTACTGAGCATGTTAAAGCATGTTATTGTTTCAGTGTGTTTCCAAAGCCTTCAGTGATGTTGTTAATCATAAAAATCAGTAGCAGGATTAATTTAAATGAGAGTAAGCCAGGCAGAAATTTGAATTTTCATTTTAGCAGACTGCTAAGTGACATACATATTGGTTAAAAATAACTCCAGCACTGTTTTTCTGAAGGTCTCAATGAGAATATTAATTCTTTCCACCATACCTTAAATAACTGTAATAGGAGTACAATTATATTTCATGAAGAGTGTTACATCTTGATATTTTTTTCTTCCCTTAGATATACCCAGTGGAATAGGAACATCTTAGATAATTGCACAAAAGAAAGGACAGTCATATACAGATCATATTTTTTGTTACTTTTGCAAGACCCACACTCATAGACAAATGCCATATGTTTTCCTAGGAATACACAAGAGCAGCACCAGTGAATTTATGCAAGCAACATGTTTCAAGACTGCCAACAATGAAGCATCGTTCAAACTGCACTGTATTTTATGAATAAGCCTGTAATGTTATATTGTAATGAATCTGTTTGACATTCAGCAGTGTGATGCAGTGCACAGTAATTATAATAATGCGGTGCATGGCTGTAGCTTATTATGTGCATATGGAAGACACCAATGTCTTTAGTATGGACATTAACTCAAGGTAGGAGGAGAAGGACAGAAATAACTCAAGGAATGTAAGAAAGTCCTCGTCTCAAAGTCTGACGGTATTCTGAGAATCTATATATTCAATATACACACTCACACGCGAACACTATTAATGCAGCAGAGAGATCATCTTGAATTAGAATGCAAGCCTTTCTCTTTTTTTTTAATATATAGCATATTTTGTTTGTGATTTCTCAGGTTTTTGTAGACAGCAGGGAGAAATTTATTTTAATTTAAACAAAATTTTATTTATTCTCAATAATTCCAATGGATTTAAGAAACAAAATGAATGAGATCCCTTTCTAAAAGTTCCCTTTCCTCCTAAACTCAGCAGATGGACTTGTTCTTCAAATTAATTAGAAGGAAAGTCTTATAAGGAATATAGCTGATCTCAGTAGTATCTGCCTTACACCACGTTGTTTGATTTTCCATTTCTTCATTTTTTTGAGGACCAGATTTTTTTGTCTGTGCAATGGAGAGACTAATTTGAAGAATAGGAAAAATGGTCTGTTTAGTTTTAACAATGCTTCTCATTACTATGTTGCACACATAATCTGATAATATTATTCTTATTCCCCTCCAGACTTTGAGTCATCATGGTATTTTCTTCTCTTCTTGCAACTCTATAGTGCACAGCACAGCCCCATTTTATGATGTGTTGAACAAAACACAACAAAGAAATAAAGAAGGGGTCAATAGAAGCTGTTAGCTACAAACACATTACAGGCAATATACAACACCAGTGGTTGAATATTGACCTCAGGGCATTAACTCTATATTGGCATGCCATGCTACAGCACATGAACACAGTCATCTTTACAACACAGAGCGAATTTAAGAGACTCACATAATTGCCTGCGAGAAGGTACAGGAGCACTTCCAAATGCTGTGCCCTGTAAATAAAACACATTTTTTTTGGAGCAAAGGATGTCAGATTAAGAGCAGCAGCAAATGAAAAAAATGACAGGACATGAAGAAAATGAAGGCAGTGAAACGAAATAGAGGAGTTTGTTATTACTGAAGAACTGCAGTTCCTTCTTTCAGATAAACATAAATTATAGTGGAGAACATTCTGTGAGTAATCCACCCATCAGTGAACACAATGAACCAAAAAGAGAAAAAAGAGAGAGAAAGAAAGAAGACAGGAAAAAAAGTATCAGCCTAAGACAGGCATGCTCATACTTGTCAAAAATTAAATTTGATGGAAAGGACAATGTACGGAGTATATATTAACATGAATTTCTTTACAATAATAAGAAGGCTCAATTACATCAATGTCTTAGCTGATACTGTCACTGTTTGAAGGTAAAGTACATTTCAAACAGGTATGAAGGAGAGTGAGTGTAGTACTGTTTGGTTCCTGCCACTTCCTCCTCATCTTCTCTCCATAATTCTTCACCATGTCCTCACTGGGTCAGTTTTTTGACAGTTGACAGGAAGCAGCTTTATTAAATGCCCGATCAATATACACAGTATGCTCTTCCAATAGATAGAGTGTTTCATCTTTTGTGCATTATGCCACCAATTACCACACATCTCTGAAATACCAATGGTGCATGTAATCAAACCATGAATCAAATATCAAGCAAGTCATTCCAGTTAGGATCTGTAGGCAAATCTCTTCCCAATGTGATCCCCTATTCCCACAATCTCCCTCAGCACACCTGCCCGCTCCCCCCCCAAAATCAACAAACCATCCTAGAAAAACAAACTAATAACAGAAAGAAAGAGGATGACTAGGTAAAGAGAAACTTCAGTGTATAAAATTAAAAAGCACCATTAAAACAAACTATGTTGTCTCATTCTGAATCTAGACCACAAATCAGAGCTTTGCTTTAAATTTGTGTCCAAGACTGCATCCTCGTTTCCAATGTAAAAGAGCATTCTGATCATTTGGACTGGGTAGTCAAGGGTGACTAAATTACAGTAAAATTCAGTTTGCAAGTATTGCCTTAAAAAAAAAAAAAGATCAAACACCTGAAACTTACAAGACTTGAGTTGAGCTTGGCTTCCTTTGAAGTCAATTTGACTTCTACCATCTCTTAGAAGTCAAGGCTGGGAACTGATTTACCAGACATTTAGACAGTACTAGGCATTGGTTCTTGAAGATAATTTGCTCTTTCAGGTCTTGTAAAATGCCATTTTCCTTTAGCTAGGACAAGTGAAGCATATATATGCATATCTAAAAAGTGCAACAGAAAAACCATCTTTACATCACTGATCCCATATCCCTTTTTTAAAGGAAAACCAGAATAATCATGAAATAATTATGATTATTCTTCATTTTAGATGCCATGGCTGTGACACTGCTATGCTGTGGCCACATGCAGCGCCGGGTAGCTCTGCAGAAACCATTTGTCTTACTATGCCCCAAGCTTGTCACTCAAAGAAACAACTCCTTCCTGCAACTGTAGTAAGAGGCCACAGGCTCTGCCACAAGTAGCCAAGGGGGCAAGCCAGGCTTAACTTGTGTTGGGGCAGCAAAAACATCAGTATCCGCATTTCTTGTTTTCAAGGTTGCAAGGCTGCAAGGAAAAGGCAGTAAGCTCTCCTATTTACCAGGAAAACAGGGAAAGCAGGCAGTGTGTTCAAAGCCTTTTCCTCCAAGGCAGGCAAGTGCCCTGCAAGTGCACCATCCCCCAATGTCACAGTTATTTCAGCACTGCCAAAGCCCACATTTATCTCCAGCTAACATCTCATAGTAGCCAAAGGGCAAGTTGGTTTGGGTACCAAATCCAATCATACACTTAGCACTCACATGAGTTCTTCAGTGGCTACTAAGGCTTTACCTATTATTTCCAGTGCTCCCTTAAGTCTTTCAAAAACAAAATACAGTTATTTGAAATACTAAAGAAATTTATCTACAGCAAAGCTAGAAATACTGAAGAACATACACTGCATAACAGCAGCACCACAATCTCCCCATTCTCCCAACTATATGTTTTGCCTAAAGGTTTTCTAGAAAAGCTGAGGTACACAGTGGTACCTTATACGAACGTACCTCCTAAAAGTAAGTTTTCAGTTCATCATTTAAAGATATTAAAATGATCAGTGAAATCATATATAAAATCAAAAAGTACAAAGTAAATTGGTCTGACAATGGTTAAATGATTACTTGCTTATTTAGCCAGTAGTTTTCTTGTTTTTCCTGTACTTTTAACGTGTAGCATGTACATTTTCCCCAGCCGTTAATCGAATAGAAAACATTTACACAGCCTCAACTTATACAAATCCATCAACCAAAGAACTGGGAATTTAATTATTGATTGCTGATTATTATTATCACTACTGACACAAATTATGTATTTCTAATTACATAATGCTACTTTGAAAAGCAAGATGCCAATGAATTTGACTACTTTTTAACATTTCTGATTTCCAGAGTAATTTGCCTTCTTAGGGGAAAAGATATTTATCTTTTAACCAGGCCTTCCTTTGCTTTTCTTTTCACATACTCCAGAAATAAATGTTATCCTTCAGTATCATCTGGCCCAATAATAAATAGTTTTTCAAAACTAAGCCAAGTTTCAGGCTTGTAGAAAATTCAGGCTCTGCTAGAACTCATGGTAGTTCAACAGTTCCAGTCACATGTAATTTTCTTTCTGTCCTGTCTATGTGGTATAACACATAATCCTAAAAGCGTCTAGGCTTCCATGATCACTTCATACTAAATACTTTATTAAGTTTTCCAAATGCCCTGTGATTCACAGATATGTAGAGCCTTACAAAGGGATAATGCTATCAATAATATAGAGGCTTACCTTGTAGTTACTAAGTTAATGCTTTATAAAAGTTAGCATACGCATCTGAAGCTTCTAAGGGGGTAACTCTTCCTTATCTTTTTGCTGCATAATTTTAACGAAGAGATCACTTACTGAATAGCATCTCTCAAAATACTCTTTTCAGTATATAGCTAAGTTTGAATTTCAATTAATCTTTAAATACAGTTGCATGCATGCATGAAGTTCACCACGACACTGATTTTCATACATTTTAAGGTATGTAACTCATTTTGATTTAGAATGTTCTATAGTTCTTTCAAAGGCTACATAAAACATGCTAATGATAGCATCTTCTATACCTTTATCATGTAAATGCACAGAACAGAGGTACAGAATCAACATCTCCAGATCACTGTGCAAAAATGAGTTTTTTTGGTTGATCCCTCTGCCTATATCAACTCATTGCTAAAATGCCAGCAAGTCAGGTTGTCATTTATGAGAAGCAGGAAAGCAGTTTTCATGACGATTACATTTTTACCTTTCTTAACCACTTCAATCAGTTCTAAAGAACTTAAAATGCATAAATAAATCTCTCTTTGCTAATTCATTTAACATGAAATAGATTTTAAAAATTATATTCTTGATATTGCTATACACATTATTCTTCCAACAAATACCAAAATAGTCCAGTGAGTGCAGTGATGTACACTTCATCAGCAGCCAATTAACGTGTCCAGGTAAGGAAACTGAAAAAAGTCACTCTTTGTGAACAGAGACTTTCTGGAGGGAAGGTTTAAAAATGGACAGCCCCTAAATTTCACTTTTAAATATACATGTGAGGAGAAAACAAATATCAGCACCTGAAAAGTCAGAGCTCAGGAATCCCTCCAGATCTGTAAGCTAAAAGTGAAGATGCCAGGATGCCTCATTTATAACATCTGGCCTATTCAAAAGGCCAGTGAGGGAAACACAATTTTTAGGACTGCTTTGCACACGAACACAGTATGAAAAGAAAATACATCTGCTCAGGTCTTGATTCCTGCCTACATCTTATAGCCTGTGTCACAAAATATATTGAGATTTCAGTGTGAAGTGATTGCTTGCCTGGGAGGGCCAGAGAGGCTTAAGTACTCTATGTAATCAGACTAATTTATTTAATATTTACCATAGCATCAGATGCTGAACTATGGACTAATCAGCTAGTTAACTCAAGCTTAGGATAGATTCCCTAGGAGTTGTGTTCCCTGTGAAAGCAGGGCACAGACTAATTTTTCTATATGTTCCTTTGTCATGTAATTCAGTGCCACAGTCTCTGTTCCTCAAAAGAGAAAAATAAGAGAGGCTTTTTTTTTAGCTTTTCTGTCTCCATATAACATATCCTCAGCATCCCCTCATTTTTAATGCAGGAATGTTTGATTACCCAAGACAGCCCTAAAATGAATGTGGATTTTATGCATCAGACAAGCAGATACACAGTTGTTCCGTTTACATTCCTTCAGTCAGTCATTTCTAATTTCTTTTCACTTAACTTTCAGAAATGCAATCAGAACATTACAAAACTCAGTTCTTTTTGAAAACACTATCAATTTTTAATCTTGTCAAGGTGAGAGTATGACACAGTTTCTGTCAGAAGTCACATTTAAGTATTCACTGAAAACTCCAATGAACTCTGCAAGAGAATCTGGCATTTAGTTCCCACAGCTGTTTTATTTCTCACATCCTCGCATTGAACAAAACCAGTCACTGTCAACTTTTTAAAGTAATAACTACAAACACCAACCAGTCTAAATATTTATGACTATAGCTATTCTGGGACAACAGCAGCAAGGAAGTTCAAATGAAAAGGGTTCATAATGCAACCTATTCAACAAAGCAAAACATCCAAGTATGTATTAGCTTGCTTTCAAAGGAAGCTTTTCAATAAAAATACTTTATCAACTGCATGTGTTTCCTATATCTAGTTGAACTCCAAAGTTATGATTTCACCTGTTATTAACTTAATATAGCAACCAAAGTCCTCTGGGTTCACCTTGAGCAACTTGGAAGCCTCAGTACTGCAATATATGAAATGATCAAATCAATTCAACTGAATACCCCCTCTGCAGAATAACTACACAAATATTGCTGTTCTTTTTCAGTCACTTTCTATGAGGAATCTCCGCAAAGATGTGTATTAACAACAGACCAATCAATGCCAGAAATAAACAGAAGAGCTCACTACCCGCCAAATGAATGCTTTTCCAATAAGGGCCCTCTATTTTGTTAGAGCACAAATCCACCTATTAAATGGTTAAAAAGGTAGATTAAAAAAAAAAACACACAAAAAACCCCCAACCCCCATCTGCTCCCGCAAAACAACCCAAAACCTTAAAACAACTTCAACTTCTTGTTATGATTTTAAAAGAGGCTAACTCATGATTTACAACATTTTCCCTAGACAAAGCACATAATACTTTGACATGAACTTTGAATATTCTTCTCACCACAGAAACCAGACCGATATCTCAGAATGTTTCAGAGTACTATTAAGAATAAAAAGCACAGTCTTAAAAGACAGGCTATACTGAAGTCTTAGTTATGACCACATAAAAAAAGGTTCGACTGATCTCACAAGTGTTCTGAAAGATAATTCCACATCAATACATGATGGCATACTATCAACAATACGTAAGATTTCCTAGAGACAGAAGAACTTGCTACATCACTCCCACATTCTCCTGTAAGAGCAGAATATATTTCTTTCACAAAGAGGGTAAATGTTAAAATGGTAAGATGTGCTTCGGTGTGACAGTTTACACTTGTATTACACAGCACTTCACTCATTGAGTGTATCAATGAAATGATGAGCAGACCAGTGTGCTGCTACTCTGAGTTCAGAGGTGAGGTTCAGTAAAGGCTTCCTTGGATCTACTACTTTTCCAGTGTAATGTCTTAACTCTTAAAAGGTTATATATATATATCAGTTAATTCAATATAATGACATTAGTATGTCTTCAGATATGGTGCCACCATATTCTAAAATATGCAGACATCTATCAAATCTTTTCTCCAAAGTTTCAGTTTAGGTGCAAGAAACTTATTCATTAACATCTTCTTGATCATTGGGTATTACTCTGCACACTCAACCTTGCTAGGCACAAACATCTCAAAAGCCCTTTCACAAATCAAAACCTGTATCTAGCTCTCCAGTATATCCTCACTACCATAATATGATCCACAGCCCCCTTGACATAAGTACTGCCTCTTTCAACTGCATTTAGAAAGTAGCTTGTAACAGCTCCTTTTACCATGTGAGTCCCAACTCAACTCTATAACTTGGTAGTAATGTCCTATCACTTATTTTTCCATAAATTCCTGAGATGCCTGCTGTAGAGTTCTTCATTTCAGAACATGGAAATTCACTCATTTTGGTTTAAACATTTTTACCATCTTGATGGAAAAATTCGCTTTTTGTCACATGACCTATTTTTTGTGCAAGTTGATTCAATAGGACTATGCTAGTTAGGATAGCTTTGCCCTGTTTTCTACTTGAATTTCATATACTGCTTTTAGCCTTCACTCAACTGCTTATTTTAAAAACTTCCCATTTAAAATTAAAAAAAAAAATCCCATTTAAAATTTTAAGTGCTAAGACCACTTCTACTTATGTAGAAACCATCCCTCCTTCAGGCTCAGTTTGCCAAGTTGAATACAGAGAGGTGGAAAGCTTGAGACTTTGGAAGAAAAATCATCTGCATAAATATAAATGAAAAACCATAGTCAAAGTAGGGAGACATAGGTTTTCAAGCAAAACTCAAGCAGAACAAGAATTCTTTTTCCTTTTAGAAAGATAGAATTTGAAAATATAAAAAAAAGCCCAAGCAAGTAAAACTCTCCACTACTTTTTCACCAACAATTGTTTTCAACTTAATGTCTTTTATAGCATTATCCAACTTTAATAATGGCCAACATACAGTCTTTACATTCCCTCTGATGACAAACTGCTTATCATTTGTGCCTTTTTCCTTTATTAGATTTCACATTGCAATGTATTTTACCTTAAACAGAGTAATAAGAAAAAAATGGTTTGTTCCTATAGTGGCCTAAAATAAGGCCTTCATACAACTCCAAAATATTTAAATCTATGTGCAATTGAAGATGATAGCACACAATCAGACACATCCATTTTCACTTTTTTGAAAGCTATGCCAAGCAAGAAGATAGCCCTAAGAGCCAATGTGGCTCCATAGTCTATAGATAGATTAATATAAATATGTTCCTCCTCCAAATACACTCCAAACTGAAGCTCTAGCTCAATAAGGAAGACGTATTTCCATCTTAAAGTTATCAGTAAATATTTTACTAACAGTCTCTTGGCACATTTTCGACTCTGAATCAACATTTACATGCACTTTTCAGCAATCTGCTTCCACATATAAGTGAAACATCTTAAAATACACTTTCACACCAGCTTTTGGATTGCAATCTCATAAGGCCAACCTATACATACTAGGTTAGCTCTAGATACAATCAGACAAGGCAGTAACAGTCTTTCTGGGTACTTACAGTCACTTATATGATAGCAATAGGATACACGTTTCAAATGGATAATCCAAGTGATATTTCTGTACAGCTAGCTTCCCTTTGTTAATTGAATGCTTCCTTGTAACTCTCTTACTGGCAAGAAAAACCTGCTCAAATCACTTAGGTGGAAATTTCTTATAAATTGTGAATCCTTGCATGCCCCAACATCTATTGAAACACTGTACTTACATTTAAAGAAAATGTTTTGTGAATATGGTAAAAAAATGAAATCAGAAAATATTAACTCATTTGCAGACTTCTCATTCACACTTTAGATATTATGTTACATTAATTTCTTTTTCACTTTTATCTCCTGATTCTTTCTCCTCTCAGGAGACTTGACTTAAGGGAACTTGAACTTTTCTATCCCTGCCTTCAGTTTTATACAAGTTGTTTTAAAGCTACTCTGCTTTGCTCATTTAAGTCTTTCATGAACTTGGTTTTACAGGTCTCTTTGGCACTATTGCCTAAGACATCTTTCATTTAAAGCATATCAACTGTACACACTTCAGTAAAAGTGGTTCTATTTTAGGGTTGTGCATTGGAAATTCAGACTGAAACTGCTGGGCAACTTCCACCCCTTCTCTCACTCTCCTCAGCCCCTTCCTCCTGTCAAAAGCCATCCTTCTGCTGAAAGTCTGATTGAGGCTGATCCCATGTATTTAGGTCCTCTTGCCTGGACTAAGTTTTCCACTAATGGCCACTTTTTGTCTTGTACCTGGTTCATAACTATGATATCCAGCTCTGCAAAGTTTTTTTGGGTTTTGTTTTGGGGTTTTTATAAGACTGGTTTTATTTAGCCCTGAATTACTTCCAGCATCAACCACAGGAAAATTTCTTCATTGGATTCAAAGGGAGGCAAAAAATCAAATGATTTTGTTTGTGAAGTTAGTTATTTTCACTTCCCGTTTCTAGCTGTTGCTTTTGCCTACATAACTGAATTCAGATATAGACATATGCATGCAAAGTGCTTCTAGAATATTCAAGAACCAATTCAAAAATGCATATGGTATAGATATATGCACATCCTATTGGTTGATTATTATACAATCTGCACCATTCTAGTTGGAAGAGATCTTTGCTGGTCATGTATTTTCCCCTCCTGCTCAAAGCCAGGTGTCAGCAATGAATTTTGACTTAACCACCCGTAAATTAAAAATTCAGTAGAGAAAAGGGCAAAGACCATTGGATGATTATATCTAGATTAGAACATAACACTGCAGTAAATGTTTGTACAAAGCTTAACTGAATGCCTAGGGGTTCATATTCCAATTTTAATTTAATCAGAACCTAATGCTGAAGCACACATTTACAGCTACCTTTTCAGCTCATATTTTCACTAGAGCTCATTTATTTTTAAAAATAGCCTCCTGTGGTTTCATAAAAAACAGTGTTAATGCTAAAAAGAAATATGTAACAATGAACAACTGTGCTGGTATTGGCTACGGTAGAGTCAATTTTCTTCACAATGGCTAGTATTGGGTTACTTTTTGGATTTGCACTGAAGACAGTGATGATAATACAGAGATGTTTTTCTAACCTCGGAGTTTTCTAGCTTTTACTCTTCTGATTCTCTCCCTGATCCTGCTGGTGTGGAAGTGGGTGAATGGCTGTGTGGTACTTGGTTGCTGTCTGTGGTTAAACCACAACAAAAACATGCGAAATCTGGACTTCTCTCCCTATTGCAAACTGCAAATCTAGTCCCATATTCACTGAGAAAGTGCAGAACTGCAATGTTTGCTTTGCTACACTAAATAAATACTTCCACAGTTCTTTATACTATTTCCTGTAATTGCCCGTTTGACATACCCCAGCAATCCAAACTCATTTTCCTATTTTTAAGGGGTGAATATGAATCTTGTACAAATCACCATGAATGTGATTACCAGTGCCAGTTTTGATGTGATTACATTACAGGTCTGACCAAAAGTCAATGGAAGTGATTGCTATCCCAAAGTATTTTCTTCTTGTGTAAGCTCAAATACTGTATGGCGCGCTCTCTGTATATATTAGTTGCCCACATGAAGGCAGATACTCACAATCCACAAGTGGTAGGAGAATATTTGTAAAAGCTCCCGTTTGATTCAATTAATTTAATTTTATTTGTAACAAATAATATAAGTAGCTAACACCAATAACTCGTTATTACAAATAGCATGAGCTTTTAAAGTAATTTGATGGCTCTAATAGGAAAGCGAGGATTATAGTTCAAAAATACATATCTATAAATGAATCATATGAGCATACACACAAAAAAGGTGACTGTCAAGAAAGGAAAGGAATGGTTATTAGATGATGAACTCTCTCAGTCAGTATGAAAGCAACTGTCATTGGATTAATGCTTGATGGCCCCCGTGTTAATTGTCCTGGACCTAACCGGTAAATCCTCACATTACAACAAAGCACTACTGCAGGGGCGTGGGGATGAGACAGGCAGGGAGGGAGAAAACATTATCATCCTTGGTAGAAAAAAAAATAAAAAAATTGAGCACAATCTCTTCTCTTATGCCCAAAGCTGAAGCAAATTGTTATTGGAGAAAGATTTTATTGCTGAGATGTATGTTAATTTGTATCACCTTCGAGCAGAAGACCTTTTCTCAGATTGTTGATTTACCTTCTTTACAAAACCAAATTAAAATATAAATAAAACACATACTACAAAAGAAAAGGGACATGATTCTGGATACATCTCATTTTGATTTTTATTTTACAGGCAGTGTATCAAGCTCTCAAATTTGATTTCTAACTGCCTGGTAGGAAATATTTAATTTCTCAGTTCCTGAAGACAATTATCTTTCCTGTCTATTCTTTTCCCGTAATAAGAAAATCTTTCTTTTTTGTTTCCAGAATCTATAGATAAGAGTGTTTTGCCAGTTAATCCTTACAAATAATAATAATTATAAAAATCCCAGCAGGCAAGTTGAAACCACAAATATTTTTACAATTCTCATATCTAAACCACAGTCTAATTGATGTGCTCATGCTTTGCTCCACTTTTTTCAGCATCTGAGATTTTTATTTGGTTCAATAAATTATGATTCTTTGTTGAACAAATGGTCAATCATAGAAGTTTGCTATTAGATTTAGCTTTGCTGACTGTTTCTTCTGTTTGTTTCATATATATGAATTAATTTGACCTATGCTCACCTAAGCAATACAGTAATTTACCTTTTTTGGCATGTCCAGATGCAGATCAGTGATGAGTGGTGTCCCTCAGGGGTCTACTGGGACCAGTACTGTTTATTATCTTCATCATGACATAGACAGTGGGATCGAGGGCACCCTCAGCAAATTTGCAGATGACACCAAGATGAGTGGTGCAGTTGACACACCTGAAGGATGGGATGCCATCCAGAGGGACAAGCTCAAGAAGTGGATCCATGGGAATCTCATTAATTTCAACAAGGCCAAGTGTAAGGTGCTGCAAGCCTCAGTATCAACACAGGCTGGGGGATGAACAAATCCAGAGCCGCCCTATGGAGAAGGACTTGGGGGTGCTGGTGGATGAGAGGCTGGACATGACCCAGTAATGTGCACTTGCAGCCCAGAAAGCCAACCATGTCCTAGGCTGCATCAAAAGCAGCGTGGGCAGCAGGTTGAGGGAAGTGATTCCATCCCTCTACTCTGCTCTCATGAGAGCCCACCTGCAGTGCTGTGTCCATCTCTGAGGACCCCAGCAGAGGAAAGACATGGATCTGATGGAGCAGGTTCAGAGGAGGGTAACAAAGATGATTAGAGGTCTGGAGCACCTCTCTTATGAGGAAAGGCTGAGAGAGTTAGGGTTGTTTAGCCTGGAGAAGAGAAGGCTGCAGATAAGCAGCCTTCTAGTATCTAAGGAGGACCTACAACACAGATGGGGACAGACTGCAGTAGGACTTGCTACGATAGGAGAAGGGGTAAGGGTTTTAAACTGAAGGAAGGTCAAATCTTTTTACAGTGAGGGTGGTGAAACAGTGGAACAGGTTGCCCAGAGAGGTGGTGGATGTCCCATCCCTGGAAATATTCTATGCCAGGACGGATGGGGTTCTGAGCAACCTAATCTAGTTGGAGATATCCCTGCTCACTGCAGGGATGCTAGATCAGATGACCTTTAAAGATAACTTTCAACCCAAACCATTCTTTTTAATACAGGGCTACCCATCAACTTTTTACAGAAGCCTTTTAGCACAGTGTTTCAATAGCATCCTAGCTGCTTAAGGAATTTATTGCAAAAAACCCCCACAATACAACTTTATACACAGCTGCAGAGAATTGCTGTTATGCACCTGTGTGGTGCTATTTCTATGCATATTTTTGTTGCTGCTTGATTTTATACTTCCTTCAGTGTGAAGGCTGGCACACCTTTCAGAAACACTCTCTATTCCATTTAAGCCTGTCCCTTCCTCAACATTCATTTAGAAATGATCAGTTGAACACTATTTTTTCCAACCTCTTATACCAAAGCGTTTTCAAAACAAGTGAACGCCTTGTAACTACATTAAAACATTCTGAATTGCAGCTCAGTCCCTTGCCTTTGTTGCTTGTCAGATTCCCTGATACCTTGTTAATGCATACTTCCCTAAGAATACAATGCTACATGCTTCACACAAAGCATGTGTGGCACAACAAAACCTAATTGGCACAAAACATTTCTTCCTTCCCACACTCTCCAATTGAACTAAATTTTTTACTCAGTTTCAAAATGGAAAAGTCTTTTTATCACTTGATGTATTAAAATTCACTACTATTATCAGATTTACTGGTAGTGCATATACCACAATGAATTCCAACTTTTTACTGAATGGATACGAAGAAAAAAAAAGTATCTATTTTACAAAGTAGATTTGTTAATGAGGCATGAAACAAGAGAAAACGATAGGTGGGTAGGGACAAAAAAAAGAAGAAACAGAAGAAACAGAGGAGCCTGGGAAGAGGGGATGGACTAAGAATCTCCTTATCTTCTTAGAGTCAATAACAATGCCAAAGCCAAGAAGATCACAGCTACAGCATGTGGATATGCTATCAGCTGTGTGGAAATTCCTTCTAATAAACGTAGGTCAAAACACGACTGAAAAAAAGGCAGGTGACATTTCTACTTTGAATTCCAAATTGCTGAAGACATTTTAGGTGTAGGTTTGGGAATCTTTGCACTTATCATTTGCTTGGAACTTTGTGCTGCTGGAGGTACAGTCAAGCTGCATCTAGTCTTCTAACTGAAATTTCATAATTTCCCAAATCACAGGTATAACTCTACTACAAAACAGATAAGATTAGATAAGAAAAAAAGAGTAACTATTAGAAAAAAGGTTATTAAACACAGTAGAATTCAAACCTGAATGAGAAAGCAAGATATTACAAGGGTTTTTTTGTGAGAGGAGTGTTAGTTACACATATACATGCACGTGGGATTTGATACAATACCAGTTTTCAGAAGTACCACAAAAATGAGAGTAACATCTGTTTGTTTTCTATATAACTGATGAGAGTCACCTTGACTTTTCCTTATTATTTTGTTTTGAGGTGTTTTTTCTTTTTAAATAGCCTTAAGGCTATGCAACAGTCAAAGAAAGGACACCAGCTATTAAGAACTAAGGATGACAAACAAAATCGTTCTAGAATGAGTGTCACAACAACCAACTTGGGTTTTCAAAATCTCTTCCCTTTCCTTTTATTAGAGAATATCTACTATAGAAGCATGAAGTATACATGCAGCAACTTCTCTGGGGGTTCGGGGCATTTTTTTCTGTCTCCCAAATTAGCAAGCATTTAAACTGACATATAAAGGGAGATGAAAGAAAAGAACAAATCATCCTTTAACTTTGAATATTCTCTATGCCTCAGAACCCAAACTTTCTCATTATAGTACCAATGGTGTATTTGTCATTCCATGAAAGAACTTGAACCTCTGATTACTTCCTATCACTGTGCATCTCATTAAAACAAGAGTTTACTATTATAAACAATGAACAAAAAATATAACTGCAAAAGCTATTTTAAAAGGTGCCAAGGCATGACTAACAGTCACTAATGTCACATTTAGAAATCAAACCCTCATAAACATTATCCAACGTCCAAATGATACACCTTCAAATAGAAATCCCTTCTTTATAGAATTGCCTTTTTTGAAGTTAAACTTACATCGTCAAAATGGTTTATTTCACTACTCACTAAGAAACATACTTGAGAATGAAAAATTATTAACATTAATGGCACACAGTACTTCAATATTTTGGCACACAACCATGTAATGAGCTTGAAGGGAAAAGAGGCATGGCTCTAACTGTACTTTGAATAACTTAAAATATTTGTGAACACACACACAAGACCTCTCAATGTAGCTCATGCAACCTACGAAATAGGAATCTTCCTTTTCTCCAACAGACTATATAGTGCACACTCACCTCCACTGTGCCTTCCTGAGTCACACATAGAGTAGGAAATACTTTATACTATCCTTGCTTTGACAAGCTCTTCAAATTAATTTTCAGTAATTCAAAAAGACTCTAACAGAGAAAAGGCAGAGAATAGATGGTGAAGAGATAAGACTTGAAATGTAGTTAATATCAAGCAACTGTTCTCTCCCCTTCACATGGTACCTACAACAGAAGGAAGGGTGGATGGGAAGGCCCTCTAGAATGTAGGGATGGGGCTGGGGGAAGCAAGTAGATTTGAAACAATTGTTCACAAATTCTACTAACCTCCAAGACTTCAAAATCTTCACAAAATCTAGGAGAGGTAGAGAAGGTGAAAAAAAAAAGAAAGAATTTTACATAGCAAGCTCTATCTCTCAAAATTCAATAAGGGAATAATGTACTTAAAGTATGAAAATCCCACAGTTTGCAGCATGTCAGTGGAGCTCCATCCTACTGTGAGGCACATGCAAAGAGATACTCAAATAGAAATGTAAACTGCCCAGAAAATAAATGTTACACTGTACATGGAAGTAACTTCAATGACCAAAGCCCCAACAAATATTTACTGCTGGAACCAAAGGAAAAAGCACAAGACAGGTCAAGGAAAGATGAGTTCAAAGGTTTTGGAGATCAGCAAAGAAACACATCACCCACCCAAATCTAAGCAATGATATACTTGCAACTAGAGAGGCAGTCGAGCCAGCAGCAAGGTAGCCTGAAAAGGAAAATCACGTGAGTTTGTTGACCCTGCAGAAACCAATACAGTCAAAAAAGAAATGAAGAATTGGGATTGAAGAACTGTAGCTCAGAATGTCACAAATTTCCTGTTTTCTTCTGCTTTACTAATATGAATGAGGCAACCAAGGTCTTGCTTGTGCTCCCACAGAGAACCTAGTCCGTGCTCAGGACCAAGAGGTGGAAGGTTAATGTAGTGACTTGCAGCACTGGTTCACCATTTCCATACAAACTTTCACTTGTCTCATTTGAATAGCTTTGTGTTTAGCTGAGCTAGTGCTAGTTAAAATGTGCCAAAACCAATTAGTGCAGAAAGATGCTGCTATAGCAACGGCATCTAATTTTCCAATTAGTAATAATTGCTGAAACACCTGCCATAAAACATAAATACATTTGGATTAGGGGGCTCTGAAAGGAACTTTGCTTTAAAATTTCTTTTTTTTTTTTTCAAATTGACCTTTATCATGATAATGAAAAAAAGAAAGTGCTAGTTCTCATTTTGCTGCTATCAAATGTAATACAAATAGACAAAGTATTATTTATTTTTAAGGGACTCCAAAGAACATGTCCTAAAGTCTTAAACTAATTAACTACACCGCGCTTAGAGATTCCCAGGCAAGAAAAAATCCAGATAGCTCTCAGTTTACAATGAAGAGCAGTGCAATGAATGCAATATAGAAATACCACCTGTAAGATGCAAATGCTCTGACTGGTAGAGCTAAAGACAAAGCAGTAGTAATAGTGCTACGGTACATATAGTGCTATGGAACATAGTAGTGCTATAGCAAACAAGTGTGAGATCAAGCAAGATAAAAATGATCTTATTCACCCTAGGCAGGTTCTGAACTCTGAACATACACATTTTACATGCAGTTTTAAGTACATTTGTACTGTCCAGCTCCAGTCACAAATGGAAATGGGATTCACATTTGCTCTGTGTTACACCTAGAAGCATCCTCTTGTAGCAGCCACTATCCACCCACGCACTGGACGTATCTGAAATCAGTGATCTAATGCTGATTTCCACTCTTAGCACCAGATGAGAGTGCTAATTGCTATGGTCTTCCTGTACTTTAAATTTTCTGTATTTCAAACATTTATCCTTGATCCCCACTTACGCAGCAGGGATTATGTACCTTTCCAGCACTTCTCAAAGATTATTTTGAAAATAAGACTTTCTTTTCCCAACTTTCTGATAGGATCCATCTGATTGCAGTCTTAAATGATGGCATCCCTAAGTACATTATCATACACACTGAATTTAGAATGTGAGTAATGCAATGGAAACACTTAGTCAGAACACACTGGTGTTTGTAAATAATAACACACATCCAGTACAGGTAACATGCAATCCTTGAGGAAAGAGGACAAAGGAAGTGTATTATTTCCTATACAATAACTGTGTCCCAATGTTTTGTTCTTTTGAAGAACACTAAACCCCAGGGCAACTATACAATCGACTACTTACACATTTCAGTGAGGGAGAAGAAAGTGTGCCTTTTTTTTCTCTGTAGCAAAATGATTGATCATACAAGGGCAGAGCATTTCAGCAATTCAGACTGTAAAAGACCAGCCACATACTAATTCCCTGCTTGTAAGTGCCTAAAATCAGCCATAAGGATTCCCACTTCGGCAACTTCAGAGATCCTAATTGGAGTGAACATAAGCAGTTAATCAGAAAGGCAGGTTTCACAACAAATGTAATAAATTCCCAAATGGTCAAGCCCAGCAATGCTTCTTGAAACAGCAGCAGCAGTAACTGCAGCAAACAGATGTTGTTGTTTTACAAAGATAAGTTTTAACACACACTTTAAGACATGGCTCAAAAATAATATTTCTATACTATAATAGTTTTAACTTTTTTATTATTATTTTAACAGAAAAGGAGAACAACAGTGATAAAAGACAAATTTACACTTTTAGCAATGTACACTTCTCACTGCAATTACATTTGTAAACTGGTTATGCCATCTCTGGGGACCAACAGAAACAGTTTGTAAATTTCGTTTTTCCTTGGAGGTTTTTAGTTTGTCAAAAGTAAGTTGGTTTTTGTTGTTTAAAAAAGTGACCTAATAAGCTTTTTGCAGAAGTGTCCTCTCAGTTACATACTGGTGTATTGTGCTTCAGAGTTTCAATAATGTGTTAACTTCAATAATTTATATAAAATCACACTCCTTGCCCAGTTATTATTCCTGAACTCCAAAGGGACATCTTTAGATACAAGGACTTATCTAAAAATTACTATTTCATTAAGCAAGTAACTTTCACTTCACCTTTGAAAGGTGTTGTCACGACAAATATCTTTCGAGAGAAAGTTTGTGATAAAGGCTCTTCTATCATTATAAATTATCCTCACACTCCGAATGCTTAAGAATACAACATGCTTCCTTTATATGCTGAAACCATATTAAGGCATATAAGATGCCAAGGAAGCTATTGGAAATCCTATTGAAAGGAATGCAAAATTTTGTCAAGGTGAAAGAAAAACCTTAACAGTTCTATTAAACAGCATGAGGGGGTTTTTTTTCTTGATTTATTTCAGCCTCTGCAGAACTGGCTTTTCATCCTGATACCTCTTTCTAGTACTTCTATAAGCCAAGAAAACATGTAGATTAAAAACCAAACAAACCAACAAACTCTCTAAACATCCAACTACTCAAAACAATCCTGTTTGTTATTACATAGCAAATAGAATTCTCTACACTGTAATTCTAGTTTATGACCAGCTTTTCATAGAAGGCCTTCTTCCTGTATTTCTGTATCAGGTAGTAAATTCAGTATGCTTGAAATGCCAGGAGAACTCCTTCAACTCATCTTTTTTGGCAATTTTTAAAATAATTGTATTTATAAGGTTCTTTTTAGTCATAAAAGAACAGAAATATTTTCAGAACGTTCACACTGGTGCAGGACATAAGTTCACTTGCTTTAAGCACCAGTAATCCCATTGACACCAATAAAATTATTCATGCTTTGAAAATTAAGTGATTAAGTGTATTCTTACATTTTTTCCTGGGCTGGACCTGTAGGTAATAGGCTTAACAGACTGCACAGGCTGTGCACAGCTTTTACATGATGGACTATGTACTAAAACAACCCAAAAAGTCAAGTATATTGTTTCTCTCTGGTCTTTTTCAGCATGTTAGTCTTTCAGGGGGACAATTACGAATGGTTGTCTCTGAGAACGCCCAGGCTAGCATGAGAATTAAAGGGGGTAGAAGACATGCAATTATTTCAAAAAAGAACAAATCTACAAAGAATCAACGACAGGCTACACTGCAGGGAATGAGCTGAGTTAAGATTTGTATTGTGAATTAAGATTTAATGAGTCCCCGGGCAAGTTTTATCAAAGAAACTAAAGGAAAAGAAAAAGGAGACTGCTTGATCACAGATTAGCTAAACGAAAATGCTACGTATGTTCAAAATAAAATCCATCCAAGATAGAGTGACCTTGAACATTTAGCTACAGCACTAGTCATCAGGAGGTAAAACATTCTGTTATTTCAATGTAATGATGAAATGGTTGCAATGAAAAGAAAACTACATTGCAAGAGTATTTCGAAATCACAGTGGCATATTTGCAATATGCATTTTCTGATAATAAGTGATTGCAAATCACTTATTTTTTATTTATGGAAAGGTAAAAAGAGGGAACAGCTTTCTAAAACAACTAAAATAATCAATGAAGTGTCCAAAATTTTCAGTAGAATTTTTTTTTTCCTTAATATCCCTGACAGAAACAGTAATCTGTAACTAGACGGGCACTGTATCACTTCCAATACACAAATACAACTATCAAGGACAATTACCTAAATGATGTTATGAGTTCACTGCATAAAGTGAGTTTTTCCTTTGATAACTACACTGAGGAACTGGTTTTCAGGACAGAGTAAATAGAGTTTATGGACTGATGCAGATATATCATAGGCATAAAGTGGTTATTTGGACAAAACATTTCAGTCTGTCACAGAAGTAGATCCATTTCCTATTTCCAAGTGATGATAATTTGAAATTGATGGCAAATTATTTGTGGACTTGGGAACTACAGCTTTCAAAATCGTAAGAGAGAGAACATCTGAACAGTTTGAGAACGTTTTTCAACAGTTTTTATTCTATATTAAACATAAACTGACATAGAGAACAGTGGGGAACGTTCTGTTTCCAACAAATTGAACTCATCCAATGTAAGATATAATTATAGTCCAGATTTCAAGTACCAAAATTGCTGATTAAGAACACAGCTACTAAGGAGAAAAAGTGTGATCCAATGTCTTCTGAAACAGCCCATCAAATACTGCACATTCCACAAAATAGCAGAAACAATTGCAATTTTATTCTGTTTAAGAGACTCAATGTTCTTCTGTAAAATTGCGGGACAGAAAGTTCTCTATGGGAGGGCAAGAAATTTCAAAAAACCTAATTCTTGTAACTAGGGTCATAGTCAAAGGAAAGGGCAGAGCATAAACCTGATGAGAAGCATTGCAGCTTGTCCCTATGACTTGATGGAAGCCACAGGAGTGTATATGACCATACTTAGGTCCAGATTAGACAGATCAGGCTCAATCCCCTCTTCTATTCCCTAGCAAGAATCATTAAATTGCAATCTCTATGACATCCTTAGAACCAGCAAAAATCTAAGGCTGTAGAAACATTTTCAGAAACAAAGCATTTGTAGTTTCGAAGAAGGATCTTTCACAAATTATTATGGAAAAGCAGATTTAAAAAATGTATAAATAAGAACACAGTCAGAATCTTCACTTTTTCCACCCTCAGAGTTCAGTTTTTCTTTAGAAATGAGACCCTAAGGGATTAGCTCCCTCCTGCACTGAACAAATATAAATTTTAACATTACTGAAGCTACTTTTCTGCTGTATAAACACAGTATTACTAGATGGTAGTAAAACTAGTTGCTGTAACCAGAGAATAGCAAAGCACTGAAAATGCCTATCTGCAAACAGGATAAAAAAGAAGTACTAAAGAAAGCAGACATCTTCACTATCACCAACCATATGAAGTTCAACAAGGGAAAGTGGCGGATTCTGCACCTGGGATGGGGCAACCCCGGATGTTTGTACAGACTGGGAATGAGATGCTGAAAAGCAGTGCCATGGAAAGGGACCTGGGGGCCCTGGTTGATGGCAAATTGAATATGAGTCAGCAGTGCCCAGGCAGCCAGGAGGGCCAACCGTGTCCTGGAGGGCATCAGGCAAAGCATCACCAGCCGGTCGAGGGAGGGGACTGTCCTGCTCTGCTCTGCACTGGGGCAGCCTCACCTTGAATATTATGGCAGTTTTGGGTGCCACAATGTAAGAAAGATTTGGAGAGTGTTCAAAGGAGGGCACAGAAGGTGGTGAAGGGCCTTGAGGGGAAGCTGTATGAGGAGCAGCTGAGGTCACTTGGTCTGTTCATCCTGGAGAAGAGGAGACTGAGGGGAGACCTCATTGCAGTCTACAACCTCCTCATGAGGGCAAGATCAGGGGCAGACACTGATTTCTTCTGTGTGGAGACCAGTGACAGGACCCAAGGGAAGGGCCTGAAGTTGTGTCAGGGGAGGTTTAGGTTGGATATTAGAAAAAGGTTCTTCACCCAGAGGGTGGTTTGGCACTGGAACAGGCTCCCCAGGGAAGTGGTCACAGCACCAAGCCCAACGGAGTTCAAGAAGCGTTTAGACAATACTCTCAGGCATGTGTTTTGACTCTCGGGGATGGTCCTGTGCAGGGCCAGGAGCTGGACTTGATGATCCTTCCAACTCAGCATATTCTGTGATTCTGTGATGATTTTAGTAAAACACTATCATTAGACTACATCTCTTAAATTCTGTATTTTTTTCCTTCATCTGCACTTACTTGAAATAGCTGAAAAAAAAAGCTCATTTTTATTTGCTAGAAGAACCATAGTCAGTAAGATAAGACTTCAAAATTCCCATGAGATATGGCCTCTTAAGAATAGAAAACAAAGAGCCCAATCCCTTCCCTAAAATCTCAGTAAGAAGAATATATTTATGCTTCTTCTCTATTCAGGACACATATTTACCAATGAATAAAAAAATCTAATTCTACTCATTCAGCGCTAGAAAAACACCTTTTGATGCAGTCTTCGAAAATCAAGAAATTTACATCAACGGAGGCAGTAAATCATGGGCCTGATCTAAGTAATTTGGCTTTTCACTACATCTTGTCCTTTCTCCTTCTCTTCATAATGTAGCTGCTAGTAGCTGCCCTTTGTTTCAATAAACTCTTGGGTACATATTCACCTTCCCTGTCAGTCAACAAAGTCTGATTAGAGACAAACAAAGGAAAAAAATCCAAGCAATATGACAGAAACTCTGATCCACTGACGTCAACAGCAAAAATTCTATTTCTGCGTGACCAGAGCATCATCTCCATATAATTCCCCAGAGAGAGGTAAAGTGGTTTAATGGTTTCAGCTCAAGACAGAAAACGCGCAAAACTGCCATATTTCAGGTACAACCCTGGGCAAGTCACACAGCTGCTCTCAATTTTCTCATTTGCAACACACAGATAACGAATCTGGCAAATGTACATGCCATAAAATAGCTAAGCATGATTATTGATTTTTGCCCTATAAAAGGCAACAGTACAGAGCTCAAGTTAAGAACACTGTATCCCAGAGCTAGTAAGCAGGAGAGTCTGGAAGGAAGAGAACTGTCTACTTTTATAATTATTGATTTTTATAGGGTACATATCACTTTATTATCTTGACACTCTTTAAATATGGAGCTTCATAAGGAATTAACATACCAAATACAAGAAGAAATGGACCTTACATAAATGCCAGCAGCACCCTGCTTTAAATAACAAAAATGAAAGATGCTATTAAGTAGGCTAAATGTCAGAGATTCCTGAATGCTTAAACTTAATTAGAGGAAGACTTTGTTTTAATAACATATTCTGAATCTAAGAGAGTTCATAGTTAATTGCATACCTGTGAGGAACAATCACTACAGATTTCTAGATTCTATAAATGTGAAAAACTGAAAGAGACTTTTGGTACATCCTATTGGGGGGATCTGTGAGGTACAGCTAAGCATGCACTCATACAGACAAAACACAGGAACTCCTATCAGAGTTTCTCCTAAATGCTAATACTGTTTGGTTGTTAGTTGTTTGCCACAAGGACCTTAATTGTACAAGCTCTGCACAAAAGGTCCAGCTGCTCTGCCCATGCAGTGCAGGGGGTCTGCCTGGACAGGCAAGTACTGTATTTGCAGCCACAAATACTATCCTTGCTAATACTGCCTATAATCAGGCATCATGCTTTTGATTTTTGACCATCCTGTGGTTCTTCTTTCATTTGCTTGTTAGCAATAATAAAGATACTTAGCTCTTACATGGCAAAAGTTTGTACAGAAGTCTTAAAAAATCTAGCAAATCTGCCACAACATCTCTCCAGCCCACTCCGCCCCACTGACAAGAAGTTGCTGATCAAAGGACTTGTCTTTGTGACACTGACCAAGGTGACCTTTTCCAGCAGTTGTGTTGCCTGTATAACTTCTGTAACATCACCAGTCAAAGGAATATTCTTCACAGAGCAAAACTGTTTATGGCGTGTCACCTATTTATCCTTTACCTACATGAAGTTCATTATTTATGTGAGTAGAAGACTGGTCATAGTGAATTGTGTTTTCCCAGAAACTCCTCCAACCAGTTACAAGAAAACTGCTTACAAGAAACCTAGCAGCTGCAGAAACTGAGCTCCTAGTCTTCTCTCTCACGGGACTGCCATTATCAAGGACAGTACAGAATAGGGGAAATCACTGAGGATTGCCAAGGCAACTGCTAGAAGGGAAAAAGAAAAAAAATTAACTGATCAACAGATAAACTTTTCCCCCCTGGAAACTAAGGTATAAATCCACACAAGAATTTCTTTTACAACAGCTATTTTTTGGGGGTTTTTTTGAAGTCTGATGAAATTTGTTCCTAGCTCCACGCTGATCCAGCACCTCACCCCTCTCTGCACTGCATCATTTAAATCATAGGCAGTAATTGCCACTGTAGCTGAGCCAGAACCTGGCAAGGAGCAGAGGAGAAAAGCAAGGGACCATAACCTTTTCGACCAGATTTTTCAGAAGAGAAATCACAATGCTGCTACGTACCACCAAATATAAAACACCTTTATTGCAAAACATCAGAAAGGTTGCTGCAACTACCATGCTGATCGTAAAAAATATCAGCAACATTGACACATTTTATCTCTCTGTGGCAAGCCAAGCATCAACAGTGTTTGCCACCTCATGGACAAACTGTAAAATACAGACTGTGTATATTCATGACTGGTAGCAGGATTAGAGGCTTTCAGATGAAAATTTGTTCTGTTCAGATGAACAGGATTTGTAGTCATCCCCAACTGTACTGAATATTGATTACAGCTACCTGTACTTGGATCTAGCATTTTCAAATCCCTTGTAAAGAGAGAAAAATTCTGTCTCTCTAAACACACACTTGTTTGTTTCAAAAGAAAATGTAGAGTTAATAAGAAAAAGAAAAAAAAGTAGGAAAGGGACCATTATCTAGCTTTCTGGACCAAAGATGTTTCTAATGTGCAATTTATAGAGCAAGTTTACTTGCATACAGCTCAAGAGAAGTAAGAATCTTCTGTACCAATGCAGAAACTCATTTTCAAATACACAACATCATAGTACATCACAAACTACATTTTTCAGAGAAACTAAGATGTATGATTATTGACTATCATGATAGAGCATGTAGTGGGAGTTCCTCTCCCTCAATCTCTGACTAGATTGTTTGAAAAATCTTGGGGAATTTCTGCCATTTGTCTTAAAAGGGGCATTAACATTAACAGCAAAGATCAGCCATTTGAATGCTAGTGCTGTTAAACTACTAGATGAAATACAAAGAGTCAACCTGAGTCAATAAAATGTCATTATTCAGAAAAGGATTAGATTAATTTTCTTTTAAATCTCAGTTCCAATGTAGAATAAGAATCAACAACACATTCAATAATCTACCAATAAACCACATGTTTCCAGGGAGACAAACTAGAGGGCTTAATTAGTCTCTGCCTTATCTAGGGTTCTCCCCTCAAAAACTGTGCCAATGTCTATTTTGGTAAAATATTCAAATAGTATTTTTATTTGTATAAAAACTGGAGTAAGAGAATGGAGGGTAAGTGAATGTAAACTGAAAACTGTACTATAGAACAAATTAGTCTGAGTTACTAATTTAAAATTATATAAAATATCTTACTGAGTATGGTGCTTTTACCTCCTGTAATCAATGGTTTGGTTTGTTAATTGTTTATGGAGTGCAGTCTGGTTAGATACTGCCCCAGGGAGAATAACTGTACTTAACAAAGATGGAATAAAAATATCCAATTTAGAGTGCAAACTGTCTCGGTCTATAAAAACTTAAACGAATCCCAGATCAGTAAAACTTAAACCAAATTTTAAATCAAAACTCTACAGGATCTTTTAAACTTACTTTGATATTTTGGCAGTTCACTGCACTTGGTTGCACAATTCTCTTTAGCAGGTTTCAGCAGTTTGGAGATCGTTAGTGTGACAAATGGCTGACTTTGCAAGAGATTGTGGTTTCAGCTCTTGCTCAGATTCAGATATGTGGAGGTTGGCTTTCTTCCTTTTTTTTTTTTTTTAAACTACTAACTTATAAATATCAAAGCTTATCCCTTCATGTTGAACTCATAACTCTGGATATTACATTTACACCTTTCCTGCAGTATTTCTTCATAGAGTGCAATGCACTGCAACTCAGTGATCTTTCCACCAACTTAAAAGGAAAAACAAGGACAAAATTATGGCAAGAGCTGGATCTTGCTTTTTAAGTAGTGTTTAATAAAACCAAAAAACACAAACAAAACACTTCATGGAGAGACTCATCAAGAAGAAAGGTGAAACAAATGTAGAGACTTCCTGACAAATTCAATGAAACACCTGCAAGCAAACAAGTCTGCAGACTTATTCTAATGGAAACAGTGTGTAGAGAGTTGCTCTTTTTCTCCGTATTTTATCATTTAAGGCCATCTTAATGATGTTGATACATTAACTCACATAGAAACTTCAGTTCTGAGACAGCCAAACTATTGGTTATTAATCTTAGTTTCCTCCCTGTTTCTCCACTCTCTTTAGATATCCTGGGAACCATCTCATTAAAAGACAAAATTAAACCAGACTAGATTTATGTAAATTAGTGCAGTTTCTGAGTACTTTTTTCCACTGAGAACAGAATTCAACAGGCTAGCTGGCTTTTGTGCCAATTGTATTTACATTATTTACATTTTCACTATGGCTGCTGTCAATTATACAGATCACTTAGTATTCAAATACCAAACCATTTAAAAGTAATGAAACACACCAATGCAATTACAACGGCCAGTGGAAATATCTCAAATTCCATGTCCATAACATAATGGAAATAAAGACGTCTCTTTACCTGAATCTAAGCTCTGGACACATTTTCTGAAGCTGTCACTCCTGTCTCTAGATCAATACTCCTCATAAACTGCCCATCTCTCCTTCCTTACTTCCTTCCTTTCCTCCCTTCCTCCCTCCCTTCCATGGTTTTCTGCAACTTTCATGTCACCAGCACTAATAGTATTAATCCTTTGTCCTCGAATCTACCCCTTAGCTCTCGGCAGTGCTGAGAATTCCCTTTTTTTGAGGCTTCAAGTACTTACCCAGACTTAATATGTTACTTCAGCTTACCAGAAAGGCCGCGATGGCAAGCCTCTTCTCTCCCCAATAAAAGCTTTCTTAGGTATTGCTCTTAGATTCTTTCTAGTGCAAATCCTATAATTGATCTGATTTACTTTTTAACCTCCTATTTCTTCAATTTTTCTATCCACTTCCTTGCTAAACCTTTTGGCTTCTCTTCAGTTTCTTTCAAACTCCACAGCCTGAACCCCTAGAAGTTTTCTGCACTACTGAGTTACTACAAAGCATCTGAAAAGTTGTGCTGGATACCTAACTAGATGTACAGAGATGGGGTGGCTACTCTTGTAAAAAGATATCTGCAAAGTCAAAGAAGAATACTCCCCCTTCTCCAGAAAGTTCTTGGAAATGTTGCTGTCTTTGTCATGAGTGATGGTAGTTTGCTTTCTGCAATTGGCTAGCTTGGGACAATGAAACTTGGGGAACATCATATAGCAAACATCATACAGCTACATCTCCATGCAGCACTAATGTTTACAGGGGTTTTTGCCAATCTATTAGAGCTACTGGTTATATTTAACCTTTTCTTTTTTTTCTTTCAACTGAACGTGAAAGGCAGGAAAAAATATCTTAATAAAAATCAGCATAATCACAATAAATTAATCTGAAAAGCGTTTCTTTCAAGTGAGTTGCCAGCACATTAGCAAAAATGGAAAAAAGAAAATCATAGTCACAAGCCAGTAGCCTGTACTGGAAGCAGAAATAACTGTCCTCCAATCCCATTTTGCAAAGAAATCCACATTAAGTGCTTTCTCGTGCACTGAAGAAATGTAATACCAGGACTGGAGTATATGCTTCCTTTCTGTTTCTAAAACTCTCTGACACACTCTGCAGGTCACAAGGCGTCATGTCATCGTATTACATTCTAAGTGGAACAGCGGAAAACGTACCAGGACCTAAAGGAAGGGAAAGCAGATTGTAAAGCCTCTTTGAGAGGAAAAGAGAAAATAATAATAATTGAAAAAAAAGTACTATACAGGTATAGTAGGTACAATTTCAAGAGTTTGTTCTTTAAAGACCA
The DNA here is from genome assembly GCF_003984885.1 of Neopelma chrysocephalum. Lineage (NCBI taxonomy): Eukaryota > Metazoa > Chordata > Aves > Passeriformes > Pipridae > Neopelma > Neopelma chrysocephalum. The sequence goes on from NW_020898046.1 coordinate 3,128,080, forward strand.
AACATCCATCTCACATAAGAATTTAGAGTTTTAGAAGTTTACCCAAATACGTTATTTTACTGCTAGATTAGAATAATGGCTTTTTTTTCCCTGGTCATGTCTCCTTGCCTTGGAAAACACTAGGATGGCAAGCAAGCCAGAGGTAAGACGAGGGGAATCAGTGTAGTATGGGCACAGAGGCATTCAGTGGAGAACAGGAATGTTTGCCAAAGGAGAGAAGAGTGGGAAGACATTCTCTAACTGTGAAACATGTTGGCCACGTCCCGGTGGCTCCTGCAAAAACCGTAACACCTGCCACTGCAACCTATGGCCCTTGCACTGATCTGCATAAAGACCAATTCCATTTATCCCAGCAGTGCCTCCTGGTGTTCCTCCACCTCTTCATCTGGCTGTACAGTATCAGAAACTGAACAGAGGGGCTCTTGTTTTGCCAAGTATGCCACTGATGTCAGCTCTCCCATGCTCAAACTGGCTGGAAAAGGAGGATACCAGTGATGTGCAGCACAATACCATAAACATGATTTAAAGCTTTGCATAATGGCAGAGCGAACAAAGATGGTGAATCAAACTCCAACACATCTTGAAACTTATGCTGGAATAAAGAAAACAGCTAATTTAATGAAGTGTGGAGGGAGAGGGGCAGTGAACCTCATGAAGCAGCCACAACATTCAAACTAATTTTAAACATTTCTGGGAAATCCACAAAGCCTAGAATAACTTATGCACGTAATTTCTAATGCTAATTTGTAATTCTAATTCTAAAGCACATTGTAGTTCCTGCTAGAGTAAATATGTACTCTCACATGTAGGTGTGAATTTTAAGACTACAGGCTATACGTCTGAACCTGCTACTGCTTCTTTCTTGAGATGAGCTCCAACCATGACACCTGGCTCCCTGTCTATAAAATGCTGTCTTCATATAAATGACGCCTGTTCTACATCTCAACGAAGAAGTCAAAATATTTTCAACTTCTTTAGTAGTAAAGGAAAAGAATTTCCAACATTTTACTTCACATTTTTAGCTTACCCAGCCCCTGAAAAGTAATCTCTGCTGCAGCAGAGCTGCTTAAAACATAGGAGCCCTTAAAACAAATGATCAAGCTTTACAGAATAGATGGCACTCACTGATTCGCCATTACTAATTTGCATTTCAGAAGTACAAATTTCAAAATGTTCATAACCAGTTGATATCTAAAATTTCTAAACATTTATTTTTGCGTGACATCTCCTAGACACAAGAATTTCTTTTTACATTAAAAATATCTTGACAATACTGCTAAACAGTGTTATTTCAGCCAAGACACAAGACAGAAAAATTGGTATTAAAAAGGCAGGTACAAGGTATCTTTATGCTTCTAAAACTCTTTCCATACGTATACTTCTCCCAGAAATGAAACCTTGGTCATGATGTAGTATTTACAATTTCAGAGATAAGTTTATTGTGGGAGAATCTTAGATTAAAAAAATGAAAATATATAATGGGAAGTTTGATTCAAGCTTAAATATTGGGATAGCTACTGCAGCATTATACACTAGAGACTGATGACTGGATAAAGAAGGACTGCAAAAAATGTAAAAGGAAAAGGGCTTTATAAGAAGTCAGCTGACATTGATGCTGAAATAAAAACGAGTCCAAATCTTGCTGAATTACTTGAAAGGACTCAAATGGAAACAAGATAAATCTAAATAATAAAGATATATTAAAATACATTAAAGCTATTTTGATTTAATTCTTTTTCCAAAACTGACAGTTTTATGAGATATATATAATCAATTTTTTAAAGAAATGTGTTATTTAATTTGAAACAACAGATCACACTCAAATCTCGTCATAATGTTTCTTCTTCCCTCCAAGTCCATCACGTCTACATTTTGTGAATATATATATAATAAAAATGTCACTTCTTCAAAAGAAAAGAAATCACCTTTTAGCAATTAAATTGTATAACAACTGAAACAAATAATTTCATAGAAGTTTTTCAGGATATTGTATCTGTTATATATTATGCAATTAGCCTAATTAGACTAATTAGTAAGCTGACAATTATTTAAGTTGGGATGAGCTAAACAACCTGACGATTATATTCTTTAATAAAGAAGCCTTTTTGTTTGGGTTCTCTTGCAGAGAAATCTTTACAAAAACAAGCAAGCAGCTGGTAGCTAAAAGCTACCTTCTACTACACAATTATTTACATCAAACAGCTAGGAAGTATAATGTAAACAGTATTTCAAGCATCTACATTCCTACACAGAACTACACACAAAGCCATGATTAATTTTTACAAGAAAAACTATTAGTTTCTAACCACAGAGTTTTTAATCATTATCCTATGCAGCAATAATGTTGACAAGGCAGTACAACCGCTCCCTGGAAGCATTTTCTCAATCTTTAGTCATGCTGTCCAATCTGAAATCTCACAGATGCTGAGGAAATTTCATGCTTACCTGGCTAAGATGGGTTCACGGACACCATAGTTCCACCCTTTACTAGCCATAAAGAACTTTGCAAACTTTACTGTCTTTAAACATATTGACCTCTAGGCATTGAAAAATTACAACTATGTTTCTTGAATATAGTTTATTCGTACTAAATTTTCAAATTTGGCAGGGGAAATAAGAACAAAATTAAGGAGCAAGGTCTTCTTTTGCCTATTTAATAGTCAAGCATAAACGGGTGTGTAATTTAGTAGTGCCATAGTTACATAAGCACACATTTGAACACACATCCAATTCAAAACCCCCACCCTCTGGGAATCTGTGCCCTAGTTTCCGGGTAGCCTACAGCACATGCCAAATTTGAAATGGAAATATCTCCCTAATCAGCTAAATCTGGGTCAAAATGTCAACTCGGCTTAGGTCCAAGTCATTGCCACTTATGATCTCTAGAATGGCCATAATGAATATTTGTGTGGCATGAGGGGCTCCAGACACTAACCATGGGGCATGGCCTCCTAACAACTGCCACAAAGTGAAAAATATATACACACTCATGCCTTCCTTTGGTACACTTCCTTACGAAATTAATCATCAGGACAGAAACACTGCACTTGTCTCCACTGTCTTTGTGCTCTCTCAAAGGCTGCACAGTAGTTCCTGTTCTATGAAAGGGCACTTTGCAATTATGACTCCTTTTGGGATGCAGCTAATTTTCGCAGAAGCACTTTTGCATTGTAACTGCAGCAAATTGAAGGCACTTAATCTTTTAGCCACTCAAATAAGCTACCTTAACTAAGATATATAATGTTTCCGGGTAAAAGCCCCCTTGCAATGAAAGGAGCAGACACACACCACCTAACAGGAATTGCTCAACTGTGCTGAAGAGGATGGTGACACCAGCTAAACTTGGGGGTAAGCAGGTGAGTCTCTCACTAGCACATACATAGTCCCTCGCCATCTACAGTCAGCAGGTATTGATATTTTGCAAACTAAGATAGCAAACACATTATTAGCAAACTTGTATTAAAAAATTTAGAACATTACACAAGAAAGCAAAGTATTCACTTTGCAAACTACTACAATAGATGGTGATTTATTAATTACTGAGAAAAACGGTGCTCATGCAATTATTGTCTTCCGTGAGTTATACAGATCAAGAGGACAAAACTGAAGTCAAGTCTTAAAGATAGCCTATCTTCTGACTTTACTAGGCTTATACCAATTTACACCAACAGCATGCAGTAATTTTAGATAAGTTTTCTACTCTGTGAAAAAGCTACATAACATTCCATGTGTATGAATACATGCACATGCGTATTATAAAGACACTAGAAAAACTTAAATTAAGTTGTAGTGCATCCAAAATCACCCTCTCTTACTTTGCAAACAGTTCCCTTTCTGATGTAATTGGCCCATTAGTCAAGAAAAAGCAGATCCACTACAGTAAAACTGCATTACTTGATTGTCTTGGAGTGTACCACTTCATAGTCTAAAAGTAAGACACCTTAACCTACAGAAAGCTATGCCCTTCACCCAAACCTGATGTTTTCGAACCTCATACATATTTTGTGGGAAATTATCTTTTGTGAGGGGAAGTATTTTTTATACCTGAGGCAATCCCTAACCTGGAGCTGAGAGCAGGCAAGCAGCTCTCCTTAGCTACAAAGAGTACTGCTTCAGGGGTTAATCACCAGGGATTGTTTGAACAGAGGGACATCTGGCACACCTCCCCACAGAGACCAAACAAATCATTTCTAATCTCCCTTTACTGTATCAGGGTCTGGGTTTCATCCAGTGCTAATTTGCAATTTTACTGTGCATTCCATCATTTTCACAATACTGTGTAGTTAAAATACACAGCTTTACATTTATTCCAGCAGAGCTTTAAACTGTCAAAAGACAAAAGAAAGCTTATTTTTTTCTAAAGAACACTCACCTAGTACTGTTGTTATTGTTTTAAGAATACATCTGTGCTATTTTTCAGAGCTACTGAATTGTGCAAAACCAAGAGTGTGAAGAATAAACAGAGCAAAATATGGCAATACAAAATGTATGTTATTTGAGATAATAGAAAGAGTGAAATGAAAAATGATACTCTTAGAAGTAGCAGTTCTATAAAAATTTCAAACCATCAATTTTACATAGCAAAATGAACAAAGCAGCTCTACAAGCAAGGCAATTACTTATTTCTCTGTACTAGATGCAGAAGAAATGGAATTAAACAGAAACACTGTTTTTGCACTGCAAACATAAAAGCCTGAAGTTTTGCATGTGAAAGGACTTTTAGCCTTTCTTCCCCCTTTCCTAATTTTTAAATTGTCCTACTCTCACTTTTCATCTGAACCCCAGTAAGGGGCAACTGTGGTGGAGATACACAGGTGAAGCTTTGACTAGGATGAAATCCATTACATTTTATTTGAAAAATGAAGAGGTACAAAGAAAAAAAAATCCTCAGAGAAGTATATGACATGGCATCTGTGTCAAGCAGGGTAGGAAATATGACTATATCACACAGCTGTGTTAGGCAGAATATCATAAACAAATCTGAGATTCTATCTCTTAGTTTCATCTGTTAGCATTTGTCCTGTTTTTCAGGGAATAACATAATACAATATAATTTAGAGGTAATAAACTGTAAAAGTCTTTGAACAGATTATCACTTCACCAAAGAAATCAAGTCGTTATCTATATTCAGATATATTCAGGGAGTCTTTCATCACAGAGCAATATTACTTCTATGCATCTTGGGAGGTATATTGCATTTTAAAATCTCTCTATATATCAAGCTTTAGGACAGTAATCTGAGATTTATATCAAAATTATCATTTAAAGTTGTTTTTACAGACTCACAATGCTTTGGAAAATGAAAAAATTCAGGGGTGTGACTGGATTGTGAGATGTTGCTGTTGTACAGCTGGACTTGGGTTGTGGTGGAGAAGTAGGCTGAGGGCCTTTGCTGAAGCGCTAAGCTGTGACAGTGTCATCAGTCAGTAAACAAAACTTCACAGCCTTTCTGAAAGGCATACATATTTTTACTCCCAAACCAAACAGGAATCATCCGGGGCATGAAATATGGAAAAATGTTTCTGTGAAACCTTTATCTGCACATCTCAGAGCCCATTTTGCTAGAACTAACACAAAATGATGTTCATGATAAATATCAAGATACTGAAAAGTTTATGTCTGGAAAATGAATTTGCTGTAGCCCATAATATTCAGCAATTCCTAATTATTTTCAGGAGAAAGTGTAACTGGCCATTTTATCTCTACAGCAACAACATAAAAGTGAACTGATCCAGGCATGGTCCTACCTTCACCCTGAAGGGCCTAAATATTAAGAGATAGTTATGGAAATGTTACTGAACACAATTCAAACCATTACTCATACTTTAAACTGAGGAGATTGAACAAAAGCTATAATAACATGATACTACGATTCCAAAGTGGAAAACATAAATGACATTTACTTAGAAACACCACAGCTTCTGTATATTTAATGATACACATTAGAGAATCCAGTAACATGTGCCAAGAAAGTGATATATTAACCAGAAAATTAATACTAAGGGTTTGTAATTTAACCTTTGAAACTTCACTGTTACAGGAAAGCATTTATAGACAAATAAATACATACACACACATATCTGAATGGGCCCATGCATAATGTTAGGCCATACTAGTGCTTGTCAGGGCAGATAAAACACGTAGTATCATTTCTGTGTAATTGTCTACAAGAAGAAATAATTTACAACAGAACATTTACATTTCTATGGATTTAAATATAAGGGTTACTGAAGTATTATAAACATAGGAATGTTTGCAGGCCATTTTTTCTCTCTATGCAATTATTTTTACATTATTTCACATTATTTTTATGCGTAGAATACACACTAGTGTATTCTAGATATTCTAGACTACAAATATATACATACGTAGGTATTAAAAAGACTATATAAACACAGATAGTGTGTATTTATGTTTTATGGCTAATTTTAAGTGGGCCAGATTTCAGATAGTATAAACTATTTACTTCTCACAAAAAATTGTATCCTGAAATCCTGGCATACTTAAACAAGTGACAGTTTATCTTCAAATCTTTAACTGTTATTAATATGATTGCTATAAATGTGTAAGTTAATTATACCTCATTATGACCTGAATGTTTTTGAGGACAACTATTTCAGTTTCTATAACTAGTAATATCTTTGTTAATAAGCTTCAGCAATGTGGGGTCACTTAATTCTGATTTGGAGCAGCCGGTGGAAGAAAAAGTCAGTCTGTTGCACAAAGACATTTCACTCATCCTGCCCTGTAAATGTAAAGCCTCAACTATTTCAGCCGCACTTCAAATTGCCTTATGTGTCAGATACATACATATTTAAATACTTTACATTATTGAAAGACATATTAACATTTATATTGACTATTAAAATACCTGTATAGAGTCGGGAGCAATAAATGTTAATTAACTGCATTTCTAAGACTGTACAACCTCATCTTGAAAAACAAAGTTTCCATTTCCTGGGGTTTCCTAAGCACTTTCAAAGAATATGAAATTGTATGTTTGTATTTCCTCTGATATAACAAGTCCACCAGGTGTGACACAGCAGGTATGACTTTGATTCATTTAAAAGGTGATCTTCACAATTTATACTAGAGATGTAAGAGCCCTGGAGACGACAGAGTTAAATGGCATAGTAATTAGAAGCAGGATTTCATCTTCTAAGAAGATATAGATCGTTATCATCTGGAGAAGGTCTATACACAGGATAGACAGTGACCTTGTTCTGGGCACCACATCCTGGTCATCAAGCTTGGTATTTCACTTGCAAAAAATGTTACATATACTGGAAATGATCAGTTCACAATCTCTAAATGTGGTTCTATATAAGTTGAGATATAAATAGAAATTAACAACTGCAATTTTTTTTTAATGGAAACCCATTTACATTTAGACAATTTGGATTGTGCTACTGGAAATACAGCATTATAGATGTCATAACAAAAAAATGGGCACTTCCTCTGAAATTGCAAATATTTCTTTTATTCACTGTTTCCAAGGATTCACAGAAATTGAAACTTGCTGAAAACAATTACAATTCTGAATGGTAACTGAACAAATAACCTTGCTCATTGGATCTTTCAAGATGGGTTCAATGTCCCCTAGAGGATTTTTGAAAACTGCAAAGAGTTTAGAATTCTATTCTCTCTCTTTCTTTTTTTTTTTTTAATATTGCCTTTTCAATAGCAGTAGTTTTGGGTTAAACCAAGATGAAAGCTTTGGCATGTATTTCCATAAAATATACACCTCACTGCTGCTGCCTTCCATTGCTGTCTCTGGGCCTACTTGCAGCAGTCATTACCAGAGACTTCGAGCACATTGCAGACACTGCAAGTTCCCAGGTAGGAAACCAGACAACCAAAACAGTGCCTAAAGTGTAAGTACAGGGTATGTCTTGTTGATCTCCCTGCATCTCAAAGGCCAACAGGTCCTTCTTCCAAAAAGCAGGAAGTATTAAAGCCCAATACTACCAATTTGAGAACGGTGAAAACACAGGAATTCCACTCTGTTCTAAGCCTTTATGAAACAAAACTAGCATAGGAGCTTAGTTAAAACCAGATTTTGGACTGCAGAGTATGGATTTTATCTAATCACTCTTTTTAATTAGCACCATATTTATACGTGTAATTTTAATAACGAAATTATATAAAATAATCTCTGATCAGCACTCCCTAAGTCTTAACAGAATCAAACAAAAGCACTTGAAAATGTAAACATTTCCTGTCACTGGCTGGTACATGCAAACACTGGAATAATTAAAAGTGAGTTTTATTTCAATAACAGCTTCTTTTTTTTCTACTACCTTCAAATGAACAGGAATACCCAAAACTTCACAATGCTTACAAAGTTTTCAAGACAGTCTTCTTTTAAAGTGAATGCTTCATCCTTAAAGATTTCCCATGGTTTCTAAATTAACGTCTCTCTAAGATCCTACCACTACAGCATAGAATGTAACAAAAGAGGGGGAAGGGTAGATGCATTTTCAAGTAGGAGCAGATTTTTTGGGATGGCAGCTATAGAAATGAAGTAACAGAAATGGAGGCAGAAGTCAAGCTTACACACTTAGATGAACTGCTAAAGTGAAATCCAAGCAGTCACAAAAATGTTTAGAAATAAAAATTTGCTTATGATATAGAAAATATTTTGGTAAAGAGCTGTACTTCAGCCCCGTGCAGCCAGACCTTTACCTCATAAAGTGGCGTAAACTTTACTGAATGAAATGGGGTAATGTCATGTTACATTGTAGAAATATCTGCCTGCTATATTTGTAGATACCCATAAAGTCAATGGTTGCTAAAGAACAGAATAATGATGGTACATAAGCACAATATTAGTTTACACAGCAACATTAAGATGAATTTTATACAACCATTGGGCCTTATGGTATCACACAGGGCATGTAAATATAATGTCCTTATAGCTGGAAAGATTATTTTTAATTAAATGATCACTCCGTGCTTTATAATTTTGGAACTGAAGCATTTCCTCTTTTATTTCCAAAACACAGTGTGTTTAAAATATGCCATTTTTAACATCAAATTTTAAAAACTTTGTTAAGACACAAAAAATTTATGTTATATATAAAAAAAATGAAATGCTTGCAGCAATGCCTATTTTCAAACTTTAACTTTAGTATAAGATATAAAAATAGTTTTATAGTGGGATTATTTTCAGTGTTCAAAAGCAAATTCTTTACTTTGTGAATTTCTCATCTTCCATTGGAACTGAATGATAACATTACCTCTGTGACCTCCTTCCTTCAGTCATCTTTTTGATGCTTATATCAGTAAGCATCAGTATCAGAGGCCATAACAACCATTTACAGCTTTAATAGAATTTTCTGTATTTTTCCTTACCCTGTTCTCTTCTGAAAGAGAAGGGGGGTTCATACTCTACTTCAGACCTTTCTCCTTGGTGTCTAAGTCCTTGTACAGTTATCAGAAAGAGCTAAGCCCCAAGTTTATGCAATGGGGACAGAAGGCACAGGGATATTAATGAGATTCAGAATTACCACAGGAAAAGCAGGCAAACAAATGCATTTTTCCTAACAGTGTGAATGTCAAGCATAAACTTAATGGCAATAGAAAATCTTAAATTTGATAGATAAAATGAAATAGTTAACTCATGAAATATTACTTGATTTCTGGCCTTCAAAAATGACTCGGTAAATCATCAGGTGTTTGCAATATAAATATTCAAATTACAGTTTAATTTTAAGCTAAAGACTTGAAAGTCCACAAAAGTGTCAGAAAGGTACTTTTATGACATTCCATTATTTCCTGTATTGCCCTTCCCATATTTTCACATGCACACTGTAACATCTTCAGCTAGTTGTTTTCTGTACAAGTGGCTCATTTCTGTGTGCACAGTTAGGTCTTCTTTTATCCTACTTTTTGGAAGCAAGAGTAAGAAGCAAGACTCTATATGACTCAGGAAAATCAGTATGACATATCACCACACTTCCCAGCTTTGCCACTGTCTTTGGCCCTGTGTTAGTCACCTATTTACCTTCCCAGAGTAACAGAGCATCTAACGCACCGAGATATGACAATGTCACGAGTTGTACACATCCGAACAGTAGTAGTAGGCTGAGAGAACATAAAATGCATTGATTAATAAACTATTGAAGTTGCTTCTGAGGGAGGCAGGAAGATGCTTGTCAAAGCTACAAATGCTACACAGGAACAACTTTCTCATTTCTAGATTCTGAAAAATGCCTTCTTGAAACAACGGAGAAGGTACATCACACAGACAGCAGATACATCAACTACATCTGCCCATTTCTGGGAGATTCCTAATGTGGAGATAACATGCAAAGAAGCAGCAAAGACTAACTACTAACCAGTCTGAAAAAAAGTCCAAACAAATCAAATGTTCATTCCAGGAGCATACTTTGAAAAGGTACAATTTTTGGGGAGACCTAACCCTTTTATATTACCCTTAAGAAAGCACTTTGAAGTGCATTTTCTAAAAGAAACTTAGCGTTCTGGATTCTGATAAAAACCATGTCACAAAAACAATTATTAAAAGGCTAACAAACTAGCTGTTTTTCCCAGGAAGCTTATTCTGACTGAAGCTTATTCTGATATGAAGCATTCTCTGATATAATCCCACCTGCAACCATGAATTAAAGCTAAAGTAGAAGACTGATTATGCACTTTTTCCTTCAAGCTTGATACACCTGTAAAAATTTTAAATGTCTCTTCATCTAAAATTCTAGTTCTGTAAAGGGTTGAACTGCATCTATTCTAACAGACAATGTGATTTCCAGACCAAATGCATTTAACCATTGTTTGACAAGTTTTTTTCTTCTATTTTCTGTGGCACATCTGTGTGGACTGAAATGGGATTTAGATTGCTTAATCAATAACAGGTTATGAAGCACATCATTAGGAATGGAGTGTAGTCGCAGGGACGAGGCCATCAAAAGCTCCTAGTGCAATAGCATGGTCAACAGCTCACCCTTTTTGTTGCCTGAATAAGAAATTATTTCAAGGGAAAGGCATACAGTAACTGGATCTACCATCAAAAGGCTGGATTACTGTATTTTTGTATTTCACGAATGCTACAGTTTTTATTATTATTAGAAAAAAAAAAGCAAAGCTGTATTTCACAAGTTGCAATGTGAGAGAAAACAGCAAAGACCTTAATTCCCAAAACAGAACTCAAATCTTAAAAAAAGAATTATTAATGTATACAGCCTCCACCTTTTACCATTTTTGGTACATTTTGCTAGCGGATTTCATGAAGAGTGAGGAATGGCTATTTAAACTGGGAAAACACCTCCTTTTTCCAGTCAAAATCTGGAGGATGTCGACCAATATCTGAGACCAGCCACTGTGGTATAAAAATACTTTCACATAAATAAATACCACATTTTACAGGAAAAGTCTTGAACTAGCTCTTTAGGACACTGTAGCATTAGCAACAGTGTAATGGTAGCCATACAAAGTAAATCCTACAGTTTTCCATGGTGTGATTTTACAACACTGTGACACTGCAAGCCTTCTGGAGAAAGGAAGTGTGTGTGTGTGTGTGTGGTTGTATGGCATTGAAACATTTAGGGTGTCACCATGATAATAATACCATCAGCAAAGACTTCTGGAGTCTATCCAAGTGACAGGTTGAACTATCTTCTGGGAGAGAGGAAATATAAGCTTTAAAAGCTTAACGTTTGCTTGGATAGTGACAACATTGATGAGACTTGAACTTTCCTACTGAAAACAATTTGCAACTGCTTGAAAAATAAGCCTAATCTCAAAATTCATCTGTAAAACTGGATAACATTAAGAGAAACATACATTTGCACTCTATTATCTTTTAATTATTTTTATGTCCTTTTTACTGTTGGAAGGCACCATACATATGAGGCTTTTGGTCTTTCCTAGAGCAGGACAGATTGCTACGCATTTGACAGCTGCAGTGGGATGATACTGCTCCACCTTTTCTGCGCTTCCTGTCCCTTTCCGAGGTAAACAAAGGATAAGGGGGGGAAATAAAGTAATTTTAGACCTAGTACTTGAATTGACCACTTGCAGAATACAGGACTGAACACACACAGTCTGATGCAAAAGAGGGTGGAGAATTTGCATCCTGAAAGAGCTTCCACTAGTGTTACAATTTGCTTCTACTCCTTTCACGAGCCTGTTTACACCTGGTGAATTTCCAGGTGATTTCACAGTTTTAAAGCAATTCCCCAGTTTGATTTTTAGCAAAAATATTTTTGTTTATGGTATCTGTCTCATTTAGCTATGAAGTCTTCTCTCCAACTACTTTTCTAATGCCTAACAATACTAAACTGTAACAGGACTGCCTAAACTCATTTCTTCAGGATAAATTCCATTAGCACAAGGCACTTTTACGAGTAAAAGAAAACATTATGCCACATCTTAATGGCATGCAGCACACAGCTTTGATCTCTAAAAAAGCATTTCAGCACTATGACTCCTATAACATACAGCATGTTTGCTAAAAGTAGTAACAAAAATTTGAAAGGATCAGTTAGTAAATGATGTCTATTGTTTAAAGTGACTGTTTCTACTCAACTTTTGGGTAGATATACATAAAAAGCTTTTCTGTCCTATCCTGGACAGAATATGAGAATTTTTGTGAATATGCATTTGCCTCCTTAAATAGGGCATCCATTAAAGTAATGAAAATATGTATTTTGGGACTGGCAAAACCACAAGATTCATATATGAAACAAGGGTTTAAAAACTAACAGAAAAAGTTCTAAAAAGAACCAAAAAGTTCCTAAATGATAATTCTACTACTGTTCCTAAATCCTGGCTCTCAGAGGCAGTCACTTGTATTTCAAGTTTTCTGTAATATAAACAGATAATTTAAACTGCCTCAGCACTGGCTTATTCTCTCAAGTAATTACAGAAAAATGAAGTACCCTTCAGTGTTTCTCAAATAAGAAAATAGTTTATAGACTTAGAAATTCTGTTCATCTTTAGTATAAAGTAAATGAGACGAACTAGAAGTAATTCCTGAACATGTGATTAATTTTATGTACATTTGATATATAGATGTTTTCTATCATCCTTCTTCAAAGAACATAAAGCTAAAAATACATTGGAAGGGTAAGGTAAGGCTGCCCCCAGCCAGCTTGCATTTTGATACTAACAGAAGCACATTTATGAGCACTGTAGAATATGCAGAATACTTTCTACCTTTTTGGTGTACATACACATTCAATTCAGAACCAATCCTTTAGGTTGGAAAACAGTATAGGATTCTACAACCACAATATAAAGAGAATAACGAAGGCTTAAAAAGGGCTCTTTTCAATACAGCTTTATGCATTCATTTCATATAACTGAGGAAAAGAAATCCTGTCTTAGAACACAGTGTTTAGATTGAAGTCTTTTATTCCATCTAAGTCATTTATTAACATATTTCTCTTCCTTTTCTCCTGCCTCACAAAATACTCAATATTCGCTCAAGAATGGCACTGGATTTTTAAGTCATCTAACTTTTGATATTTCACAATAATTTCCTTTTACAATAAGGAACAGAAAAATAAGATGACCGTTCTCAGGAGAAGGATAGGGGGGAAAGAAACGATGTAATTGAGGTTATAAGGAAAGCTGGCTGCTACCCAAGAATACTACTGGCTGAATCACTGAATTAATTGTTGGCTTGGATTCTCATTATATATGTTGCTGTAAAATTATACTGCCCAATTAGATTGGTAATCTAATATTCTAACTACACCTTATATTTTTTTGTACAGTACCCAGCAGTGAAATCCAAGAACTAATTAGATAGTGAATTTGAATCCTTGTTCATTGTTTTAATAACTTAATGCAAGTTTTTGTTATTTGCTTCTCTTTTAACTCAAAATCCCTTTTAATTCCTCCCTCCCCTCCTATTTGAAGAAACATGGTGGGAGGATGTCATATGAGTGTCATGAAAATATTTTGACACAGGCTATGAATGATTCATTAATTCTTGGTCAATAATTCAAAATTAGGTTTCCAAGCTAGTAGTTAGAGGTTTTCAGATTTTATTGGAAAAATACTCAAATTAGAGATGTGCTCAAGAATGGGATGCAGGCCTGGTAGTTCTTAGTTGCACAACAAAAGCAGTCTAATACACTTCTGTGAACAATCATTGGAACTTTCTCAGATTGCATTTGCTTTTGTAACAGCCTGTCAGCACACCTTTCCAACCCCTCAAACAGCTACCTGTTAAGTAATGGTTTAGTTCAGCATTTGGGCAGAAGCTAGACTCAATGCATTAGTCTGCTAGGGCCAACACGGTTACAAATGTGTTTCCAAATGCTTGCTGACAACATGGCAAATGTCTCAAGTCTGTTATCCAGCTTTATCACAGAACACTGAGGTTCTTAAAGGCAGTGGGAATATAAGGTAAATGAAAACTGTCAATTCAAAATGACTTTTCTTTATATAAATTAGACTCTGTATGAACAAATGGATTGGAACTTGTTTTCTTCCACACTTGGTCAACAACTATAATTCTCAGTTCTGAGCTTGGGTGCCAGGTTGAAAGGAGTTACAGCAGGGAAGAAAGAAAAAAAGGAGGGTAGGAACAAAGGAAAGAATACTTGAGGTATTTCCTCCTCTTCCCTTGCTGAAACAGACCAGTACTCTAAATATACTGCAAGCAACCCTTTGGCTGCTAAGGTACCTGCTGTGCAATGCTCCTATTAGAGGATAATGTGCCAGAATAAAACCTTAGCTGAATACACATTTTAACCTAAAAATCTAAAGACAATAGTGCTAGAAAATCCAGAGAGTAAAAAAACCCCCCACATTCTGTAGATGTACGAGTTCAGGCCAAGTTGAAATTTTTTCTGCCATCAATGGTTTTACTGTCATTCTGTGAAGACAGTAAAGTTTCACAGATCTACTTATAATTAAACACCATACTAAGAGAAAACAAAATAACTTAACTTGTTCTCTGCTTTGAATAAGTAACATGAGAATATGCTGCACTCCCTAATATAAGCATAAATGTGGTACCATATGAAACCATTGTCCAAATCACTGTACTGATGCCTTAAGCCCATAATGGTTTTCTTATTTTTTTACCTTATAAGTTTTATAGGTAATAGAAGTAGATTTTAGAAGCACTCCTTTCTCCCTCCTCCCCCTAGCACCCCTTAGTTTATACATTCCTTAAGCCTCTCACCCCATTCCATACTCCCCATATCACCCCATCCCTGTATCCAGTAGAAGATGTTTAGTCTCTTAGTCAAGGCAAGCCTGTCTTGTTTGGAGAACGCTTATATCTTGGCCTAAACCGCAGGACAGAGTCAAAGAACTAGGTGACACTGCTCTCTGTACCCTGAAGATGATGAAGAATGATGAAGAGGGGGTCCCAAAAAGCCCCCCGACCCAATTCCAGGAGGCGGGCCAGGGGGTGGACCAGGCCAAAAGTTATAGGGTGGACACACTTGGGATTGGCCAGATATTGTTATAAATGTAACATCCCGGGCACAGCCCGGGGCGCACCGTGTAACATCTATTTGCCTTGGCATAATTAAACCCTTTCTTATCTCACCCCAGCTAACGGCTCCTGAATTTTTTCATAGCACCAGCTGAGCAGGCATCATTCTGATCAATGCAGACTGAGCGAACATTATAAAAGCTGAAAGAACTTAAATGGGAAGAGATACTAAACAGCACGTGAAAGGGTAACCGGATCTGGTCTGCAGTGTTTTCTACATAGCTAAATAGATTCCAGTTGTGCTGTTTCCCAAGTATGAAAACCACAGTGTTTAAGATTACACATAAAAACTACTTCTTGCTAAATAATCTCTGTGCTTTTGTACACACTGTTCTCTCAGAAGTCCATATATTTCAGTTATAAAGGCAGTTTTTCCTGTGAGCTTTGATCAGCAACCCTATTTTCTATTCATGATTAGTTGTTGGGGTTTTTTTTTTAGGGAGGAAAGAAAGAAAGCAAGCAGTTTCATTTCCAAGCTAACAATATAAACCCCTCAGCACCCAGTGCTTCAAATAAAGCTCACTACCACCCAAGCTAGTTCAAAATGGACTAGCATGGGTAGACCTCAGCAGTACCGTAAGTCCCACAGAGGCTACCCAAAACCATTCCAGTGCCTGTATACTTAGACAATGCTGAGTAGATATGCCCTAAAATGTGAAATGTTCCCAGCCTAATAATTTGCAACACAGATTTACCACAGCAGATCCTGTATACTTGCTATGAATAAAAATCCAAAGATGCGTGGATAAAAAAAGCAATTCCCTGCCTCACTTCATGTGCTCTGATATCACTAAAAGTACACTGTAGACAAGAATTTCCCTGGAGCCACCTGCAGCTCTGTTTTCAGCCCCGTTGCTAAAAGAGAGTCACAGTTTAATGACCCTGTTCACCTCTGCTTCTCTTGCTGCACTCATGCCTCTCCCTGAGGCAGCCTGACACAGCCCCCAGCAACTGAGGTCAAGCCCAAGGCCATGTTCAGTTAAATGATGCACTCCCTGGGGCTGCCTTTCGGGGTTGGTGAAGACTCTGCAGTTGGAAAATGTGGCTGGATACACAGCTCTGTGTGTTTGTGTGTGTGCGGGGGGGTGTGTGGGGGTGTGTACTTCTGCACAAGCAACAGGCAGAACATTCATGACATTTACTGCTCATGCACCAGCATCATGAGACAGATACACTATCACTTGTTGAATAAGAATTATTATATTTATTTATGTCCACAGCCTAGATGAAACAGGTGGCAGGGAATTGCCCCTCCCTCTGCTTATTTGGAGGAGAAAAAACACACACCCCAGACTACACAGTCCCTCTACCCCTATGAATGCAACCAAGCACATGTGAGACAGACATGGTCCTGATATTTGGGACAAAGGATGGATAGATAGCACAGTGAAATATTTCTTTCTCTTCTTCTTTTTTGAATCATGGCTTTGGCCCTTGCCAAAAAATTAATTCAGTCTTCCATGAAGAATTTTTTTCATCAGTACTTTAAGAATTTGCTCTTTGACATCCTAATGTATTTATTTAGCACATAAATTTGGTGAATTTATTTTAAATTTACACTCCTCTACTCGTAGTCTGAAAGTAGAAGACTATTCAATGTGTATCATCTTTTTTCCATCTGAGAATACAGAAAATAAATACTGAAGTTTATTTGGAATAAATAAAAAAAGTAAAAATTTCCTAATTTCCCTTAAAAAAGCGGCATTATCCTAAATTATTCCTGATTTCTTAAGAATGTAGCTGAAATCTATCTTACATAAAGACATCACTATCAAGTTTCACCACAATTTCACCAGAATTTCCCTACAGTTTTGCTTCTGAAAATGTACAAATATATGTACATATATAACAAGTTGATAAAAACTACTCAAAATAAATGCTGTGTCCTATTATTGAAATGCCTGTGGAAAATGTAATGAATAACAGACCAGATCATCTTCCATACATTTCTTTCACTATTTCTGTATATTTTACCCAAGTGTGATTTCCTTTCTCACCCTTGTATCAGGCAATTTTGACCCCTCTGTGGGTTCTAGATGTACTTATTTCAAGGTACTTAATAATTTCCTTCTGAAAAAAGCACAGAATGCTGACAGAAAACAATTACCATGGAAAGCATATTTCCCCTTTAAAAGGGAAGTGGAATTGAAGTATGTTGACTTTTCCCAATACCAGTGCAATTTTGAAAGCATGTTTCTACTGCTGCACAAAAACTGCCTTACACAGAAGGCAGCTATTTAATTTTATGCTGTCCAAAAAAACCCACCCCACAATCAATAAAAATGTTATAACTACATTCTTCCTATTTAAATCAAGAAATAAAGGGACAGTATGATGCAGGTATGGATGCCTTGCATTCCAATGCCAAAAATTCAAGCCTAGCTGCTTGGTATCCTTTCCCTTGGAAATTACTTTCAAGAGTATCTAGGCCTGGAACTTCCACATGCTGAAAAACTCCTCTCAGGTTTGCAATTGCTCCGTTCTAGTGAAGGACAATGACTCCTGCAAAAAGCTCAGGCTTGGAGTTAAATTCCCACTGTGGCACAGTGTCAAATCTGCCACACGGCAAAACTTGCCAGGTCTTCCAAGTGGGTAGGGTTACCTGACTGCAAAAAATAATTTCTCTGAACTAATTAAAGTACTTTGAAGCCAGCTGGATTCTGGGGCATGAGGAAAAAAAGGGGTGCAAATTCTCACATGACTATAATGAAAATACTTGTTATTTTCCTGATTGTCTTGAAAGATACCAAGGTATATCACAGAGAATGCCAACAGTGTTTTAAGAAATAACAGGAAAATATCTTCAAGAAAAATATTTGTAAGTGTAGCTCATTTTGGGTAGTCCAGTTTGGGTTTCTCCAGGAACAAAGCAGATGTACGTTATGGCAGAGATGAGGGATGAACTAAGTGGATTGGCCAGACACTGAAATGTGAAACAATCTCCAAAAAATGAGAAAACCATGCTGTCTTAGATGTTGACCTACAAGCATGTCTATCTGTTACAAACTTGTTGATCTAGAAGTAAGGCTAATCTGACCAAAATTAGGTTCATAATTTTCAGGCAGTGTTGTTCACTAGGCTCAATAGATTGCTTTCCAGGGCATTGGAAAGAAGAATCGATCACAACTGGGGCATACTTGGAAAGCTTGAGAGAATCACACCTCAGAAATCACCTACAAAAGACCTGAATATTTTGCTTCTGTCTTGAAAGATCTGCAGAAACACAATCCTGACACACATGCTGAACAGATACTCAAAGGGCTCCAAGTCTGATATTCACTTGAGGACTTCCAGCAGCTTGAACATGACATCTGCAGTTTTGCTGGTGTCACCACAGGGTCAATTCCTACTTCAGCATCACATGGCATTTTCTCCTAATCACTCTGCCCACTTCTCTACCTCCCAACAGTATTATCAAGGCAGGAAAACAGGGGAAATGGGGAAAGGGTGCCTGAAGACATGACTAATCTATATCAATAGCAAAGATACAGACAAGCAGTCATCACAGAAACTGTTGGCAGGAAAAGTGTCCATGCAGATTAACATCTGTCCACTGGTTATGTCACTTATGCTGTGCTAGATGAAAAAATTTTGAAAACATCTGGCTCTAAAATATAATGTTATGGGAGGCTTCTGTCACAAAACACATGTGGACAGTAAATAAATTAATGAAACCAGCACAAAGCCACAGGGACCATGTCCACCGTGTAAGTCGTGCTTCCATTAAAAAGAACAACAATACAATTACAATACTTGTTTCCTGTATATCACACTCTCATCAGACATAACTTTCAACACAAGCATTATTCAAGCTTCACAACACTCTCAAACTCCAGAATATTTAAATTTGAGTTTGTTTTGCCAGTGCAAGCTGATTTAACCATTCCACAACTAGTTTCTCAAGAGAATCTCATTGCAAATTTGGTTCCAAATTTGGGGTTTTTTTATTAAGATCAGTGTAAATGAATGAAGAATGCTCTCTCATATGTATTTGCGAGAGGTGTCCATAAAATTCAAAAGGAAGCAGTTCTACTAAGTAAATTTATCTTTAGCAATAGACAACTCCAAAATTTCAGCATTGTACAGAAGAATCTGAAACAAACAAAGCTATTTCACTATCTCTGTAGATGAAGATTAAGGGAAGAAACTAACTGCATATAAATAAGGAGAGAAATAGTAGCTTACAATACAATTCAAACTCTAAGGATTAATTATCCATATCTAACATCAACATGGTAACTTTTTTGCTGGCCCTAAATATAAAAATATTTTGACTTCAAACAAAGCAAATATTTCTCTGGATTAACCTTCTAAATTGTATTTTATAATCTGACTACAGAGTATGAACAGCTATCACCTCACTCGCCTGTTTCTTTTAAATGTGGGAAAGAATATCCAAGCGTAAGCAAGAAATTCTCCATGATGGAAAAAAAAAGGAAATTTTAGTCTTCCCTGAAGAAAGTCACCATATCAGATCATTACATTCTGTTAACTCAGTAAAAGAGATAAATAACTAAATTTTAAATTTCTATGCCACTTTTTTACTTCATATTCTTAACACGATGCATATAAATCACTGAATTCAACTGTATAATAGTCTATTTTTGAAGCAAATAACCTACCAAAACCCACAGACCATAAAAAGTAATTCTTTTATGCAATATAGAGTGTAAAAATACTAAAACCTAATAATTTTATACTGAGAGAGAATATTCTGGATTGAGATGTGTCTCTACGTAAGTAAAATGTACTGATGTGGGCACTTAATTATTCCTCTATATTCAACTATAGGGATTAATATATGAGTGTCAAGGCAAATATATTTGATTTATTTTAGACTTAGTAATTTCAATCTCTGCCAGTTCCTAGAAAAACCCATGTCCTAGACTGAGAAAGTATGTAAGTAGATCTTGTTGATATTTTTTCCCATTAAATTCTAGTATTTACTCAAAGAATACATTATTAAAAGGATGACAATTTGAGTGCTAGCTCCACTTTAAAAAAGTCAAAGTATTGATTGTTTTACAAGACTTCAAAGACAAAGAAATTAATTAAATTACATTCTCAGGCTTTCATCTGGTGGTTTCCACAGTCAAACTAGATGTATTCCGTACTGTGAGACAACTATTGTGTGTAGAATTAAGCTCAAATCAATTAGATGGCAATGTTTTTAAAAATGACAACAGCCACAGCACAGAAGAAAGTGAGCACATTCTGTGAGAAATTTTACCCCTTACAGAGAAACTATTGGTTTCCCTAACATTAAATAGGCATTTGCTTTCATAGTAGCAGGAAGAAGCAAACCAACCATGGGCACAAAACAGTACATAAATTAAAAGTTAATTTCATGAAATCTGAAACTTGTGTACTTTCATTGTTGTTGGCATAGGCCTATCTGTCTATCTATCTATCTATCGGTGTAGGGGGAGAGTATTTTAACAGCTAGGCAGTAGTTACCAGATTAATTTTGGCAGCATAACATAGACATGGATAGAACGAGTTAAAACTGCTGCCCATGTATGCCATTCTCTCTTGCTTTCAGTAGGAATTTTAACCCCCAAATAAATCAACCAGATACAAAGATTAAGAGCCTAATCTATAACCATAAATGTGGAATATTATCTCTCATATTGATGCTGCAGAGTACAACCAGGGCAGCTTAGAACGGACCTTACAAATGTACAAATGGTTTGGCTATAGAGGAAGAGAGCCAGAGTAACATTACACAAGTTCAGGAATGTTTAGAATCATGATGCTATGATCAAAATAAAGACTATGCTTGTTTTTATCACAGAGTTACTGAGATCTAATGCTACAAAGAACAAAAGATTCTAAGACGAAATACAAGATATTATCATAATAACCCATGAGTGAACAATTCACTGCCTATTGTGGTGGTGCATCCTTTGGCGGTGATTCTTTAAGAGATATTAAAACACTCACTGGCAACAGTCATGGAAAGACAAAACAAAAACTTGCTAAAAAAATGGTGGAAGACACAAAGGAAAAAAAAATGTTATCAAGACTTGAGAACTTGTAAAGGGGTTGTTACTATATTTATAGAGCTCTTCCAGGAGAAGTGGTTTACCAAATAAGCAGAAAGACAATGCCAGTTTGCAGTTATCTGTAAGTCTGAAGGACACAACAGTACAACTGCGGCAAAGAAATTCCTCTGTTATCCCCAATTTCCTACTTGTCTAAAGAAGACAATCAAAATATTCAGTATCCATAGCAAGACTGGAGGGACAGAAAGGACACTGGTTTTAGGGCATAGGTTGAAAGCCTTGACATTTCTAGGAAGCACACTTTATTTAACCAGCACACCCAGATGATACGAAGACCCAGAGAAACTTCTTAGTCTCAAACCACAAGTATAACAGTTTTTATTTTTTCTTAAAAAGCTGAAGAACACCTTGCTTAGGACTGTAATCCAGCATGGTTCTTAAAATGATATTACATGCAGGTATATGGAGTCATACATATATGTATATAACTTTCTAGACCAGGACAGTACACTAGAATGAAAAGCAGAGTCAGTGAAGAGGCAAAAATTATACAGTTCACTTTTGGCAGTCAGTTTTGCATTTTTTATATCATAACTAATGCTAAGAAAAGATTTTTATTTGCTGAGAAACAAACCAAACAAAAAGCAATAGGCATATAACAGTACAGCCCACTAATTCATTGGTAAGGGAAAAGTCTTAGCCAAGAGGGAAAAAAACTGGCTGAAGAACCTGACAAGAGACATGAGACTGTATATCATTGATTTAAAAACAGTGTGAGTGACACTGTTGGCTAGATTTTCTTTTCTGTCATGCAATGCCTTCTCCTATAATGGTATTGACACAATCATCATTGGAAAACCGTGTGGAAAAGTTGGCTAATGAGTAATTAAAGGGATTGCTTGTCAAAGATGGTATGATGACTGTCTGACCTACCTCCCTCATTTTTTTACTCCCCCCAAACATATTGTTGTTTTTCTGATTTGTGTAATAACCATTATATCATTTAAACATAATCATATATGTGAGAGAAAGCAATCTTTCCACAGCATGCATAAAGAAAACATGAATATTAAAACAAAAGGAGATGATTGCAATTGACTTGAAAGAGCAAGTGATTAAGCTTAAATGCTTGTAATTTAAAAGGCACAGGCAAAGCACATTCGCCTACACACTTCCAGAGCTCTCTTGAGTAAATACAAGCCAACACAGCTCACTAGATATTTTTAGTGTTATTTATCCTACACAGAGCTCTACAGAAGAAACAAAACCAACAAAATAATCCTTGTTTTCTATAGTGGCCAAATTTTGATGGCATATGTTCACGAGTACTACATGAATACTACAAAGATCAATAAAAAATAACTTTGAACTGAGTATATGATACACATTCCTTTCAGGTTAGACTGCTATTTGAATATATTTAAGCACTAGATTCTGCATGCTGTTGTTATGCAGTAAAATATATTTAAAGCCACACATACCCCTGAGAGTAAGAACAACAGCTTTCTTTTTCCTTTTAGTGCAGAATATAATTTACACATCACTATGCATATTCAGTGTTGGATATGGTTTTCTGACAGCATTTTTCTTTTTATTTATATTTCTATTTTTCTTTCTTGCAATATCCAGGTGTATTACAGAACTGTGGTTTGCATACAGTATGGCAATACTTATACTGCTTGCTAACTTACTTTGGCCTAATTATTGACTGGAGCTGGATCACATCTCTCACTTGGTCCCAGCAGAATACTGTGGCAAAAGTGCTGGAAGTCATAGTAATTAGTCACAGTCTGACAAGAGCAAAAGATGCATTTGTTCGAACAATTATTTTTTTTTTCTTAAGGGAACACAAACTCTCAAGCACAAACTGCAACAAAATTCTCTGCATATGGGAGTTAGTTGATTATCTCTGTGGAGACACTGAATATAATATTCACACACCACACTTCTGGAAAGAAGCTCAGAGTTGGCTACAAAAAAGGAACAGGAGAATTTCAGTGGCATGCTGAGGCATGGACCTGAAAATGACATTTACTACTTCACCACCACAGCTTGTCAATTCCCTTTGAAATAAGAAATTATAATTCAGACTACACCCCGATTACAGTGAGTATTCAATATACTGAGAATTCAGCCTAAGTAAATGCATGTGTTTAATCGACCATTTAGGACTCTGAGAAAGAATTTTTCTCAGCTTCTTCCTCTGAATGAGCTCTGTGAACTCTCTAAATGTAAAGGGTTTGAATCAGAGTAAGTTTATCTTTAATGATTAAACTGCAGGCTTAGACACGTGAAAGTCAACAGGTTTGATTCAAAGTGCTTTTATTCAGCTTTTACATCTTCATCACTAGATTAATAATGAGCTGTTTTCTTTACTACTGATCTAACTCTAGGTGTCTATGTAGAGGAATTGAAACATCCTAATTAGCAGGGTAAAGAAGCCAATCTACTATGCCAATAAAGCCAGAAAGTATTCCTCAGAATTACAAATTACCTACACATTTGAAATTAGCAGGAGTAGTTGCATATTCTTTTTTCTTTGAACACTCACTTCATGACTGATAACTCTGACTGAAGGTGTACTCTATTATGGACCGTTCTGACATGCACTGGAGAGGTTCTTGACCTTGCCTGGCCAAAAGGATCTACTACTCTGCTGGAGAAAGATCCACTTTTTTGTGGGGGGGAAGTAATGGTCTTCAAGACTCTTTTTGCATACGTGACATAAAAAGTCATGCCTCGCTACTCAACCTTCACTGGCTTTTATATGGTAACATCTCTCTGTCATGCTTGATATTTTCCTTTTACTGAGTGCTTGAGAGTATTGCTGACATCCAATTATAGAAAGGGTCAAAGAAAGTGGTTAAATTACCAAAAACATTGTCACTGATATCGACATGCCTGGAGAGATGTCCAATGTCACGTACCAAACCCAAATATCCTTCAGGCTTAAAAAATTGATCTTTCTTCTATTAAATAATCTCTGCTTTTCTTAGTTATCCATTATCTTTCTTAAACATCTGTCACACTGAGCACATCCATGCACAATAACATCATTAAGGAAGTGTGAAATATCGAAGTGTCCTTCCATACAGACTGACATCAATTATGATTGATGATCAATGATTTGGGGGCATTGTGAGCACACCTAACTTTCACTGAGTTCACTAGGGTTTTGTAAAGCAGAACATGAGTCAGAACAAAGAGGTAGATTCAGATATCAACAGGTTTCACATGAATGCCTATGTTCTCAAATCATTCTCCACCTGCCACTGAAATATGGGAAGAACGACACCTCTGAGATCATGTATGTTCCTTTAAAAGAGTTTGAGAAAGAGCAGAGCCCGGTGCCAATTACAAGCAAAATATCAGTTAGTTAAAAACATTATTAGTTTAAGCCACTTATCTTGCACAGGAATATCCTAAAGGCCTTGATAGTATTAGGAAAGAAACAGAGAAGCATTTTTTATCATTCTTCTTCTGAAATTACCACAATTATACAGTTGTTTGTACTCAATATAGGACTTTTATTTTTATTTTCTGATCTTTGAGAAATCCTTTCTGTTAATGTATGCTAAGGCACAGGATAAAACAGATTATAGGCTGAGCTGATAGTTTTGTTCTGTGTATTGTTCTGGTTGCTGAATTCTTCCCTAGATAAAAGTTTTTCAAAGTGCTTATCGCTTATTAAATTTTAAAGAGTCTAGGCTAGTAATGCCTATCACTCAAGCTGACTCTTTAAAAATTTGAAGTTGAAATCAGTTGTATAAGTTTGAGAATGGTGTCAAAGCAAAACACTCTAAGACAGAGTTCCCAAATCAACATTACTCACTTCAAAATTTTAGTTCCTCAGAGTAATGAGGTTAGAGAAACTTCTCTCAGTTTCTTAGATATGTCCTTTGGCTTTCTTACAGAAAGGAATCCAAACCTGGGAAAGTAACAAGCCACTGAAAAGCTTTCTTCACACAGCTTCATGGAAGACATGCTGGTATTTGGCCTCTACATTTTCTTAATTTATTTTTTTTCAATGTGCAAAACAAACCCTACTTTCTCATGTCCAAAATGTGCCTACTATGTCGAAAGCAGTTGAATAGGACTTCACTGGCATTCACTCCTTCCACCACATGTCCAGGTTTTCTTCTGCAGTTCTTAATATGCTTTCAAACCCTTCTCTAATCCCAAATTATCCACTTACTTGGAAGATGCTCAAGCTGTGTGGAAAATGAAAAAGCACTTGTTTTACAGATGAAACTGAGTGGAAATTCAGAAGAAAGGCCATGGGATCTATAGTGGAAGGGAAAAAAAAGAGACAGAGAGAGAAGGCAAGAATAAAAGTGGAGGAATACGCATGCAGACACAATAGATAAGGATGCTAAGAAATGAGATGCAGGTTGAAGCTGCAAAGCGTAAGAGAATATGAAAAGAAAAGCCTGCAACTACTAGATTTCCTGTTCTAGGACAAATCCAACTTTCTTTAGTCTCAGCAACCACCTGTGAAATTTCTTTAGTCCAAACGAATCTCTATCTTGTTCCTTGATGAAAAAAAAAACAGAAGTTTCATCAGAAATCCCTAAAGTTACAAATTCAAACATTATCAAGAGAGGAGACACTGAATTTTAGGTACTTGGTATAGGCTGAACGGGATAAATCATAATGCAGAATCATAATGCAGAACTGGATAACTACACATTTTTACCTCTTTGACTCAGTGCCCAAGGTAGGTACTGCCCAGTGAATGATCACATCTGTATAATAAGGGAACCTGCTAGCTCTACATATCTTTGATAAGTAGAAACTGGAAGATGTGAAATGGCTGAGACAATGAAGTTACTGAACAGTACCTATGTAATCGGATCCTTGCTTCCACCATCAAGTTTGTAAATGCAGTGAAGCCAACACCCCCCAAGTTTTCACAGCTATCAACAAACCTGTATATTCTATATTTTCAGGGTTATGTGAGGCATTTAGGGTTTGATTCGATTAAGTACAGAATGGCCAGGATTGCGAATCGACTCATCTGGATCAGTGCTTTGAAAATTACAAAAATAAAACCAAAGAACAGTAATAAAACAATCCAGATTAAAAAAACCCCCAAAACTATGCACTTTCGAGAATTTGAAGTGTTAGCACCCCTTTGCCTCAGTTTTCTACATGTGCAATAGGCATACAACATTGTTGTCATAAAGCCATTATATATGAGTGCATTTACTACAGCATAGCATTATGGGACTCAGTTAAGGTTGCAAGAACTCTAATTCCACTAGCTTTAACCAAATTTCAAGCTGTAATAATCCCTTAGTATAGCTGTTGAAATGCAGTTTTGGAACACATTAGCATACTAAACACAATAATGTGCCATTAAACTTTGCTATCCAGGCATATTAGATATACATGCATATTCTAATAATATGCCTTGATAGGATAATCATTATATCATTACTGGAATCTGCAGACAAGAATTTAAGCTAGTACCTCACAACAACATCCCCAGCCTGCCCATCCTCAACATTTTACCATCATAAACCAACAAAAATTCATTCCGTTTGCAATAGGTTTCTAAATGCATAAGGAATATCTCAACATTTCCAAAACACTGTGTGGATTGCTTCTGACAGCTCAGAATGGAAGCAAAGTGATTGCTGATCTTTTGGCAAACTGTGAGTTTTATACAAACCAACATGCTTTTATGGCTGGTAAGGATAGGAAAAAAGCTGATGTAATCTGATTAGAAATTTAATGAGATTATGTATGCACAAATGCATATGATTTCTATTTAACTGGGGAAAAAAGAGAAAATATCCATCTTGCCACTAATACCTATAAATGAAAAACAGTAGAAATTCCTTTTTTCATGTGCTTTTCCAAAAACTGATAAGGAATGAGATCATATATCTAGCTGCAATTTCTGCTAAAGTACAAAATGACAATACAATTAATAGCTCCTCCAACTGTCATAGAGTGATTATACAAATTGCCTTTGTAGTAGCAGCATCAAACATTGCCTATATTCCACAAGAGCTGCTGGAAGGACAAATACCTCAAGAACTCTAAAACTTAGCACTGCATTAATGACAAAATGTCAGAGGTTCCAAGCAAAAATTTCTTACCCTACCTTTGCAGAGTATCACCTGCCTATGAACAGGAAATTAATGAATTTTCTCACCGTCCTAATGAAGGAAGATGAAGATGGAATACACCTTCTCTTTGCTAATCTTTTAGCCAGGGAGCACTGTTTTAAATGACAGACAAAGGTAAAAGAGAGAGAGCCTCAAAAAAAAGAGATGATGAAAGAAATCCTAGGGCTGAGGGAAAAAAACCAATTAGCACACATTTTTAAGTTACCTTATGGTTTTAGTTAATGATAAAATATAAAGACACAAAGTTGAGCTTGATAGGTAATGGCTTAATTTTCATTCAAAAGCAAGATAAAACAAATGGGCATCTAAACAATCCAAATTCAAGACTTGAAATAAACACCAAAATAAAACTTGAACTTCCTCCACATCCAACTTCCTCGACATCCAACTCATTTTGCCATAATGCCATGACCAAAACATTTCATTTTTCAGTGGTGATCCTCACCAAGCATTTCAGTTCTGGATTTATTTTTCCTCAAAGTTTCATTTTGTTTGCTTTTTATATGAAGTTTCACTTCAACCCTATACAGAAATAAGGCTTAGTCACTCACCTGAGATTGCATAAAGACTAATAACAGAGAGGGGTTTAGTTGTTTTTTTTTTGTTTTGGTTTGGGGTTGGTTTTTTTGAATTTGTTCGTTCTGCTACAAAACTAGACAATGGCCCCTTTAAAGGACATGGTTTCAAGTCCAAAACGTGCTTTGAATCCCCAAAAATCTCACCTTTGAAAAATACACTTTACTGGTTTTATTGTGGATCAGCAAGGGAAGTAAAAAAAGACAAGAAAAAACAACTAATGAAGCAACACAGAAATCAGTGCAGCTCTAAGAGTTTACGCCACATGAAGTACTGTTTGATCCATTGCTTCCCTTTGGATCCTATCGAAAACCAGCCAATTCACAACATAGCAATCAATGAAGACAAACTTGTGGGGTTTTTTTCCTTCTTAGAGGCACATCAAATTGCAATTACAGTCAGAGAAATCCAATCACTTTAAAAGGGACATTTAAAACACAATTCTTAAAATAAATTTGCAAATTCAACTAGAGCATCAAGTATACTGCACTTAAGGTGATGGGAAAGAAAACTGTAATCGTACATAGAACATTATTATTCAGGCCACTATGGTGACAAAATGTCACAGAATAGTTATAAAGTTAATTAACATTTAGTTATAAAATTAATATTACAACCTCAGGCCACTAGAAGATGAGAATGTTTTTAAATCTGAACTGAGACAGTAATCCACTTATCTAGAATCACTTGCCTCGAAGAGCAAACTTTGCATGATCCAGCAGCCTCTTTCAAGGCTGAGGATAGGTATCTACTTTAGATGATCAGAGCTTGTCAAAGTTTGTGTCTCCTGCAACAGAAAGTACTTTTTGAGTGGAAGAGACAGGTGAAGTCTTTGAAATCTTCCTTACACAATTCCCCAAGGACTGGCAGCTAAAGAGCTTTCCCAATTATGGAAAAGCAGCTATTTCCACAGTACTGCTAGATGGAACTGTTCAGTACAGCCCAAACCTTGGAATATTCCTGGCTGGTAGACGAAGATATTTTCTACCTCTCACTAGAACTCCAGGAAAGATTTTAATTCATATTTTGTTGACTGAGAACTTGGACCGTATTATTTAAAATACAAAGGGACTGTTTGGATGGACTATTTGTCATTACCTGTAGAAAATTAAAAAACTCTAAAATCTAATAAAAACGCCAGTGTGACCACTATAACCACAATCTTGGTGTTTATGTGAAGTAATATATACCATGAAAGTCTGTAGCTTTTACATATGAACACTGTTCGCATAATCCCCTTCCTAAATATCCACTTTACCATCTCATACAGCTGCTATCAAAAACTGCTGACACTTCCACTGACTGTGGAATATTACTGGTAATATTCAAACCAGGTCAGAATCTACAGGCTTCCAAGGAAACTTTCAACATACTCCACCTGAATACAACAATACAATATGCCTGCAGCCCCTAGAAACTGTACAATAGGCAAACACTTTCTCTTTCAACCCAGCAATTGTCAGAGGAAGGTATGAGTTTTGAAGAAAGCATGTCCACTTCAATGTAGTTTTTATTATTATGAGGAGGAGACTATAAAATTTGCCTGCATTTATCACTTGTCCTGGAAACCACAAACATCCCCCAAAAGCTAACACAAGGGAGTGTTAGAAAGTGTTTATAGAAAATTAGTGTTTATAGAAAGTCCTATAAATTCTGTTTCCTGAAAACTTTTAAAAGCTCTACCTAAAGTTGCACTTCTACTTGATCACAATTCTTATAATACAAACTGTTACAAAACATGTATTTTAGCCTAAAACCTGGCATCTATTAAAATCAATTATTTTCAGCTTTGTATTACTTGCTGAGGTTAAAATCCAGTTAAAAACCTGAGTAAGCTTTCTAATATCCTACTTACACATCTAATTCTCCTAATGACAATACTTAAGTATGAGTGTCAGTGACACGAAAACAATTAATTGGTTTTCCTTCTAGTTTTTTTCCCTTCTTCTGACTCTCTGCTTTTGCCTTCTCCTCTCATTTCTGAAGTATTAGTCAAAATATATGTGCTTTGCTAAACGACATGAACTCTGAATATCTTCTGAGATTTATCACAAGAGCTGATACTTGAACTTAAAACTTTAATGGCACACTTACAATCTTATAATTCAGACATAATTTCACTGAGGGTAATTCACTAAGATCAATCAGATCTAAAAAAAGATAGGGTGGGGAAAGAAAAAATGAAACTAGCAAGTAATGTACCAGAGACAGTCTTTAAAGAACACGTTTCATTAATTCAAATTTCTAATTAACTACTGAACATTTGCAAATCATGGACAATGAACATCTACAAATCAAAGAAAAAAGCCACTGAGCTTGCCATGAAGATCACCATTAGGCTGTGTACTCTGATTTAATATGCAATATGCAGATTTCCTGTGTATTTAGGAACCAAAACTTGAATGTCAAGTACAACCAAAGCTTTAGATTCTCATTTATCATTTTTCACGTCTGCATTAATTTTCATCTCTAAATTTTCCCTGTGTGTTTACTGTAAGTTATGCAGAATGACTTCCCAGTTGAAACAAGCCTAGCAGTATTCCCCGCTGGTTTTGCCAGAGGCAGGCTTTGTTCTGGCTCACCTGGCAGAGCTGTACTGATGCCTGCGCCTGAGGACAACTGCAGGTCTCAGCCTCCATTGTGGTAATGTGAAAATGGTACTCTCTGTGGAGTTTGTGAAGGATACTGTAACCCAAATTATTACATGCTCAATCACTCCCCACTAATCATCAAAAAAAGTGCTTAGCATATCATTTTCTGTTATTACTTTACTTTGTTTTGCCAACTGTAGTTGAAATTTTACAGTTTTTTTCCCCTTTTGCACTGCCTAAAAACAAAACCACTAACATCTAGTCTTGACTTATTTAAAATTAAAAATATGAAAGGAAAAATACCCAGAAACCCAAAGTGGCCTAAGGAGGGATAAAGGTGCATTGCCTGAGAATGAAAACACATCCAAAGCCACTACAAAAGCAACA
Source organism: Neopelma chrysocephalum (assembly GCF_003984885.1). Taxonomy (NCBI): domain Eukaryota; kingdom Metazoa; phylum Chordata; class Aves; order Passeriformes; family Pipridae; genus Neopelma; species Neopelma chrysocephalum. The sequence goes on from NW_020898046.1 coordinate 3,159,251, forward strand.
CATCCCACTGCACACAACAAACACAGCACAGGCTCCTCTCGCTACATCCACCCGGGAATGAGAGCGGAGAATAATACTCCTGCTCACCTCTTAGAGAACCCCCTGCACGGATGCATTTTTTCCTTCTTTTCTGAATGGACTTCAGAAAAAGGCACAGCAGATGGCCTTAGGATCTAAAACTAAATGTATCTATGTGGTTTCACAGTATGCCCATTTATTTCTGATACTGCAGAGCAGAAACAGGCACACAGAGTCATCCTGAGACGTTCCCGCTGAGAAAACTTTTCTGCATGCTTGCATAATGGCATAGGGATACTTGGGAATAGTGATTTTTTTCATATAACAACTAATGTTTTATTTAGAGAACGGAAATTATATATTCTTAGGAACTACAAACTCTGCAGGATAAGAATTAAACGGTTGTATTTTTCCCAAGGGAACAGAAAGTTGATGTGTCCTATAATGAATAAAGCATCCAGTTGTTAAGACCGTGGATGATTTAATCCCATCTTGATTTTTTTTTAAAACATCTAGGAAAGAATGGGTGGCAGACTGACTTGCAATGAGGTTAACTTAACAAACCTGTGTGAGCCCTTCTCTCTGTAACTCTGCTGGAAGTGCCTTACTTGCATGCACACACCCACACCCCCCCCACACACAGCCCCCCCAGGAGCTTTGCTGCCTGTTTAACACGGACTCCAGCCCTAATATCACCAAGCTGTATTGCCTTGACTTGGCTAAAATAGACCTGTAAGGATCACAGAATGGCCAGGGTTGAAAAGGACCTTAAAGACCACTTAGTTTCAACCCTCTGCCAGGACAGGGGCACTTTTCACAGGTTGATCAGAGCTTCATCCAACCTGGCCTTTAACTCTTACAGGGATGCAGCATCCACCACCTCTCTGGGCAATCTGATCCAGTGCCTCACCAACCTTACAGTGAAGAACTTTTCCCTAACAACTAATCTAAACCTACTCTCTTTCAGTTTGAAGCCTTTCCCCTTTGCCCTGTCACTCCATGCTCTTGTAAAAAGTTCCTCTCCATCCTTCTTGTAGCTCCCTCCAGGTACTGGAAGGCTGCAGTTATGTCACACCAAAGCCTTCTCTTTTCCAGGCTGAGCAAACTCAATTTTCTAAGCCTTTCCTTGTAGGAGAGGTGTTTCATTTCTCTTATCATTTTGGCAGCCCTCCTCTGGACCCAGTCCAACAGGTCAGTGTCTTTCCTATGCTGGGGACCCCAGAGCTGGTTGCAGCAATCCAGGTGGGGTCTCACCAGAGCAGAGCAGAGGGGCAGAATCAACCTGCCTCAACCTGCTTTTGATGCAGCCCAGAACATGACTGGCCCTCTGGGCTGCAAGTGCACATTGCTGGGTCATGTCCAGCCTGTCATCCCCCAGCACCCCCAAGTCCTTCTCCACAAGGTGGTTCTCAATCTGTTCATCCCCCAGTGTTGATACCAGGGCTTGCCCTGACCCAGCTGCAGCACCTTGCACTTGGCCTTGTTGAAATTAATGAGATTCCCATTCTCAAGCTTGTCAGGTCCTTCTGAATGGCATTTGGTCTTTTAGGTGTGTCCAAAGCACCATCCAGCTTGGTGTCATCTGCAGATTTGCTGAGGGTGCACTCAATAACTTTGTCTATGTCATTAATGAAGATGATAAATAGCACTGGTCCCAATACAGATCCCTGAGGGACACCACTTGTCACTGATGTCCATTGGGACTCTGAACTGTTGGCCACTACCCTCTGGATGAGGCTGTCCAAACACTTTCTTATCTATCTAGCAGTCCACCCATCTAATTCATCCTTCCCCAACTTAAGGGATGTTGTGGGGGAAGAAGTGTAGAGATAAGACTGGTGAAATTACAGCGAGAGGGCAAGTTCATTGAGATGGTGTTGCTGTCACATTTGCGATTCAAGAGAGAAAACACTAGTGTGGCTGGGATGGAGGCAGCCCTAGGTCACAGCAACCCATATGGTGCTGTGGCTTGCATTTCTGGCTAAAACAGCATTGTAACACACCAGTGTTTTGGCTGTTGCTCAACAGTGTCAAGGCTTCCTCTCTCCTCCTAGCAAGTAGGCTTCTTGTAGGTACCCACAAGAAGCTATGAGGGTACACAGCTGGGACAGCTGACTCCAACTGACCTAAGGGATATCCCTGACCCTATGGTATTGTGCTCATTAATAAAAACTCAGGAAAGGGAGGTGAAGGGGGGTATTTGTGGTTATGGTGCTTGGCTTCCCAAGCAAGGCTTATGCGTGCTTAGGTCCTGCTTCCCGGGAACTTAACATCTACCTGCCGAGAGGTAGTGAATGAATTCTTCTTTTTTGCTTTGCTTGCATGCATGGTTTTTGCTTTCTGTATTAAACTGTCATTATCTTGATCGAAGAGGTCTTCTCACCTTCCTTCCAGTTTCACCTTCAAGTGAGAAGGGTGTAGGTGTTGGCTGGAGTCAACCTGGCACAAAACAGATAATATCCTAAAGAGAAAAACACAACCCTATTTATCTCTGCTAATGGAACTGGTGAGATACAGCAGTGAGATTCAGCTGTGGAAGCTGAACCTTCCCTGCCTGATGTCTTCCTGGCCAGTGAAGACTCTATGAGTGGCTTATTAGCCATGGTAAATTTAAAAGCTCAGAAAATCATTGCCACCTTATTTGTGTGTCAGTAAATAATTCCTTTAGTTTTTAAGCTGTATATATCCTGGTTGCAGAAGACTCTCTCCATCAGGCCAAAGATGCTTGACTAAACTGACACATGCTGTTCTATAAATCTCAGCTATTTTGACAAGCTGCATGTAAAAAGTTCACACGTACATGTACACATGCTACATAGGAAATTTTATGTGTTCTGTGCAGGCAGTAGGGGGTCCAAGTTTCTCCTCAGACCTCAAAAAATATGTAAATGTGTATTCATTAGGACAGATAACTTCATGAATGACTACTGTAAAAAGCAGGAGAGAATCATGTCCCTCTCCACTGGTCCTTTATATATTATATATATATATATATATATAACAAAGCTATTCCTTTATATATAAATAATAATTTTAAAAAGCTTCATCAGAATATTGCTATCAGTTTCAAGTCATTGCCTCTCTCCCATAAAATTGGAGTTCAGAACTGTTACTGTCTCTCTGGGTTACCCACCTGTAATAGCTGCATTTAGTCTCCCAAGCCCATGGAAAGTTTTTGGGGTGAAGCAAGGGAGAAGAAAGAAGTTTGATGAAGGCAAGGGTAGAAGAAAACTATCTTGTTTAAAAGCTTTCTATGGATTTGGACACTCAAATCACTGTTAACTTTTACAGCATCTTAATGAAAATATTAATGCAAACCCTTTGGTAAAGCATGATTTAGTTCTCTAGATAGGCAGTTTGCACCACTTAATGAAACTCATATGAGATGAACAAGGAAATGAACTAGAAGTTACTTCCTGATCTATCCATATGTTTTCTGTGCAAACTATTTGCATTTAAGTCTGAACATAAATTTAAATTTTCCCTTTTATAGGTTGCAAATTTAAGCACAGGATATATTAAGTCATTTTCGTTAGACTATAAAGTTGGTCTGCAAAAGGACAAAACCAGTTTCTCATAGGGATGAGGAAAATGATGGCATTCAGCAGTATAATATCACACTTTTATAGTGATGAAACAGGTAAGTTATACGACAATACAAATGATGCGATTTTAGCAAATTACACTTGAAGGCACAATAATGGATGAACAACAGAATTCCCCTCAGATCCTTAAGATGTTATTGGTAATAGCTGTTAGTAAAAGGCATTGGTAATATATGGTTACATTTTTATACTTAGGAGTTTAATGGAAGTGACACAGAAGGCACCATTTAATGTTACTAAGATCGATACCCTAATGAAACAATGTACTATTCTCCACTTTTAAAATAAATTAAATTACATTTTAATATTCTCTTAATTTACATTTGTACTCACCATGATGTCTTTGATATGCTGCCTAGTAACTGGTTCTCTAGGAGTATTTACTGTTTAGCTAATAGTAAACTACTGCCTCCTTTTATTTCCCAAGCATACCTCAGCTGTTGTCATTTCCTCCAATAAGCAAATAGAAAGTCTTGCATTGACCTTAAGACCATCTGGTAATAGACGCTTTGTAATATACCCAATACTAACTCACAGGAAGCAGCTACAGGTTGAACTAGAGTAAATTAGTGCACCGTGACAGGCAATTATTGCTGCAAAATTCTGAATTTAAAACATACAGCTCTGCAGTGTGAGAGCTGCCCCAAGTGCCAGGCCAGAGTTGCACACCGTTCAGCACAAGATACCTCTATCAGGCTTGCATCTGGGACACATCCAGACGGTAAGATACAAACCAACTCACCATATGAGTTAGTCAGTGTCCTGAAAGGAAATCCTCAGACAGAATTCGCTTAGAGCAGGCCATGGGGACTCAAAGCTTCCCCCAGAAAGACTTGGGCTTGTCAGGATTTTGGATGTCACACCTAGGATGCCACTCACATTATGAGCCACACTGTCAGCTACCACAATTACAAATCACGCCTGGTTTATGTGATCAGTAAGGTATATCTGACTAATGGCTATTCCTTGATGAGGTTCAGAATCGACAGGAATTTTCAGGATCTTACCAGCTGAGCAAATGAGTAATTTGCTTTTCTGACTCCTTTCTGCAAATCTACCCAGTCACCATGCAATTTCTGCATGTTACATATCAGAGTAATCATTACTAATTTCCCATAATGGAGTCCCATATCTTCTTCAGAGTTGGTGTTCCATTAATGTCTTTTTCCAATCAAATTCAAAAATCAATCTATGAAATAATTACCAGTCATGAGGATGTTACGGCTAATATGAAAGGCAAGTTTAATCAAAATGCAAAAACACTCTCTTGTGGTATCTTTTGAAATACAGTTTTATGCTGAAAAATCAGACCCATACTACAAAAAGACTTTTATATGCTACAAAAAAACAACCAAACAAAACATTTATTTTTCTTCTTATCCTTTGTTCTGACCTAATTATGGCCTTTCTTGCAATAAATTTTCAGTTACCTGTAACACATAATCTAGTTACCAAGATATGTACCACAGGCATTTGTACCCTTAACCATTGGCACAAAAAAGATGGTCAGACCAGGGAGAACAAGCATCTGCAGGACCCTACTGTGTCTACACCGGGCTTTTAACTAATGTGACCTGCATTACTGAAACAGTGGTCAAGAGTATAATTTTTAAGTACCTATCTTCTGTAAGTAATGACCTTTCAGCAGAACAATGACAGTCCATGTTTTAATAGCATTTCAGCTGTAAAAAAAGAATCCAGAAAATGTCAAAAGCCTGAACACATTTGAATCTATCTCTTTATGACTGCATCAACATTATCACATCCTAATTCTCCTGTACATGGATTCCATATGTCATTTGAACCATCTTCTATGAAAGCCATATGAGAAACTAGGCCTTACCTAAATACTGGAAGTTATTTCTTCAGGAACAACCTCATCTCATGTCAAGACACTTGTGTAAATTTATCAGAAAAAAAATATTCAAGACAAGAAGCATGTGCATAGTTTAACAATAGCACCCTCATTACAATGAAGAATGCTATAATGTCAGTTCCTGCGTTCTCTGCTCTGAATCTATCAGTCAGAGATGTCTGGTCTGTCACATAATCTGGCACAGAATTCAACTGGTCTGTGTTTATGAAACACAGACTATGGTATTACCCAGATCTCCTTGTGTCATATTTTAAAGCCTATATAGGAAAAAAAAATATTTGAAAACCTGAACTCTCTTTTTTAAACTTCCATTACAACATCTAGAAATAAAAAGATAAAGGGAACACAGAATTTCTCATAGCATATTTTTGAAGGTGGAAAAGAACAACTTTAAGCAATCTACATTCAGAAAGCACCAATTTAAAAAAAAATTATTTGTGTGGCCTTTTGGGGCAGTGAAATTCTACTAAGGGTAACCTAAGCAAGCTTCATGTTACACTGTATAGTAAGATACAGTACCTTGATACGACATATGTGATAATGCCCAAGTAATTTGAAAACCAGAATATTTTGTTGATAAAACAAAAAAATCTTAATGTCCAACAATTAAATGACCATTTCACTGCTCCATGACTGTTCTACTTCCATGCAATTTCACAGACCGTGGTGCAATTTATCGTTAATTTATTGCACTCAGCCCACAGAAAAATGTCAGAAACGTAGATTAGTGAGAATAAACAAGACATCCAAAGAATAGAAGAAAAAATCATTAACATATAATTTTCATAAACAGAGTTAGATAACAAGGTTCAAAAATACTAAATCACATGACCATGTCACACAGGAAGTCTATGGCAAACCCAAGATGTTAAAACAGATATGCCACATCCCAGTTTAGTACCCTGCGATGTAAAACTTTCCTGTCTCTAAGTTTTTACCTGTGCAGACCTTGGGAGAAGTAGTTTAACATAAAGATGAAATGCAAAAAGCATATATTAAGTTGTTCCGCCTGGACATTATGTTAGATATAGCTTATGCTGCTTTCCTTGAATACTTAGTTTATTTTGTTTTAAAACACCTGTTTCAAGAAGACACTATTTTAACTGTAACCAGTTCAGGAAAGGCTTTTATTAAATAACTCTAAGTATGGAGAAAAAAAAAAATTACATGTTACTCAGCCTGTCTGGACTGATACTGCTAGCTCCTGTTTAAGCAGGCAGGCAGAAAGAACTGCTCATAATTCTTATTCAGTGGGAAAAAGAGAAGAATGCTAACTTGTGCCAAATCTTTTTAAGCGTTATGAATTTACATCAGCTCAGAAGTACGTGCTTCTGAACACTGAATTTTAAAGTGGGTTAGATTTTTCTTCTGTTCCTTAAAATGCTTTTTCCCCACTATAAAAATATGTCACAGTGGAAAAATAAAAATACAACAGACTGACTTTTGTAATTCAGTATGCATGACACTTATATCTTCATGATGAAAGCTGCAAACTGGTGTTTGCTTATGCTTAAATTTTTCATTAATAGACATGACTTATAGGTCTTGTTTGTGAAATAAACCAGTTATGATGATTCTGAGACAGAAACATTACTGAGATGAAATGACAGATACTGAGATGTTCCTTGTTTCTCCTCCCATTTTATCTCAAAAATAAGGTCCTTTTTTATCTTACTCCGCCACAAAAAAAAAAAAGGTTTTTCTATTATTTGCTCTACAATTCCTTCTATAATGAATATTAAAGATTCAGTATGTCAGTCATATGAATAGATTCAGCCATTTTGAAATGGCAGTGTTTAAAATCCTATGTATATATGCAAAACAAACCTGGTTTTTAGCTGGCATCTTTGCTGTCAAAAGGCAAACACCAGTGTGGATAATGGATGATCTAAAAAAAACACATACTGGGTGCCAAAAACACCTACAGGGCCAAAAGGAAAATGGGGAACTCAAACCAAAGAAATAATTAAGATATGCACTCAAAAATGCCAATTGAACGATGAATGCAACACGTGACTGGGTTAAAACAAGTTTTAACTCCACAGAAGCATATTAGTAAAACAATGATTTTTTATTATTACTTTTTTTTCAATGGTATATAAGGTATTTTTATGTGGAAAAGATTATTTTCTAGGTAAGTATGGAGAATACAGCTCCCAAAGACTATTGTGTAGCTGAGATTTTCTGTAGTTTTAGTATCATAGTTTCACCTATTACAAATGCAGTTCATAAAGAAAACCAAAATGCACTCACACATAATAGTAATCTTCTATATTTTTAATAGCACCAATAATCTCAAGCTTCAGCTCATTTTCTTGGGAAAACGGGGATGGCAAGCAGCAAGCTTTTCTGCACGCTGCTTGCATTACAGAAGATGAGGACTGCATTATGCCAGCTGTTTTGCTCAGGAATGAATCAATATTGGCAGAAGGGTCAGAGTAATATATTGAGATGATATTTATTCTCCTATCTGTCATTCTCCTCTCTACCCTCATGCTGCCAAACCGTAATAAAACTGGTGAATCATAACGAATGTATCTGTGAGGCTGATGTCACCAGACGACAACTCAAAGCCAAGGCAGGTGCTAAAGTAGCATTGCTCACCCTGGAAGGTGCCTTCGGCTGTGTCCCTCTCCCTCCCATTCCCACACCTACCCAGTCTAAAGGAGCTTCCATCTGTTTCATTTTCAGATGATCTAGTTTCTGAGATCATAAGTTAGAGCAAATGAGGCTGACAGGTGAAATAAAAGCATAGAATTTTTTTTTCTTGAACTGCCTTTTTTTAAATTAATATGGTGCAGGGTGACACATTTTGTTGATCCATTACATTTCTATTTGGCATATTTTAATGTAATTATTTAATAGCCTGAGGCCAACAACAGATAAGTTTGCATGCAAACATAACACCCAAACCCAAAGTTATGCAACCTGCACTGTGATTTTATATGCTTTAAAGCCCAACAAAAACTAAGCAATAACCATTTCAGCAGCATTTTCGTGTCGAGGAATATATATTTTATGCTCATTTTGTAATATATGACAGCACCCTGATCCTGCAGGGTGACATAGACAGCAACCCCAGATGCTTGCTTACTTAAAATGTTAAAAGGTTCTGTTTCCACAGCTCCACAGCAAACATGCACGGTAATGTTTACCAGATAATCTTCTCCCTGCAGAAGCTTGTTGCTGTGGCAACCTGTTGGAACACCCGACATACCAAAGTGCCCACCGTGTACGTGCACACAACACACAATAGTTTGTTGTGGTTGGAAAAGACCTCTTAGATCATCATTCTCCAGTTCCAGGAGAATCAAGTTGAAACAACAGAAAAGTCCATCTGCAGCACTGCTGAATGGCAGATTTCCGAAGTTATAAATCCAGCAAGAATGAATCTCTTTGTACCAATGACAGCATTAGAAGACCCTACATAGACTGGAATTGGCATAAAAAGCAGTCTATTCATTTCTGGTGAGCTTTTTTTCTCCCCCACGACAAAATGTAGGCCTGGACCCATCAGAGACTATCTAAACATGGACTTACCACCCTGATGGTTCATTTTCAAACCAGCTGGAACCTAGATGCTCTTTGTACACAGGTTTTAAGTTGACCTTGACTATGTCATAGTTATGTCATACTTCCAATGCTAAGTTTAAATTTTTGCGTATTTACTAGAAATAATTTCTTTTAATAACGAAGTATCATGTTAATTTGTATATTAATAAATTAAACACAGCAAAAGGATAGTTAAGTGCTAATAACTAGGATTAGTATAATTCACATGGCAAAAAAAAAAAATCACATCCTTCATATATTTACCAGTATAGTTACAAATTCATATTTATGCATTTCTCAAATTTAGTAAACTTTGATACAAAAGGCTACCTAAAACAGTGACTCCTTACAACTTTTGGCAGCAGTCTTGGGTTTGGAAACTGCATAATCTCACCTCCCTGTCTCTCTTCAACTCGCATATGCAGGAGTTTTGCCAGTATTTTTATTATTTGGATTATCTTGTTGCTCTCCCATTTATCATGACATTCAAGAGAAAGTGTTTCCAGATGTTCAGAGGGAATCTCCTGCGTTTCACACTCATTGTGGCACTGACTCTGGTCCTGTCACTGGGCACTAGTGAAAAGAGCCTGGCTATAGCCTCTCCCTTCAGGTACTTAGATAACCCAAGCCTTCTTTCGGCTAAACAGTCCCAGGCTCTCTTAGCCTTTCCTCATAGAAGAGTTGCTAATGTCTTCTTTGTCTTGGTGGTCCTTCATTGGACGCTTTCCAGCACGCCTGTGTGTCTCTTGCACTGGGGAGCCCAGGACTGGCCCCAGCACTACAGGTGTGGCCTCACCAGTGCTCAGCAGATCAGAAGGATCCCCTCCTTCGATCTAGTCAATACTTTGCCTAAACCTCCACTGCATTATCCTTCCTGGCTAGATCACATTGCTGGTTCACAGTCAACCAGCGTACACCAGGACCCCCAGGTCCTTTTTGGCAAAGCTGCTTTCTGGATGGCACCTCTCCCAGTTGCCACAGTTATTCAGAAATTACTGAGAGAGGCCTCACAGTGACACCACCATCTCACTCAGCACTTGTGGGTGCATTGCATCAAGGCCCATGGGTTTATCTATTTACAGTCTGCTTAAGTATTCTCCGACCTGATACTCTTCTACCAAGGGTAGTAGTTGTAGTAAATTAGTCACCTACAGATAATTAGTGGATGTATTCATAATACATACCTTTGTACAGATCAGAAACCAAATCACAGGCTACCAAAGATACCAGAATTTAAAACAAAACAAAACCAAAACCAGAAGTGGTGCTTTAACCCAAAAAATGAGTCCCAACCAACTGCTGCTATTCTGTTCTTTAAAGTACTTCCTTTCAGGCAGCAGAATAGACTTTAATCTTTTCTGCCTAGAATTCAGCAGCAAGGGTCCTTTCTTGCTCACAACACTTTTTTTCTGTATTTGTTTAATCAATAGATTCATTTTATGTAACAAAACACAATCTGGACTTTTAATCAAGCTGATTTAAGTCTCCGCTTTTAATTATAAGCAGATAAACAATTATAACCAGAGAAGTTAGAGGAGGTATTAAAGCCTAATTTGACTAATTTTCTTCCTAAAACAAAAACGTTATCTTTTCTAGCTTATCTTGCATTGTACCAGCATCAACATCTGTACATCCAGGAAATATTTTCATGTCAATAATTTAATAACATTAAAATCTTGCCTAATTAAAACAGCACAGATCAGTTTTCCCCTGAATTGTATTACCAAAATGTTTCTCAAACATCATTGCCAAATGGCTTGTTCAAATCTCTACAGAAAGGGCACTGCTCATTGAGAAACAGTGTCAGATCTTTGCTGTCAGAATTATCCACAGGGGACACGTTTTGCCATCTCATAATGTTTCTAAACCTTTTGAATCACTTGTGTGGTCTCATAAAGATTTCCCTTGATACCCTGTAAACAAAAGGTCAGATCTGCATTTACCCAGGTTCCAGTTGTGTGAGATTTATCACTGCATTATCTGAAGATGTGGCATGGGCAAGCAAGCTGGAGCACTGTATTTCATTTCAAGCAGCTGAGGCCTCCAGCTCTCATTTTGCCTTTTTTGGTGTTCTGTTTTTCCCCCTCTTAGCAGAACTGAAAACATTTTTGCTTGTTTTCTAGATCACCTAAACCACTCAATTACAAAATTAAGAGATAAAATAAGCCAGTCATGCAAAGAAGCACCATAAAGAAATTTTGAATCTTTTGCTAGGTTTATCTGATGAGCAGTCTTGAAGTAAATTAGCTATCTGTAGATACATTTTTGGCACAAAAATTTCTCTGGATTATCAAGCATTGAAGGAGTAGTAACAGTTTAAACGTGGTGAGTGAGCCTGGAGAAGCTTTACATAATATACTATAGTTATTCTAAATCAAATAGCAAAGAAACAATATTTGTTTCCCATTTGTTTGCTTTGGGCATTTGACAACTTTCTGTGCAGATTGTTGTCTCTGCAGTGTCAATTCTCTCTGCTGTCTCTATAGTCAAGAAGCACCAGGCAGAAGCAAAGGACCAGAAGCTATTTTAAAGTTTTTGCTTCCATCCCTCTCTTTGCTTCCTTTAATTAGCTAGGTTCATGTCCACGTTTTCCCTTTAAGCTAGAAATTGCTTGAGCTCTTAGTGTGAGGTTTTAGCAACAGATGGTACACTTTCCTCTGAGTTAATTCTGAACCAGCATCTCAGGGTTGAGATTGCTAGAGGTGTTATCTTTCAGCAGAGATCCTGATTTATAAAATCATTACCAATCCAAAGCCTGCTTTAAAGCAAAAGTTGTTAAGCTCTGCTGTGGCATTATTCTGTGTCAAACAGCTGCTTCAATGCATCTAAGAGAAATATGCTACCAGAATGCTGAAGATGCAACAGTGAAATAGGGTATTAAATGAAGACGTGTTCACTATTTCCTATTGAACAAAACACTCTCTCTCTCAAGCTCTCACATAAACAACGCCCAAGTTTCTGCAAGTTCTTGCCAATACCAATGGAACAGCATTCCTCAACCTGGGGTGAAGGCAAAAGTAATATAGTACAATGAGAAGGAAGCTGGAAAGAAGGTTAAGACAATCTGATAAATTCAAAAGGGGAAAAGGAGATAGTTCTTGGCCAGTAAAATGAGGAGAGCAGCGTAAGGAAACCATGGAAGCCTGAGAGGATGAGTAAAACTGTGAAAGAAAGAGAGTGGCAATGGGAAGGGCAGAGAAGATCATCTAGTCAGGAAAATGCCACTAGGCCAAACTGTGAAACTGAGATCTGATGATAGGAAATTCAATAAAATCTAGAAAGATGTTGGGAATTTAGCAGATAGACACAATAAATACATATTTTTAATTTAACATGTTCTTACAATAACTCGAGTATTAGCATCATGGCTCATGAATCTGTTAAAAAATGGAAATAAAAGGAAAATGAAAGGAAATTAGCTTGGTTCTTGGTACTCTTGATTCCTTGCACGAAGAGCAACATTCAGTTGAAATGCTTCCTAAGGCAGAGAAAGATTAAAAGAAAATTAATGGTACTCTATGGGCACAAATAACATTTCATAGACTTTGTCTGTGGTTATCATAGCTGAAGGTTAAATAAAAAATTAAGTCTGAGTGAAAGTTTGAATCATATGATATGCAGTTGCTTTTACTTCTTGTTGCCTAAGTAAATTCCATTGCACCAATAATGAGTAAAGAGCTGAAACTATAAAGAGTCCTACTACTTTGACCACTGACCAAAATCTCTACATTTAGGTATCAAAAGGTTAGATAACGTGTTTGGTTAGGGGGTTTTTTACCCCCAAGAGATACTGAGGATACTTAATTCACACAGATCTTTTATACACAGCAGCCTCTGAATCTTCCCAAAGGAAATCTTCATCGCCCTTCAGCTACTGTCATTTGAGCACATTGACCTTTATCCTTATTTATGCCCAATACTTTCAAACTAGCATAATGCTCTGCAGAATTTATTTCATAAGGGATCTTTAAATTTGTCTGCAGGTTCGATATTTGTCTACAGTAAGTTAAAATCAAAATTCAACCACTTATTCCCATTAACTAGACTCGTGAAACAACTGGGAACTATTGAAACATGTATGGCATGATGAATAACCTTTGTGCTAAACATTATTCTCTGGTCTCCTCTACTTCTTTCAACTCAAAATTCACCATGTCATCATTACTCACTTCAGCAGTTCTCCTTCTCTTCATCTCTCTCTCTCCTCTGTTCTTAAATCCTGTAATTCATCTACTATCTAAAATTCAGCCTATCTTCTACACAACATATAATTCAGGAGCAATTCCCAATAAAATACACAGAAGAGAATATATATATTGTTGCTTGTAATTAGCATGGACCTGATTGTTAGCTTGCTCCCTCTCTTGCAGGGCCTGATAGTAGTTTTCTAATAGTAACAAAACTCTGTATTCATTGACCTTTTGTGATAATAATTGTTAAAATAACTATATCCATATACTTGGTATAAAATTGTATAAAAGTGAACAATCCAATCATTGCTAAAAATACAGACTATAAAACATTACAGCTACTGAGGGATTCAAATATGCTTCTTTTGCTCAGCCAGAGAAGTTCTTGTGCCCTTTCTCTCTAGACAATATGAAAAGCAGGGAGGGTTTTTTTCTGGTCCTGAAACACATATAAGCTCCTGGCCTTGGAGGACAGGATTAGGAACACACCATCTGTCTGACTGTTCGTTCCCATGGGAGGAAAGCACAGGCTGGAAGAGAGCTACAAATCCCTGTAAGAAGTTCTCCACTCAGGCAAACCGGGACAGGGGTGGCACGGCAGCGTGCATCTGTCCTGCAAGCTACACACAACCTCAAGACTGCTGAATTATCTGCTGATGTTGAACAGCAATTGTTGATAAGCAATTTTGTCCAGGATGAGTTCATTAATTTTTCTCCAAAGATGTTTACAAGATGAGTAAGCTAGCAGTTTATTAAAAAAAAAAAAAATCAGAAAAACCGTGGTACAAAATATTTAAGAATATTTTCCCCAAATCAAGTTCAGTTTTGATCTCCCTGTTTATCCCTCTATTTTATTTTCTAGTTATGTACAAATTGCTCAGTGATATACTTCAAACACAGAACTGCATTTCTGGAGCACCACACGACAGCCCAGTACCATTCCCCAGAAGTACTTAAGGGCCATCACAGTATGAAATCTTAAAATTAAAGGGTTTTCACTGCTTTTCTGCATACTGTATCATAGCACTGCTGAACAAGGCTGTGATCCTCTTCAGAAGATCTCCCTAGAAACCAGATGTTTGTTGAGGTTTTAAATTGGTACTTATTGTATCATACTAAAGATATCATGCTGTGAGAAATGTATAATGCACTTGATGTGTGTGCTTGTCCCCAGCATCTGCTGACTGAATCAGGATCCCTAAGTGCCTTCTAAATAGCATTTGCTTTGGAAATAGCATCAAGAAATAAAAAAATACACACCTTAACTCATCATTTGGGATTAAACAGATTAAGGAATATTTTTGTTTAGCTCTGATTTCCTTTAAAGACAACAGGATCAACTCCTGTTGCACTCTCTAGAGCTAGAAAACAATCAGGAGGATGAGAATTCTTCACTGCATAAGATACTTATCCTGGACAGAAATTTATTTCATTCAAGAAACCTTTCAATTGGCAAGTTTTGACCTCTCTTCTACACTGAGGGTTTGGGTTAACATTGACAGTATCTGGCCTGTGGTCAATACAATACAATACAAGTACTCTGCACTCGACAGAAGTGAGAAGCTTTCTGGAATCACAAGCAATTCATATTGTCCAATGAACTGTGCTTGATGCACTAAAGAGTAACATTAGACTCTTTTTTCAAATCTCTTTTTTCAGAGGCAACAGGGTGTGCACCAATAGTGCCTATCATGGATAGTAACAGCCTGTTTTAAAATAACATTGTTTCTGTTTTGAAGTGGAGATACAGGTGCATAGATACATAGAGTAATGCAGGTGCACAAACAAACAAGATTACTTTGGTCAGGTAGAAAAGCTCTCTCAAAGTTATGAAGTTAAAAACTCTTGGTGGTGGAAGTGGATAATACTTGTTCACTTTAAAATTAGGTCTACTTATTTTAATAGCAGATAATCACAGTAGCCTGGAAATATATTAGTGTAGAATACCATACATAATTTTTCCTTGCATTTGGAAAACTATTTAAGAATTAGCACAGTTTTACACCCCTCTCCACCAAAATCTTAAAAGTAGATTTACCACTTTGGACACTGGACTGCTTACCAGCCAGTCTTTGTCAGGAAAACCTTTCCAGTTTCTTGTGGCAGCTCTCTCAAGACTCTCTCCTCCCTGTTTGTTGAACTTTTATGTCTAAATTCACTAGAAAAGGTTCTGAACATTTAAGTAAACCAGAAAACCAAAGTGGACAACATGCAGTGCTTAAAGACAATTTTGGCCTCAGTAGTATGTGCAACAACTTCATTTACCCTTGCAGCAGCTACTCAATACACCTGAAATGCATTAAAGCATAGACCACACACATCATTTCCTCTCCCAGGCACGTGTGTCAATAGCTGTAGTCATGGAATCACAGAATCATAGAATAGTTTGGGTTGGAAGGGGCCTTTTACGGTCATCTCATCCAACCCTCTTACAGTAAAAGCAGGAAAATCTTCAGGTGGATCAGGTTGCTCAGAGCCCTGACTGACATGACCTTGAATGTTTCTAGGGATGAGGCTCATACCACCTCTCTGGGCAACATGTTCCAGTGTTTCAAAAACCCTTATTGTAAAAAATTTCTTCTTTGTATCTAGTCTGAAAATCCATAAATTCTCTTCAGGGGTCAAGCAAGCCTAAAACTATATGAAAAATACAACTGCTTCAACAGAGGGACTGGCTGGGAGTGTCAGAGGAACCCAATAGGTGGTTGGGTAGGTCACCTTTTGGAAGGTAAGTGATGGGCAGTCTCACCTCCTCAACCAGAAAGATGCACAGATACTTTGTTTCCTGAATCCTGGGTGATAGCTCTATTTCTTGGAAGAGGTAGCAGAAGAACGTGAAAAAGAGGGTTATGATCCAGTGCATGTGCTGCAAGAAAACCAATGCAGTAGGTGTTGCAAGAGAGACTGAAAAACAATGCCAAATCTGTGGAGCATGTAAAAGATGAAGAATGAGATTAGCACCAGGTACCTCAACTGCATCCATTCCACAATATCTAATACATAACATCCCCATCCAGAAAACAACAACACTGAACAAAGTTTTTCAGGACAAATTTGGCATTTGGATGTCCAAAGATGTTTTTAAACACCTTGTGCCTTTTGTGGAGCTCCCTTATGGTCTCTTAGATCTCAGATAAGATTTCACATTAAGTATATGTCTATTGGCTACTGTACGTAGTCAAAGCTGTTAAATCCTTGGTAACTAATGATATGAATCTCTGAATTTTCCAGTTAAAGATTGATTAGCCAATGATATAAGATGGTTTGAGATTTTCAAATTGAAGATAAAAGGTAACACTTGCATTCCTTACAATGATGCATAAATGCCAATAACCCTTTGTTTTTAATAAGACAATATACATATTACAAGTCTACAAAAGCTAAAAGAAGGTTTTCATTTTGGAGCCCTTCTGACAGGTATGAAGTTATGCAGAGACACACATGATTGTATGATCACTGCCCTAGGGAAACTGTAACAAACTAGTATTAATAACATGTGTCCCTAAATAATAAGCAAAGATCTTGTATATATAAACATCACACCATGTCCTAATGTTTTTGCTCTGCTTTTCCTTCTTTTGTATTATTTTCTTCCTTTTTCTGTGCCAAGAAACAGTACTTCAATACTGAAACTTGTTTTGTAGTTTGACATCTGAAGAGTCACTTTCAAACTTGAACTCCTTTAAATGTTATTAGACACTGTGGGAACCAACCTGGCTTGCAAAGGAGGCCAGGTGAATCCCTAAGGTTCAGTGTTCTGTTTCATTTCTATACCCGGTCACTAACTGTGAGACCATTTGTTAGCAGCAGTCTTGAAATCTTCAGATAATTAGTTCTCGCAAAGATAGTCAGAGACTGCAGAAAGAATACGACATGGAAGACTATAACCAAAAAAAAAAAAAAAAGCAAAACTCAATAACTCAATAACCCACACTTTTGCAACGTGCCCTGCCTTATTTGGAAACAGTTGAAGAAAAGTTTGTCAGTTAAGTTTGTACCTTTTACTCCCTTATATTCCAATTAAAAGCACTGCAAGAGAAAGAAAAACCTTTCAGAACTGAGTTGGGATGGGAACAAAGGACAAAACTAATTAAACTCAGCAATTAAAATTGGCTGTAAACAAAAGAGAATCGTGTGTGTGTGTGTGTATAATTTTCTAATTAAATATTCTGTACAGGTCCACAATAGATCACTTTGAAGAAATGTTAACATAAAGAGCCATATTTTAAAAGCATCTTTAAAAAACTTTTACTTGTTTAAAAAATAACGGAGTGGTAAGATTCTCCCATCATCAGATCTGTGGTGTTTTTGTTCATTTGTTTGTGGTCTCTGACCAATATTCTCAGTACTCATTTATGGCCAAGCAGAAACACAGCTTTTCTAAAATCACAGCACTGCTGGAATTGAGATCTCATAGCTGCATCTCAGCCTCCTACTTCTGAAGAAAGTGGTCTTTAATGACACTAGCCACTGAATGGAGTATATCTCAATGGTAAACACAAAAAAATGGAGGACTGGGAATAATAAGAACAAACAATCCAGCAGATGAACCTTTACGTCTTAGAAATTACCCGTGGAACTTGGGAATGGTGGCTGAATTTTGTCAGCCACTAAGAGACTGGAAATGGGGAAAAGGGCCTACAAATGGTGCCAGAAGCTGAAGGATGTTTTTCAGAACTGGTTCTTCACTTGTCTGCCTGCTAACACTTATTTCAGATGTGAAGCTGGACCCAGCATCTTTTGACTTTAAAAGATTCTAGAAAGATATTCCTCTCCCATACAACTGACATGTGGCATGTTGACAGGTTCCTTCCACCCTGAATGTTTCCAGTCAAGTACTTTTTTTTTAAATAAGTAATTGAAAATTAATTATTTTTCTGCTCTCGACAGTATTTTTACTCCCCTTTTTAACTCCAGAAAGTATCATAATATCTATAAAGCCTGATGTTAGTTACTCCTTTTTTTCCCCCTTTTTTCTTTTTTTTTTGTGTTACTATTTGTCTTTTAAAAATATTCTTAAAATACTAGTTTGTGAAAAATCAGAGATAGTGAAATAGAATTGCTGTGTTGTTTCACCAAGCTGAACACTGATAACTGGGGATGCTCACAGTGACCAGCCGTCCTAATTTTTTCTGTTTTACGTGGAAGGTAATGGAAAAGGTAAAAGGACAAATGGTCAAAAAAGATTTTTTTTCCTGCTGCTTCTCCAGTGTAAGGCAGTGCTTTGGTGGCTCAGCTTCTGAGTCATCCCCCTCCTTCCCCTTGCTCCCCAGCATATCAAAATTCAGTAACACAGCCCTCACTTGAAAGTGGACTTACTGGTTTCTGCTGATGCTGTTTACAGTTTAGACAAGCTGTTTCTGTGGAGAAGAGCATGGCCCATCGTCTTTCAGCTTTCCTGCTTGTGTTTGTACATCAAAATTCACCAAATGCACAAGATCTCAGATGAATTCAGTGGTATACTCAATTCAGCACACCAGAACCAAAAAGTCCAAGATTTCCAAAGAACATAACTAGAAGAGGGAGAACAATATTTTTTTCATTTTCTAAACTAAAAAACTGTTACATATTCCACTAACTTCTTATTCCAGCTGGGGTACAAGGTTTCAGTTTTGCCAATGCTAACAATACTTCCAAATACCTATAATTTCACTCTATTGATCTTATATTATTGATAAGTTTGGGCTTTACAAACCAACCACACACCCAAAGAAACCTCCTCAAATCCCTTTGTCTATTTTGACCACTGAGGTAGAGGAAATAGGCATACAATCCTGACACTACTGTGATATAGATATGATCACATTATAATCTTTCTCTTATATTTAATACAACAAATTTTAAGTCTTTGGATAAAAAACAATGTCATTGTAGAAGAAAACCCCAGTGCACCTCCTTTCATGTGATCCTTCTTGACCTCGAAGCTTAACAAAATTTGATAAATTGAACTTATTTTAAATTACATATGTAATAAAAATCAATCTAGCCTATGCCCAGGGGAGGGGGAAAGAGAGTGAGAAACGCATAAAACATAATCATGCTGTGATAGTAAAGTTCTTTATTATAAACTGTTGACTGTTGCATTATCGACAGATGGCATTCTACCCATGACAAGCTCATCCTGCTTAAGTCCATTTCCTATATCTCCTTATGCTCCCAATTATGTGTTTTTTTGAAGTGCAGAAAAGGCATTTTAGGTATTAAAAATCTGAATTTTAATTTATGCTTAGATAAGTTTAGGAAATGAAAAAATCCACTTTGATGTTTGAAGCTGGGAAAGAGTGAAAGGTTCACTACTTCTTATGACATAGGACAGCTTCAAAATGATTTGAGGGTGTTCAACTCAGGACACCATTTTATTTTCAATAATTTGTAAAATCAGCCATAAGTAAAGGATTTTAAACTCTATCTGGGAAATCACCAACACCCTATATCAGTCACCAATTCTGTTTACATATCTACACAGCTAAAAAGTGTTAGTTTGGAATTTCGATATATTTGTATAAAACCAGGAGGATGTTAGTGGTTCAAGAATGCACTTGGCCACAGTAGAGAAAAAAAAACACCTGTTCTGGAAATTGCACCTTTTAGAAGATGTGAATATGTTTTTGCTTTAAAAATCACAACAAACTCAGAAAAGTGGTCAGAAATACTTAAAATCACAATACATATTTCCCACTGCGTGCATCTCAGTTAAACGTGTGCTACATGCTCAGACACAAATACCCTGACACGTTTGTGCACATATGAAACCATTCAGTATTTTTCATAGCTTTGGTCAACTTTAAACACAAGTTTTAAAAGCGAGACTCAATTTTTAGCAACAAAATATTTACATACAACCAAAGTGACTATCACTACAAAATCATTAGCTTTCCAACCTAATTTTAGGAGAGGCTTTCCTGAAAATACTCGATATAGGTCAAGTATAGTGGAGGAGAATTTTGTGTGTTTGGAACAGCTGTTCAAAGTCTTTCCAATAAAATGCAAAAAATTTATGATAATTATATAACTTAACCTTTCCCATATATTTCATAGCAGCTAATAGCCAACTATACTACTAAACATCCTATGGGCGATATAATAAAAATTAATGCATGTTATTCAATTACTAACTAATTAGAAGCATTTACTCTGTTTAACTACCATACTGTGTGATAGCAGAGTGGTGATTTCAATGAATGCACTAACATTTTATTAATCACATGGCAATTATTGTAATAAATTTACACAGAAGTGGTATTAGGGGACCATAATTCTAATCACCATCCTTTATTAAAATTCTTGTTAAGAGTCAGACAATTACCAACAATCAAGAGGAGATACTCGGACAATTGCCTATGGTGGAAACAATACAATTTCACAAAAATCAGAACACAGGGATGATGAAGGTGCATCACTTGCCTCTCTTCAGAAGTTTCTGAGGAGGAGGCAGCTGCTGGTAGTGACAGTGGCAGTGAAATAGCTGGCTCCTGCTCCTCAACCCTGGCAAGGACAGGAATGAGTCTGAGCAGGAACGAGTCTCCCAATAATTACATGTTGCCATTGCTACCATGCCAGGCCCACAAGACTATGACCCCCAGGCCCACAAGACTATGATTCCACAAGACTATGGCCCCAACTCTCTACAACAGCTTTATTTGCTTCATGCCCCTTTATATCATCACTGATATAAAGGACAACAAAAAAGGTCCTAGAAGGACTGGGCCAATAATTCTTCAGTACAATGTCAGCAAAAAAAATCTGTTAATAAAGAAAAATCATGACTTAAAGCAACTCTTATTTGACAGTACACTGTTCATGTGTTATTTTGCTCCTTTCAGGTGACCAAAACAATAGATCTGGCCACAGAGTTGTGATTTTATCTTGCTTTAGAGATGGTAGGTTCCAACAGAAAAACTACAGTGCTTTTAATCAACATGAGGGTTACATAGGTTGTGCTACAGCTCCACACAAAGCTTTCACATAAATAAATGCAATCATATTTATGCAGCCGTTCCCATGGTCCTAAGATAAAGTTGTTTGCAAAGACCATTATTTTTCTGCTGAAGAATCTGATGGGACAGGGTCAAATTTTGCCAGATTGATGGTCCTTGCTTAGTTGCAAGAACTGGATGAGTTTGGTTCAGGCAGATTCTGCAACACACAGGAGGGAGCTAAACATAAAAGACTCATTTGAAGGGACATAAGTAGAGCCCAGCAGGTGTGTACCATGTTATTCCAGATATCAGTAATAAGTACACATGGGTACAATCTACATACGTAATTTGTTATCAGCCTGTTTTGTCTCCCATGCATCCCAGTCTCATAATGTAGCAATTAACTAAAACTTCCAAGATTTCTGCATTAAAAACTATTAGCATACCATACTATGCAAAAAACCCTTAAAACCTCACAGTAGCCTGATACCTCATGGTGTAACAACTATGGGTTGGTAGGTTTTCACCAAAGTTAATGAAGTCACAACAGCATGGAACTGGTGTAAGCTATGGAAGAGTGATACTCTCTTTCAAAATACAGTAGTCCAGAAACTTGAAGCACTCCGGAGAACAATTTTAGAAGGTGGAACCACACGGAAAATTAATTTTAAGCCTAGAGGTGGAGGGAGGCTGAAGCAACCTACATTAGTGTTCTAGAATTCCTCCAGTAAAAACAAATAGCCTAATTTGCTAAAATCAAAGTCCAGGATAGCAAACAACCTGCAATTTATGCAGCTGAAAGTCAAAAGACAAAAAGCCTCGATGAAGTTTTACAATCACAAACTTATCAACTAACAAACAAAATGTTATGAGAAATATCTGTGTAATTGTGTATGGTTTCCAGAAGAGGACATAATGCACATCATTAAATAGATTCTAGAACTATACTATGCAGTTTGCATAAAGCAGGTAATTTTAAATCAAGACACTAATATAGCAAGTTTAGTTTCAAATAAGGTAATCCAATTTTCCCTCTCCTATATCCACAAAAAATAAAATACAATATTGCTAGGAATATGCATACAAGAATGCCATTGTACTATAATGATACATTCAATAACCACTTATATTTGAGTATTATTTTGTGGTAAGCATTTAAAAAAATATCAATATATGACATGGCTTCTCTCTGTATAAAGCTTACTAAAATAGAGCAAAATCTTTGCCTGTAGATTCACAGCAAAAAATAGGTTACAAAAGAAATACCAAATTATTTACTTGTGCTAAGAAACAAAGGCTGACTCAGAAAAATAATTTACATCTTACATACTTAAAATATTGTAATAAACATCTATTTCAAGAAGATACTGATATTTATCTAAAGTACACTCTAAGTTTCTTATTTTTAAATTTACCGAATCTGTTTGCATTCACAAATGTCGATGAATTTCTCTGTTGTCAGTGAGCAGATGCAACATACTTTTAATAATAAAAACCCCACATTTTAAACCTATGCTATATTTCCTCTGTACTGAAGCAAATTACCTAACCCTTAGCTACACAGCAGCTGGGATTTACTTTTCTAAACAGAAATTTTATGCTGGCACCATCAGTTCTGCTTCATTTGTGATAGACCCACAGATTTTATTTTCCTCCTATGAAAACAAATGGAAATGGAACACCTGGTAGCTGTCACGTCAAAACAATGTATTGCAGTCCATGGCACCCTCCATACCTAGGGACTTCTTGCATAATGACATGAGAATTCTTCCCTTCTAGCCTTCTCCTCTTGCAAGAGCTTTTTAATAGTCTGCTGCTCATAATTTTATACAAATACTAGGCCATTACTGCCCCACTATTAAGCCATCCCGATTTTTCATCCATTAACAAACGCAATAGAAAAATTATTCCATTGATTCACATGTTTGCAACTCTTGAAAAAATTTGTCCCCTTTGCCCCTCAATTGTTGTGTTTATAAAGTTTGCAAAAGCTACTTAAGAATATATTCCTACATACAACATTTTAGCTGAAAAAAACCCCAAACCCAAAACTTAAAAATATACAAGGCTTCCCTGGTCAGAGAATAAAAGATAAATTCTCTAGAACTTAAGCTACTGTTATTAAGGGAAACTCATGTGTTTGACAGCACACTTTACGTTATTTTTTTACTTTCTTGGAGTCTTCACTTTGGAATTCTTTTCCTTTGTCTCTCTTTCTATTCCCCCTTCTGCCCCTTTTTGAAAGAGTTCATCACTGGAATCAACAGCAGCAAGTGGCGGTTTTTTTACATTGGGAATAGATCACTCTGCTGCTGGCTAGTAACAGAAACCTGCCATCCTTTATGAGCTCCAGGTCTGAGCAAAATAGCAGATAACACTCTCATAAAATTTTATTAGTTATTAAAAAAAACATTAAATCTTTCATTCATAAGAAAGTATCATTAAATCATTGAACTCAATATGACTAAGCAAGAAAGAAGTACTGTGGATTCTGACTCCAGTTGTAAAAAAATCCAAAAATCAGCCATAAATGGACAGCGTTTTATTTTTGAGAGGATCTCAATCTACACTTTAAATACTCTCATGCTATGTGTCCTAGGAATTTAAAACACCAAAGCATTTTCAGCATCCCCTCTCTCTCCAAGCTTTGCACAAAATAAAACAATCTTGAATATACAAAAAAAAAAAAAAACAAAACCACAAAAAACCCCAAACTGTATTTCTTTGTTTGTAACCTTTATAAAATACCATTAAGAAAATAAAGAGATGGCAGCATTTGTAAAAGTATCAATATAACAGCCAACAACAATAAATGCTTATAGTGAGATCTGTAATTGCTATATCCATTTGTCCTCCTACTTCTTGCTTACAGCCAAACTTCGGATCAGTTAAACACCAATACCTGCAGCAGTTTGATCATTTACTATGAGAATTACAGAGACACATATCTTCAAAGGTACTGCAGAAACACAGTTAGTTGGCTTGGTTAAAAAAAAAAATGGAAAAAGTAGCATAAGAGAGCTCTTCTGTATTTTCCCATTATTCTTGGACTATATCCCTTTCTGCTCAGGCAAAGCAGCAAGAATACACAACACATGCAAATACCCACACAGATTACAAAGTCATAGACAAATTTGGCTAAGTCATTCAATGTAAAATCAGAACTCAGAAACAGGGGAAGTACATACTAACTGGAGCAAGATATTTATGAGAACTGAAAAACATAAGGTTTTTTCCTTTTTTTCTCTAGTTGTGTCTAACTTGGTACAATGCAAAACCACACAATAGATTTATTATAATAGGACTATTATGATTATTGAAGCAGAGCATTTAACTGTTTTACTAAGTTACAGCTAAATAAACTAAAAATATATTGAACAACATAAGGATTCATCCTAACCTGAGAGAATAGCACAGTTCACATGTGCAGAAAACTGCCACATAATAAATGAGAAAGAAAATTTACAGCAACCGAAAAGCAACATGCCTGTGCAGAGCAGTAGGAATAAGCTTTCCAGTTCTGCTCAGATTTGTAAGTCACCGAAAACTAGGTGACCTTCACAGGTTCCTTTCCAAGTTAATTTTACTATGATTCTAGGAAGCTCTCCAACCAGAAGCCACAAGAACATCAAGAAAAAAATAGGTAGATAGTACATGGACCTTAACAGTGAAAAATGCTGAGATGAACTCTAGAGTGCTCAGAGACAAATTCCTTCACCAGGCTTTTAGGGGTAACTGCAAACACAAGTGGAAGATACTCTCTTGTCATCTTTTGAAAGATACCAGCAGCTCTAATTGTTAAATGCAATTTAAAAGCAACAAATTTATATTCCTTTGTTCAGTACTAGTACAATACAGTCCATCGTGAAAGTCTACAATGAAATCCCACATCACATTATTGGATCCTTCAGCATGAATTTGAATTCCTAGTCCTCATTGTTTTATACATTCTCTCTATGATATTTCCCCCATATGGAAAGAGGTAATATCTTAAAATGTGTTTGCATAGTGCAAAGAACAAATCACAGTACAAAAAATAATCAGACGTCAAAAATCAGAATTGTCATCTAAATTCACTCTTACACTGAGAGGCATCATCAATGTGAGTCACTCCAGTGCGACACCACTCTAATGTTCCCTCCAATGCTCTTTTCTTGCTCTGATGCTAATGCAATTAGCATCTAACACAATAAATGTTTCATCCATCGCTGGATTTCAAACTCTTCTCTCCCCTGCCTTTGGTATGTATGATTTCCCTATTCTAAAATGCAATAGGCAAAACAGGGGAAATCCTGCTTCTCCTAACTCATTGCTCGGTTCCTTGATGAAGTACCTGGAACAACACTTACCCTTGAGAACACCTCTGTCAGGCACAGAAGTAGCATTCATTTACCTGATTCTCTGACAAACAAACAGACAATTTAACCTACTTTATTATCCTAGGATTTTACCACAACTGATAAATAAAATTCTCAATCAATCCATAAATGAACTACATTACTTACTTTTACTATATAAACCCTTAAACAAAATACCTTCCACTCAGAAGATTAAAATTTTCAGGAATATTTGTGTATTCCTGACTCACTGTGTGTATTTGTATATAGGTGTGCTTTAGCCTCATGATTTTACTGGGATCAATTACCCTAACAAAAGGCTACTGTAAAATCCAATACCATCAGCAACTTCATAAGAGAGCACATTACAGCTATAAACAGAACAAGAGTTGGAATGATATGAGATCCCATGATGGTGCCACAGCCATACAGCTCCAGCACTTCTTTTTCTGGAGTAGATATCTACTGATATATAAAATATTTAAAGAATTATTATGAGATTCATTCATTACAATTTTTTTTTTCCAGGAACCGAAGACAAGGTCAAAAACATCTATGTAAAATACTATATATCCCCAACAAGTGAGACCTCATTTAGTTGAGAGGACAAAGGAGATTTCTTAAAATTGATGAATGCATATGTATATAAAAAATTAAGTTTAATAAAATTCTCTAACACATATATCCATCTTTCTTTAGCAGGGTGCTTTGACTAACATTTTAATGTTAATCTAGTGTTTCTCTCATTTGTTTCACACCACTGTTATTTTTAAGTGGCAACATTTCCTATGGGACAGTGGTACGAGAGATGGTGTTTGGTTATATTATGGCAGCACTTTAATTTCAAACAAAGAAGAGAGAGGGTAGAAAATATATAAAGAAGGCTACACTAAAAATTCTAAACTAAAAATATCTATGGCTCATGAATAGATACATGGTCTGACAAGAGATTTATCAGCACTTATGAAGATTGAGTAACACAGCTGGGATTACCCTCTTCTGCACAGTTTAGACTTTGGAAAAAAGAAGCACAAAAATATTTTATTTTTTATTTCAAATTACTTCTGTTTTGTGCCACAATCATTATTTAGCTTGGCACAATATAACTTGTATTTTTAATGAGGAAAAAAAAGAGATGATAAGTTGGAAAATATTTAGTCATGCTATATACAATCATTCATGAAAAATTTAAGTGTATGTTATCAAAAAAACCCAAAGAAAGTGTTGAAGTTACTTGAATTATAGTAACATAGCCTTTGTTTCACAGATAGCTAAACATATCTTTTTCACACTCTTTTTGTAGAGCTCTCAGTATGGATTTTGTTCTTAAAGTAGTAATCTGATTCACTGCCAACCTCATTAGTAATTTATTATAAATGTTCTTTTTCTAAAGAACCCTGATTTCTCCATCAGATTAAATGAAATGTATATAACCTTGATTAAGCTTTCATTACATGCTTATGAACGACTGTTTTGATTATATGATGAGAATTAGAGAATATCACATGATCCGTAGGCTAGAGATAAGAGTTTATTAGAAATTAGGAACTCTCTTCATCTGTCATTGATCTAGGATAAGTAATTGACTTTATCTCTGCTACTATTTAACCATCTGTAATAATGTTTGTCTGTTTCATATTCACAAATTTGCTTTCATGCAACCTTGTGCTTCACATAATTTGGAGACACTTCTTATGAGTGATTTCCTCCCCCAGGCCTATAAACTATTAGAATTGACAAAGTATCTTTAAAATAAAGGAAAAAAAAGTAATCTTGTGCTTGAATGGAAAATGTAAAAACTCAAATAAATGTATCAAATAATTTTCCAAGTTAAACACATCCTCAAAGTTGCCTTGTTTAAGAATAGGATTAGGAGAGGATTCATCAACTCAATCAAACTAATACTTTAATGCTTCTCTGAAACTAGTACCTTGGCTAAAAACCTCTGAGAGCAGACACCTCTGTTTTCCTTTACTTAGATGTGTCAAGCATTAATTCAACCCAATGATATGCCATGGAATAAAGCATTATTTAATAAAAATATTTGGTCAGTGGGATCACACCCATCGCATACAGACTTTAGGTTTCAGTCCTTAAATGGAGATAAATAAGATGCAGGAGAACAATGTGGTTTGCAAAATGATGTTTACACAGCAGTTTACACTACTACCTTCAAGCAGAACAAGGCTGACAGGTACCAACCTGTGAAGCACTCCCTTTCTGAGACTGAAGTTTATTTTTATTTCCATGTTGCAATACATCTTGATGAATAAAAATAATGTTTTCTAAGCTCACAATTAGTATGTGCCAATTTATTTTGAAACAGGTCTGAAATGAAATAATTGCGTGATTTACCTTCTAAATTATAATTTTCAACTTTGCATGATGAAGTCCTTTTACAAACACACAGTATTTGTGATACAGGGAATATTTATGTGCACATGTGCACATATGCATCCACACTCCTCCCTTCAAAGAAACAGGTTGGCACTAGGGGACAGACAGACCAAAGTTGAGCACGAATGACAGGATAAAAGAATCTCATATTGGAAAGTCTCACATAATTAAAAAAGAATTATAAACTTCCTTCACATCCCTTCAAGTGAAGAACAGTTTTATGGTTCCTCATACTTTTCTGTCCTTGACCTTTTGTTGCAGCCAGTAATGCAGCATTACCTGCCAGAAGCTGGCACTGCATTGCTGTCTCTAACAGAGCCACATAGATTTATATCTGACCTCCTGCTCTTCAGTTTTTTTCCCTGTTCAGGGTTTTAATTATCACTCCCATGCTCACAATTGGAGAATTCAGTCTTTCTCCATCACCACTGCTTGTACATTATTTCTCCATGTTTACAGCTCAAGCATAAATTTTATAAACATCCTGCCACCCAACAACTGCATTGTTAAAACACCACTGCAGTATGGATAGTGAGGTAAAAAGGAACATTGCATAGAGTGTTTATCTGCTAGCATTTTTAAGAAATAAAAAAGAATCTGCAGAAACCAAATCTGAAGAATAAATATTTTAAAATCCCATTCATCAACAAACTTCAAATTAAATAAAATTATGCAAAAAATGTTTTGGGATTTTGTTTTTCTTCCTGCAAAACATACTAATCATCTGATCATTCCTTTAGTTGCATGGCCTACTATTCAAGTAATTACGCCTCCCTGCTTTTAAAAACATTGCATTTTAATTTTTTCTGTTCTAAAAGAACTGTAAAGGAAGACTTGCCCTCAGTTATTACGTGTACTCCTACTGCTTAAGCTACTAATTGTTTCCAAAACATTAATAATATGTATTAGACTCTTAAATGATTGGCAGCGCTACTTTAAAAGTATTCCTCTTTGACCAAACTTTATCTTTCCAAAGGTGATAACTTCAATATCAGATCTTTTGGGAGACAATCCACATTACATTCACCATGATTGGTGCTTTCTGCCTCCATTGTCTGTGCTCATATAAATAACCAGAGAATTATTACATGCATGAAGAATACAAAACCCATAAAATAATAATAATAATAATAAAAATCCAAATCATATTTCACACTGTTGTACTGCCAAATGTGGTTTCTGTGCTGCAAATAATAGAAATAAATAAATAACATCTATAAGCCTTGCTTGTGTGTGGTAAATTTTTTGCAAAATATTTGATAATTGCTAAAGAATTTGTAGCTCAAAGGCAAACAGTAGAAGAAACACCACTCGCTTTCCTCCCAACAAAGGAAAAACTTTTACATTCATTTCAAATCCTTCTCTAGAGGTTACCTTCTATTCTATTCTGCCTTTTTCTTTGAAATCTATTCACAAAATGGGGCAAAACATAATGAAATAAAGACCTCTTTCCAAAACCATGCTGAAGGAATGCCATTTTCATGAGTTCTTATGCTTAACACACTACTGCCAGCACATTTCACAGTAGATTAAAAGGACTCGTGAAAATGCAATTATAGGGGGTTTTTTATAATAAAAGAGAGCACTGTTTGGATGCAAGATGTGCCACATACTAAAAGACTGCAGTGTAGCTTGGTACCACTGGATGTTTACTAGCTCACTAGAAGGCGATGCCAAGAATTGCACCAAGTCCTATTCTGTGTCGGGGTTTGTGGGATATATTGTGGTGACACACCCAGGCCTCCCCTCCCCAAGGAAAAGGCATGACAAGGAAATTGTAGAAACATCAAAAGCATGGGGAAGGGATCCTGGTCAGCTTTATATGAGCTGGGGTCTGGCTACAAGCCAAACACATGCTTGAACACGTTCTCCAGGAAACTAAAGTAAGTATCTTCAACTTTCATCATTATTGCCCAATAAACTATTCCTTTTATTACACATACCTTCCAGCTAATGGTGTGCAAAAACACGGCTTCGCACTTCAAATAGAGAGTTTAAATCTGTTTAATAGCCTTTGAAACTTTATGATAGGTATTAACTCAGAAAGTACTTACAAAGTTTTAAATTCTTACAAAGTTGGGTACAACTGAGGCAAAATAAAAAATTTTGACCAGTCAGTATATTTGTTGCTGGCTGTTTAGTTTTTTTTACAATTACTTGAATTTTTTAAAAGCCACCTATAGAATTTGCAGCCCTGTAATCCCAGGCTATCACACTAGCAATGCTTTATACTTATGGACCGTAAGGCCAGGAGGACACAGTGTTTTTACAGTGAGTGTTTACGCAACTACTACTACGATTTCAATATATTGAAGCAAATATGTGCAGTATAAAAAGAAAATATAATTAATGAAGTTTCTTCACTGGCAAATCCCAAATAATCTACTGTTGGTGCAGATCTATAAGTATGGTATAGTCAAAGCTAGATACTTCAGAATCAAATTACGTTTTGAGAAGTTCACATTATGTAAATGGAAGGTAAAAAGACACAGTGCCTGCAAGAAAATTAAAAAGTAGATCTTCTCTCTTCCTTGGATAGTACGTCTTGGCTAATTGTCAAATAAAGTAAACAGGATGGATGATGGTTATCTCTTAAGAGCTAAGATAACATCCTGAAGTATTATGGTTCCATTTCTAGCTCTGCTATAAATTTCTGATCCTGACAGTTTAGTGCTTCAATTCCAACTCAACAAAAATCCGAAGAGTGTGTGCACTTTGGTGTAGCTTAGGTTTCTACAAAATGAATCCAGACTATAAATATATTAAATATGTTATTGGAATTACAGACCATATTTCTCAAAGACCTCTCCTACCTCTCTGGGCCTCTAAAGAGCCCAGGGAGCAAGGATACATGAACACCCTCAACCCATCTTACTATTCTTACATACGTAACTAACAATTTTCCTAGAGAAAAACACTCAACAGATATCTATGAGACAGAGAAATACTGCTGTTTCAAATATAGAAAGCTGCAGCTGTTAAAAAAATAAACAAATAAACAGAGATGATAAAATATTTTAATAACAACTAAATAGAGGATCTAGACAGATGTGGGATCAACAGTGCCTATTAGTTTTAATCGCTCAGATTTCTTTTATTCAGAGAAGAAAAAAAAGCCCTATAAATTATGGGAACTTGCTTAGGCTGCACCAAGGCACAATACCTACAAAAGAAAATAAGCACTTGAGTGAGGTTCTCCATTTTCCTATATTTTCTTAGGTAAATATTTGGATTATCAGTGTTAAGACAGATTGGACAATTTTGCAGATTTCCAGTGGCCAAACAAAAGTTATTTTGTCTCCTACTTAACATGAACTTAACATCTTTAATCATCAAAGAAAAAGAATACATAAAAAATAGGCCATTAAGTCTTCTACTTACATGAAACTTTTGAGTTAATGATCACCATAAAGACCTTAAAAAGTATATAAATATAATTTATAAATATATAAAGCCTTCATAGACACAGTCAAGGAAGTTATGTGCTCCTCTTTGTCCAGTAGTACTTTTTTCATTTAATATAGAGAACAGCACTCCTTTTATTCATGGTACATTAAAACTGGATAAACTGTGATAATCATTTTGAATACTTCGAATACTCCTAAGGCAGTTTTCAGGGTCACTGGACCTTAGACTTTGTTGGAAGATTTTTGTCTAAAAAACCACATTTTTCTTTTGTTCTCTGTTTAACTGGACGCTTGTAAAATATTTAATATCACAAGTCACTTAAAAAGATGTAAAAATCTCTGAAACTACTCATGTTCTTGATCTGAGCCATTTTATTACATTTAATAAGCAATATGATGTCACTAGTAAATCATGCCAGGAAGTTTAACAACAAAATTAAAGTAACTCTGCTTGAAAGTATCACTAGATGAATCACAATCAGTGACAAACAATAAGTAAAACTGATGGTAACAGAATTTCACCTGGTGTAGATGGAAAGCAGCCTACTCCACTAGTAGCTGGATGAATGTTAAAGTTTCATCAGACTTCTACAAGTAGTCATTAAATGAAGAAGCCATTAATTAAATCTGCAAATAATGCATTATGTGGGAAGATAGTTAAGTGCTAGACCGATGAAAAGAAAAAGTGGGACTATGTTAATAAGAATTACCAAATTGAGAATAAAAAAGTGCTACTTAGAACCTCTAAGCACCATAAAGCTAAACTTTATGTATATAAAAGGCATTAGATTTATGTTTCTATATAAATGCAAAATAGCACTAACAATGCACTGAAAGATCTAAGATTGAAAATAGAACCAATTGCTAACCACCCCCCTCCTAAATATTGAAAACTGCAAAATCTGCAAAAGCAATTCCAAAACCAGAAAAGTAGAGTGAAGCTTCATAGCAGACTGCTTCTCTTGTTCGTAGTATGGAATATATTGACAAGTTTCCCTACAAAATATGGTTGTATTTCACAAGCTGTCTAAAGGACAAAAGTTCAGAAAAACTTAGGCTGCTCTCCTCTAACTTCACCTCTAACTGATTCAGACCAACTAACTTGTGATTACAAGTCTCTGGCGGTATCTCAAGGCACAGAGCATACAGTCAAACAAAAACAGACAGCGTAGACCAGTAGTTTGGCCCTCAAATTCCTACATTCAGCAGAAATTCATATAGTTATCATCAGCTAATCAAGCTTCAATAAAACTGTGCTGCTGCTTATGCTGCCCTACTGAGTAGGATTCCAGTGGTATTTCTTTATGAGAATAAAGTGAACTATTCTGATATATGGATAGGCTCCATATATCTCTATACAATCTACAGATCTAATATCAACAAGCATGAATCAAAATTGCTGTCTTTTCCTATGGGAAATCAGTTAAGTGTTTGTTTTTGTTCTGTACAGAATATAAAATACTGGATCTAAGTAAACAAATTACTGTAACACAAAATAATTCTAAGTTTGTCTTTTTATGGTGGGGTTTTCATTGTAGCTTTTTTTCCCTTGTTTTAAAGCAGAGGTAAAGATTTATTTCCTTTTATTTTATGTTATGTTAGTATTGCTGTCTCTTTTATGGTGTAACCCTGATTTTATAGTGGTTTTATACATAAACATTACTATGCTGTGACTCAGGAATAGCATCCAGATCTTCACCAATCCCCCACAGTCTCTTACATAAAGTTGCATATTTTATCCAATCTTACTTGCCATTCATGCCCACCCACGAGGCACATTACTCACATCCAAAGATTATAGCATTGTTATGCTGATGATACCTAGATTTATTTTGCTATTAAACATTAATGATGCAGTATCCTGGCATAAATTTAGAGTGCATTTTTAGATGTACAAACTTGAAGATAGCATGAAATATATCAGTTTTTCTGCAAAATAAATTTTATACTGTTAGTTAAATGCTACAATTTTACCCTTTCTCTAAATAATTAACCAGAAAACCACATTTATGACTATATTTTCAGCTAGTCCTGGTTACACTGTAAATCAGTTGAGAAAAATAACTGAAAATACTTTATAGGAATTAATACTTCTGTAAATATGATAAATAAATGACTTATATACCTTTTATAGTTAAAGCTTGCCCTCCTGTTGGCATATTTGCTCATATCCTTTCACAACAGAACTAGACTTTTAGAAGACACTGACACATTTGCAGTGCTTGTTCTTTAAAAAACAAAACAAAACACCTTTTTTGTTTTTCCTGACACAATTTTCACAATTTCTTTAAATTTGAAAACCCCGACTTGTTCAGACACCCAGAGGACAAACCACTATAGTACTTATCAATCCTCCACTACTGAGTAAAGCAAGAGAGACAGAAGACATGTAGAACAGCCCAGGTTGGTTTTGGATATTACGAGCACTGTCAATAGGGGCACTCAGTAAGATGATTAACGTCATCTATCATTCAGCACATCTCTCACAATTTAAACAATCTGCTGCCTTAGCAAAATGGTTTGCTTGCAGCTTGCAGGTGCCCTTTCACAAAGTAGCTCATGTTCTCCACCATGGGTTCTGTATTACACTGAAAAAGTAGAGACCCTTGAAAAAGAAACAGAAAACTATGAGGGCAAGTGAAGAAAGATAAATAGGACATTGCTGCCTCCCACAGCAATTCACATTTTCTTCATCCCCAACAACTCTGTTGCAGAGGTCAAGTTTGGTGTCACTACTTGTTCTAATGAAACAAGACACTTTTTGATGGATAGTATTTCAAGCAAATGCTACACTTCTCACTAAGCTGGCTGTTACATTAAGATATGTAGAACAATAAAATATTTTTGAAACGCACAGTTAGAAATAATCTTCTTTCTCATAATAGACCTTACTTTACTTGGGACCAAATCCTCTGCAGTTTTCTATATAATATCTTCTTGAAAGCCAGAGGGCAACAATACGTAAGTGCCGGCATTGGGCTTTACAGTGCTTGCATTTTACTGAAATAGTAGTATCAGAGTAGTCAAGGAAGGTGCAGTCTGAATTGTGCGTCTTTGGAGACATTGAATCTTTCTACACTTCCAAGAGGAAAAAAGAAACCCAAAATAGCACCACAGAATGGCTTGCAAAATTGAACTTAGCAACACGACATCTTTACAAAGTAACCCAAAAACACGTCTACCTGCAATCAGAAAGTACTTAACTTACTAGTTAACATGCTGGTTTATTTTCCTGATAAGTTACCAAAAGAAAATAGCACATCCTGACATCAAATCCATCAGAAGAGCAAAAGATCGGTTCAATTCAACTGATCTATCATCCATAACAGAGAACAGTAGGACTCAGTGATTACATGCAAATTTGGAACTTTGGAATTGTATTTCACTTTTTCATTTAAGTCTGATTATTTAGAAGCTCAACCTTGCTATGAAATAGTAGGCTATGGTAGACCACAGGGAAAATGAGACACATTACATACCAAGAATGATGAATTTGGGAACATCACACGGCTCATGGGGTAGGTTGCTGTCCAGCTGGCCCATATTTTGTGATGCATTAATCAGAATAGAATCGACTACAGTAGAAGTTAATCCTATCATAACATGGTAAAGCAGTACATGCTACATTATGGTTCCATGTCATGCTCCCATACACCTTCAGTAAAATAATACCACACACAAAAATGCAACTCTTTTATACACCATTATAGAATCCTCCACACTTGTAAATGTGATTCATGCTAAATCAAGGGATGGGTGTCACAGATGCCAAGGGAGCTTTCGGGGGAATAATGCAAAAGTTCTTAAAGGAGAAAAATGTGCAGGTTTTTCTTTTGTTTTACTATGAAACAGCTTATTCAGTAATCAAAAGTTTCAAAATTAAGCATCAAAACCCACATAGGTAATAATCTTAGTCAGAGTAAGTTCTATTTTTAGAAACCTTCTCTCATTTTTTTCTGATAGCAGATGAATTCTCTTAGAAATTAGTAATAAATTGATCTAATCTCGGCACCATGGAATGTACTTTCAGATTAAAATCCTCCAGATTTATTAGAAAATAAATATTTTACTTTTGAGGCAGAAAATAACTAAATATATTGCAAAGTATTCAGGATGTAATCCCTGTCCCCTCCAAAAAAATTAACAAAAAAGTAGAAAAATCATTTCCCAAAAACTTATTAGGTTAAAGCATGTGAATCTCTGAAAAATATTCCAGTTTGTTCCAGAAGGAACAAAAAGAATAATCTTAATCTTTCCATTCCTGGATTGTTGAAAATACTTTTTCAGAACTCGGAGTTTATTTGGTTTTGTTCTGAGGAAAGTTCCAATTTGTTCAAGCAACCTGGCACAGGAACAGCTATATTAATTCATTTCTATAATAAATGAATCACTTGGAAAATTCAGTAAATCTCCTTCTCACAGTACGGGCATTTAGAGATAATCTTAGCAGACAGCGGTGGAAGTACTGGATACAGTCCTGTGCCATACACTAAATAGCAGACCAGTTTCTGAGACCATACATTTCATGGTTTAATAGCAGCATACAAACTGAAGAGCATTTAAACTATGCCAATTTATGATCCACTACGAATCTCACTGTATTGCATTTTCAAGCTAGGTAAAGACAGATAAGGGTTTTAAAATTGCCTATTTAAACTGTTCATAACAAGCTGATTAGCTAATGGCTTTTGCATTATGAACACTCATTTTTACTTTGAAATGTTGACACAAAGCCATCACACTTGTTACCTCTACTAAACTGATAGTACTGCAGTATGGCAAATTTAAATATTTTATGCAAATATTAACAAAAAAAGCTGGTATCTTTTCCTAATAAAGACTAATTCTTGACATTCAGAGAATTCAAAGAACTTCAGTAAAAGGCAAATAAGGAAACCAAGGTAGGGAAAGGAAAAATGACCACAGTGAGATCCTATAGAACATCAGTGGAAGCATGAGGTCAGAAAACAGGTTTTCTGATCACTAAATTCAAGATTCTCAGTGCTAAATCATGCTGTGGTGGAAAAAGAAAATCGGATAGGTAAAGCAGAAATTCCAGAGCAATCCTTAAAACGCTAAATGACATTACAGTTACATATACAAAATAACATAACAATGACAATAAAAAAGCAAAAATACCAATAAAAATATATACTCAGTTCATCACTCCCTTCAGAGGAGTAAAATATATTACAGTATTTTATCTTCAACAAATACCTAATTAACAAGTAGAACTACTACTGCAATTTTTTTCAAATGCTATGAATTGATTTGAGTGGTAAATCTGCACAAATCTAAAAAAGAAATTTTCACGTACGTTATGCTTTGATAATAGCACCTACAACCCAAGCATGGACTATTTCTGTTCATATATGCTAATCTAATTCAGACTTCTGTATCATTTTGAGATGAGGAGAAATGCTTTTGATACAACTGAATTTCAACTGCAGCATCCAGTTAAAGTTTTTCCTCGTTCTGATACTTTACCTTCTTTATTTATTCTTCCTTAGCACAAACAATATTGTGCATGCATTTTTTTCTTTGCCTGGGGGGGTGTAAACGTTGTATATTTTAAGCGCCTCACTTTTTATTGTGGTGGGCAAATGTTTGCATTTCTCAGAAAGAATTGTCATGTCACTATCCCATACCTTCAACAACTGCCCATAACGGAAAAGGACTTAATTCTCTAAGGTATATACAAATATATTACATCATCAAGAACGTGGGCTGTCAACAGCTAGTGTGTCATTAGTTGCAACCCTCAGTGATATTCGACATTTGCAGCATGGCCCTCTAGGACCATGCTTGCAGCATTCCCTTTCAAGGAAGGTCTGTAACTAGCATGAGACATGTTCTCTGACCCAGTATACCAGTGTGTTTCTCCAATGTTGCCACATATGAGAGTATTCTGCTTTTTACAATCCACTAGAAAAAAACCTATGACTCCAGGGTTCCTGTGACTCCTTGGCACCCTGGCTCTTGACCCTGCCCATGGAGCATCTTTGTGTGCTACCACTGACAGTCACACTCCACAGACTATGGGGAAAGCTGAGAATCAGCTTGCTTCAGCCTCAGTTTTCCCTCTCACAACTCAAGGTACAAGGTGGCGTATTTCACCATAACTAACCTGCTGCTGCAGGGGAAGCTGCACTGAAAGAGAAGTCAGTGCGTTCTTACATCCCTCCATCCACTTATGTCAACTCTAAAAATCAGGATGCTGCAGGACAACATGGTGCAGACGGGCCCCTCTTACCGTGTCAACTGACTCACACGGTGGCTCCATGGTCACTATATTCAATGCTACACAGACAGCAGAAACCACTTCAAACATCTTGCTATTGGAGTGCTGTATGTAGTGTAGAACTACATCTATTACTAGTTACTGCTTCTTTTCCATTCCTTCTTTCAGCCTAAAAGAAAAATATTCAATTCATCTCGCAAGATCTAGTAACAGTTGACTTAACATCTGTCAAAAAAAGAAAGAAATCAACATTTGGAGCTAATATACTATGTAAACATCTTCTTATTCCTATACTCTGGGAGTTGCAGGATGCTAAATTAAGGATAGAGCACAAAGACGCTTCAGTTGAGTTTGGGGAATATATTTAAGGATGGGTGCTTCTGAAAACATCATGATGAATTTGTCTAAATGAAATATTGATGAACAGATATTTATCTCTCACCAGCCTTACATTAACAGCATTGAGTTTTCCTAGCAAACATAAAACTGTATCTTTAAGGTTTCCCTTTCAATAGCTTCAGGGTTTCGGAACTATGGTACATATGGTAACTGAACTACTTTTAATGACCCAATTGAAAACACAGTTAACAAAATTAGTGCTTTCATTGTCATTTATTCAAAAAAGCAAGGCTATCAACTTACTGCACTATGTGGAAGTTTGAGATTGATTACTCAGGATTTAAAACGTTAAGAAGGCTGCCAAGAATCTATACCTACCCAGGCAAAAACCTAAGCACGCACATACTCTTGATGTGGCTTGAACTCCAGCTATTTCCACCATATTTAAACTGTTTTCGATTTATCCCTGTGAATTCTCAAGCCCAAGTCACATCTCTTCGTATCCCTTGTTTAAAAATCCATTGGATCAACAGAGTATCAGGTTAAGTTTGAGTTCAGTTCTTTACACCAGTGAGATATTACTCTTCCAGA
Organism: Neopelma chrysocephalum; assembly: GCF_003984885.1. NCBI lineage: Eukaryota > Metazoa > Chordata > Aves > Passeriformes > Pipridae > Neopelma > Neopelma chrysocephalum. The sequence goes on from NW_020898046.1 coordinate 3,197,723, forward strand.
GCACAAAAGGTCAGTCGAAGTTTGGACTCCGCAGCCTCGTCCTACAGCCCTACCCATTCCGACACAAGCAGCAGCGATTGCATCACAGATCACTGTTGCGGTGAGCTCTCCAAGACAAGGGACTACCCAAACACCCAAAAATCACTATCCATTGTGGGGAAAAAGGAAAAGTCATGCAATGTTGTCCCTAGGCCCTCTGCTTTCATGGAGACCTGAAGTGGTACACCAGCCAGCTGCTGCCTACAGCACTGGTATTGTTGGGCCTCCTGCTGCTCCTTTCTTAAAAACACTGGCATGTCTCACACCCCAGGGAGGCAGGTCAGGAGCTCAGTGAGTGGCACCTAACCTGACAGAGAAATGAATACCTTCCTGAACTGGCTCATTGGTGGTTTGGGGAGAGCTACTGCAAATTCAGTGGCAAACTGCCACTAACAGCTTTAGCCAGAGTGAATCACACTTCAGGAAGGAGTCAGGCTTCCCTATAATGACCTACTCTTCCCAATTTCATGATATTGCCCTTTAAACTGCCAGCACTGGCATTAAAGAGCCCTCAAATTGAGACAGCCAGTAGAAAACTGTTCACTTTTTGCAGAGTCAAGATGTAGGTTCATAATATGAGTGAGCAGCTCAGCACGACTGAAAGGGGCAGCAGGAAGACAGAAGTCTGCTTTGTGATCGAACTGAATCCCGAGGTGATCCTTCTCAGGTGACCTCAGATCTGTATCACTGAAGGCTGCTTTGCTAAAAAAGTATTTTTTGCTTTGCAGGTTCCTACTAATAAAGAATTATTGACATTTTTCTCCTTCCCACTTAGCTTTAATTAACTGTGTCAGCTTTACCATTGTTTATATGCAGTACTGAAGCTGTGAAATGACTGATGCAGAAAGAGTTTCTGCAGAAATTCTAAGCTTAGAGATCCATATCAAACAGTCTCTAATATGGTTTTCCTTACACTACTCAGATTCCAGAAAATTCTCTGAACAAGAGATGGTTTCTTGCCTTTTGCTTATCTCCTTCTACTTCCTTTGCACTTTCACAAATTATTAATTTCAGATCTTGCAATGCAATCCCCAAAAAACAGCACCAAACTGACAGGAAGGATTATTTTGGGTGTCTTGCTGATAAATTTCTGACTCACTTGAGTGTATATACATATATACAAACTGTAGCAATCCAAGTTCTGGTGGTAATTCAAACTCTCCCTGCAAATAACTGGTACTGCCACTGTAATCACTCTGCTTTCTTAAGGCGAAGATGAAACATTTAAATGTGGCATTTAAGTAATTATGACAGCCTAAGTGAACACCTCAAAAGAGGATACATGTGGAGGCTGAAATTGCCTTAGCAGTGATTACTTCCAGCTCTTGCAAGTCCCTGGCAAACATTATTACATAAATTACCATTGGATCACAACTTGTGGACAGCCCTTGAAGTTCAATAGCGACATTATTTTAAGAACAACAATGCATAAATTACACAGTTTAAGGTTTAAAAATAATTGTGAAACAGGGACATACCAAATAACTGTAATTTATCTCATTGATACCCAATGAAGGGAAGGTTGTTCGATTTATAACGTGTTTTGATTTTGAAGACTTTTGCCCAACAAATCTTTAAACAAAATAGACAAAAATACACAAACTTTAGAGTAACAATTGCTAGCACTTTAAAATCAAATTTACACTTGCAAATAAGATCCACCTCTTTTAAAACTAACACTTTGAATAAATGGTACACATTATGTCAGGTAGGCAACTGTACAGACAGCTGCAGAAATTTCAGTGACACAGCACTGTCACAACTTGTGAATTTGGATCAACATGCTTTTTGTGGGTGTGGCGAACTAATAATGAAGTTAAGAGCTTGATTTCTGAACTCAAAATTAGAGAAGAAACACTCCACAGAAGACTAAAAAGATGCAACTAACAACAAAAACAAGAAGAGGATTGGGTTCAACTTTTCCAAAATAAATGAAAACAAGCATTTAATAAAACATTTAGAAGAACTTTCTACTTCCGTACTAATAATGCTTTGTTGTTGCATACAGAATCTACCTTTTTCAGGTCCCCAAAAACGCATTAGATCACAATTTTTTTTAAAAATAAGGTGCGTACAAACATGTGATAGTGTATCAAAAGTCAGAGATTGATCAAGCACTATTAAAAAATCAGACCTTGAAATATTATATAAGCCTCATTAAGTAAAACAGCTTTTGCTGTTCCCCATTCATCCCCCCCAAATAATGATTATATTTGTTTAACGTGTAAAGACTTATCCTCCAATGAAAGCATCTCAAAAGCTTTCCCTGGAGACCTTTTTCAAATAATTAATAAATAAACAAAAGCATATACATGTAAATAGTTACAATAGTCATGAAAAACCTACAAATCTGTTCATTAAAACTGATGTCCATTTTCGATTCAGGAGACTGTGTAGAACACATTATAACGTAAAAAAATGGCCATTTTTAAAATACTACCAAGTGTAATTACAAGCCCTAAAGGTCAACTTCATAGACTGACTGACAGACAGAAAAATGGTCCAAGGAAAAACAACACTGGATAATCTAACTGAAGTTGTCCCTAGCTCATATGAATAACCTCTAAGTTAGGTTAACTGAGCTATTTTGGTGAGTTTTTATAAATGTAACTCTTCATCAGTCTGGACTGCAGCTTTCTACATATTGAATACAGACAATTTACCCACGACCACATCATGGAATCACGTGGTCAGAGAAAAAAAGACGTTACATCACTGACCTGCATTATGTCCACCTTATGAAGCCCAATGTTTACACTGCACCAAGGTCAAGATCTGTGCTCTGGAATCCTCCATTTATTTAAATTACAAACTCACACTAGTAGTGTAGAAAATATATTTATTATAATAATATAATATGCCATAATGATAATTTTTAAAATGTCTGAGGTCAAATGTATTTGCAAGTCTTCACCAATCGTGATTGGTTCAGGCTTTTTACTTATTATTCAATAGTATCCATACCCAATAAACAAAACAACAAATATTTCACTAATCAGCACATAATCACTGATTACTGTCAATGGCTATGATTTTATGAGATGGTTGAAGAGTAGGTATGTCTTACCTACTGTTAGTAAATGTTTATAAATAACATTTTTTGACTCATTGTAGGATATAAAAAAAAGTTAAAATTATTTGAAAGCAGTGAAAAGATTTAAATATAAGATAATGATTGGCTTTCAGCTATGGGTTTTACTTTAATTTAGAAAGAGGTAGTTTGCAATTGACGACTGTAAAAATAAGATCTGCTAAATTTTATTTTTAGCTTATCGTGGTTGAAAATTAATACTTTGCTTAAACTACCACATTGCACAAATTACCCATTCCATCACAATGTGCATATGCACTTTTTAATCTTCCTCTGAAAACAGAACCAGTAATTAAGGCCTCCAAGAAATTTTCTTCTCTTTCAGAATTTTAGATTCTCCAGATCTCAGAATCTTGCATGTAGGAACAGACAAAAAGTGTACATATAAAACAAAGTCCAAAGGTATTTATTATTACTGTTAGCACAAGAAATTTGTTATATTGCATGTGGACACATGCATTTTATTATATCATGATTGAGTTTCTTACTACATAAGGGTTTAGCTTGCCAAGAATAAAAACAAGGTATTCATCAAAATAGTAAAAGGAAAAAATAATTTCAGAATTTCTCTTCCTTTGATGTGCAGGTAAATCAACAGAAATTGTTAAATAAAATGCCACTACCTAGTTTAATTCATCAGAAGTTGAACCCAGATTCAAAATCAGGTATAAGACGTATATTTTTGACGTGTGCCAAAAATGGAATTTTTTTTTTCCTCTGTTCACAGAGCACTAAGTGGAGTAATGAGAAAACAAAACTGTTTGCAAATGTAAATACAATGAAGCAGTCATTAATTAGCACATGCAAATATAAGTTCAGAAAATTGCTTATTATCTACAATGTTCAAAATGTTAAAGTCTATTTATACAAATTCACAGATTATATTTTGTGTAATTAGGTGTAAATTTTAAGGATATGCATTAATCATAATTTTTTGCAAATATGATTAATTAGTGTTTGTAACAGCATATGCAAGTAAAGATTAACCATGAATCATACTTGCTCAAGTAACAGACTAAATTAAGTCAGCATCCCTTTTTAAAAAAATATTTTTTAAACAAAGGGAACTATATACTTCAGTATCATTTCAGAAACTCTCATAGTAAAAGAAAATATACAAAAGAACTGATCATGCCCATTCAAAAGGCACCACAATCCATATTGTTTATGATAAACCAGAATTCCCTTGTGGAGTGCTCTCGATTTGCACAGATCCCAGAGTTAAACGTGCTAAAACAGGTGACAGTTGAGAAAAGGTGACAGAATATTTACTTCTCTCTGCCTCAGAAGAGATAAATAGCTGACTACTCACATTGTGTCCCTCCAAATAACTCACAGTTTCATTACAAAATGAGAGCTGTCCAGAACCTAACTGAATAAGCTATAAAAGTCATACAAAGTCCAACAGCGGCAGAACACTGCTTTCTGATACACTGGGGGGGGAGGTTTTGTGTATCATGGTATTTGGTATCATGGTATTTGTAGTGCTGTTTTTTACATAGAAAAATAGCATTTATCTAATTGGTGACTAAATAAAGCACACTAAAGACAGATTCCAGGTCCCTTGTGGCTTTTTTCTTACCAATCCATGAAATAGTTTACCTCTAAGAATGAGAATCTGAACTGTCCTGCAGATTAAATTCTCTCCCAAAACTTGTCACATCCCTACAGAGCTCTGCAAAATAATTTTAAAGGAACATTTTAAAAGAAACCTTATATGTAGGTTTTCTTGGTTATTTTAATTTTGACTAAAGTTATGCAAAATAATTGAAATTAGTGGAAAAGAAGGTGGTATAAGTAGGCAAAGACCTCCTGCAATTTCTAGGGTCACTGCAATTCCATGACAGCTATATCAAAACTGAGGTTAACTGGCAAAGGTTTCCCCCATAGCACAAGGACCAAAGCAACAGTGATTTACATACAGAAACTTCTGTTGCAAAGACTATGATTAAAGAGCTACTACTATTCTGTAGTAACTGACAGAGATGCTGAGTAAAGCAAAAAATGTTAGTAAAAAATAGGCAATAACTTTTTTCCAATTGGAAATTTTATTCTACACTCAAAAGATTTCCCTCTTAACCTCACTGGTACCTCCATATAAACTTGCGCTTCAAGTTATTGGTTCTGCACTATCAATATGATTACAAAGAAAATAATAAAGACATATTTGAAGGAAAGATTTCAGGCAAGAATAAGAACTGCAGATGGGGAAAATGACTTCACAAATGAGCACAGAAGTAGCATGGAAACCGAAGTGCTGACAAAGAAAAAGTCTGGGAAGTAAAGAAAAAGGGGGAAAAAAGAAGAAATACAGTAAGGAATAGAAACTAGAGAATTACAGAATTGTAATGGGTCAATGAGGCAAGTTTACAAGAATAAGAAGTGAAAGCACTGGAAGCTTCCAGAGAACATTTCAAAGAAAGATGGAACAAAAATACAAAAAAAAAAAAAAAAGGTGAACGTGTCATTAGCTATATTGTAGAGTCTTTATCTCTGATTCCCATCCCAATGCCTCCCCTGCTTGCGCCTTCCAAAAGAAAATAGTTTCCTGTAGGCAGCGGAACTTTTTCAGAAATAATGCATTTGTTAACCTGCGAGAACTGACCTAGACTGCAGTCTTGGGAGAGGTGTAGGAGTGGAAAAATGTCATGCACTGTGCGAGGTTTCCCTGCTATTTATTTGAAACATCAACTCTTACTCACACACAGGGAGCAGAACAAATTTATCCAACTAGGGGTTACAGAATAACATTCCACATTACTGTTGGGGTTATAATTAATGAGTTTTGGCAGTCCTTTTAGCAAAAAAGGGAAAGAAAATACTATGTGCAAAAGAAAACTGAAAAAGCTAAGAAAATGTGCAGAAGAGATTTTGAATGACTCACCCTAATGCCTCAGGATAGTTCAATATAATGTTCTGGCATCCCAAATTGAACATGGAAGTTGAGTCAGGCTGTTCACATTTCTTTGTCCTTCAATCAAAACAGAGCTTCCTCTGGCTATAGATATTGAGCTGTACACTGTAAATATTTCTGTAGAAGTTTTCTTATTCTGATGGCTAAGAAAGTCTGTAGCAGCATCAGGCCTTCCCTGGGCAAGAATTATCTAGAAAATAGAGTAGTTCTTTAACATGGCCTTTAAAAGGCTTTCTATGAAAAGGAGGTGAAATCTTGCCATGCAAAATCTTGAGTGAGTATGCTTTGCCAGGTGCATTTAATAAGATTTTTACTTGGTCCCACAATAATCTACTCAAATTAATACAAGAACAAGATGAATATTTTATGAACACGTGGCCTTAAGTCTTTGAACATGTTTTTTATGCTTATGCAGAAATACTGGTACTAATCATAGATTAATTACATTTATCAGAAGTAAGGCAGCGCATTGCATTCAATATTTACAACCAAATGGCAAGAAAAGCAATAGTTGGAACAACACAGGATAGAAACAAAGCTGAAATGAGTGTCTTGGATAGAAGGGAAGTTGCCGAATGTTGCCAAAATATTAGTGTCTCCTTTTTTTACTATAACATTAAGTAACTCACCTAGCGTTTTAAAAAGCTTCAAAAATTTTACAGGTACTGTGCAACAACAAGAACTATGAGGTCTGTTCTGAAGTACAAGCTAGCAGTATGAAAGGGGAATATCACATTAGTGCTCTCTTCACATCCTCCGATTTACCGTCCTAGGATCTTCCATAAACACATGACATGATAAACATAGAGAAATTTTTCTGTGTTTAGCCAGAACAGTAGCCTGACCTACTGAAAATTCAATACATTATGAGCACTAATGCAAAACAAATCTTCTGGTAGTATAAAAAGTTTTCTGTAGATGTCAAAAAGAATTTAAAAGTGTTTTAATTAAATTGTACCTCTGCACGATCAGCTGAAAATAGTTGCTCTTTATGCAGTCCAAGTTGACAGCATACAGTACAGTTTTCTAAATATACCTTCCAGAATATGTTACAAACAGTTCAAGAAAATCAAATGGTGAGTAAACAAATTTTACAGGAATTTTTTTCTTGATACAAGATGGAGTAAACCAATATAATTTCATAGACACTTCAAAAGATAACTAAAACTACCTTAACATCCACAGAATTGAAAATAACATTATTTTCTTTTTGTAGATTTTGAATATAGCAGTTAGCATTCAGAACTACAGGAAAAATATGACTTCCTAGTCCTTGAGAATTATTCTGTATGGGCAGTTTTGCCTAAGATGTAATTTTTTTCTCTTTCCTTCTGCCTCAAAGTAGGAAAAAGCCTAAGACAAAACAGAAGTTAAAAGAAAAACTGTGACTTTCCGGTTTTTGGTATTGTTGAAGTTTAGAAGCATGTGTGATAAAAATTATGTTTTATAGAAAAGCTAGAAAGGAGAGGATGAGCCAAATGGGACTATAATGTGGAGAGAGAATAAAAACAATACAGCGAGATAAAAGGAAATGAGCAAAGGAGCAACAGCAGGAGAAAATAATGAGCCAGAACAAAAGCCCCACCACTAACAGAGTTTGCAAATATTTCCAACAGAAAGAGAAATTTGCAGACAGGAAAACCAGATAAAGGAAACCAGAAAAATACAGTGTTTAGGAATAGAGTCAGCCAACTAATTTTTTACCTTCTGCTTAAGATGTATAAAAATCTCTTCGATTCAAGCATTTGTCACCTTCTTTTATCAATATATGCCCCATATATACAATATCCACCTTATCTGCTTGTTCAATAAAGACAGAACTATAGATAGTAAACTATATACATTTTTTTCAGTTAACTACTGAAAACCACCTATTAAAAACCACAAACCTTGAATACTGGTTTTATGACCAATATATGATAAGAAGCACATCAATTAAACTAATATCATAAACAAGAATAATCAGACTAAATGTAAATGAGAATATATTCCTTTTAGGATGTTCTCTAGATAAGAGAATCTCAAAGGTAATAAACTCATAAAAAATAGGACTATCAGCAATTATCAGTCTTCCAGTTGATGAAAATCCCCAATCTTATTTGCTAAACTGGCCAATTTACTATTACTGTCCCTTTATACTTTTGTTTACTTGTTTCTGGGGTTTTTCATTGTTTGGTTTTGTGGGGTTTTCTTGTTTTTTGGTTTTTTTTTTTTGTTTTGCTTTTTCTCTACTACTGGCCAATATTGGGAAAGAGCATCGAGCTATAAGGAACTTCACAAGACATATGAATTGGTCTCCAAGGATATTTCTTGCAAAGGAAAATATTAAACAGTAAGGAAAATCCAGGACGAATGTTGGCAGACTGACAAATTCATAACAGGTTTTATTATCCTCTTCGTCCTCACTAGTTTTGTTTTTGTTTTCTCTTTCACACTACTTGTCCATGTTATTTCATCAGTCAGATCACTCCATTTGCATCCTGGAGTTCCAGAAGAAGGAAATTTTGAAAGGTTTTACTGTTTAAGTTACTATTGACTTCATATATGTACTGTTTTAAAAAGATTCGAAAATTTACTTCTGTAGCAATAGAAGAGCAGGTATAAGCAATGCATGCAAACACATTTTTTCAACTTTTTTAAAGAGACTATTATTTTGTTGCCAAGCAGTTTATTCCCACATATTAAATAGCCAGTGTTTGACAGATGCTTGTGAAATGGCTACTACAGAATTTGTGGCTCAAATTTTGGAGGCAAACTCTGCCTGCTGCTCAACTCCTACGTGATTGACATCAAGCTTGCACACCCTCAAGTGTTGTACAGATTCAACATAAAATGTGATGAAGTATCACCACATATACACTAATAAAAATGTGGCACATCACTAGGTCAAAGATTTTTCCAAAATAGTAATATAAAATGCAACACTAATCCACTCCATGTTTTTGTGTAATTCACGAAGACTAACTGTTCTAAGAACATAATTAAATAGAATGATACTATTTGTAATTTTTTCTTTTCTTTTTCTGAGGTTTGGACCACCTGAATGACACACTCAACACAATGTCCAGCTCCTGTAGGGAAAAAAAAGGTCTCTTGGCCTGGAGTACAAACGCAAGTTGATGGATGAATTCACTACAGTCATCACCAACACCACCAATCACAGCGTATCCACGTTATGCTGTTTCACTAGTTTCTGAATTTGTTATGGAGCTAAACTCACACATCTAATCAGCCATTTTACAATACTTATCTCATATATTAACAGATCTGTAACTCCATGGAAGCATTTTCCTAACATAAAGAAAATCAATTATAAGATAATTAACATTCATCTCATTCAGGTCAGCTGTGGGGTTATGCTTTGCTTTTGTTGCTTTTGCAATGAGTTTATGTGGCAAGGTGTTGGCAAAAGGAGGGTTGCAGGGCGCCCTCTGTGAGAAAAGATCATGGGCTGTCCCATGCCAGACATAAATGCTTCCAGGTAGTTCCGCAATGGACCCACAGAAATGACACAGTGAGTATCTGTAAAGCTGGTGGCACCTCTGTGAAAACGTTTAAGAAAGGGTAAAACACCAGGGAGCAGAGGAGTAAAGGAAAAAAAACGTGAGAAAAAGCTCTGTGAACATCAAAGTCAGCGAAGAAGGGAGAGAAGGTGCTTTAGGCACTGGAGAAGAGATCCACTGTGGCCTGTGGAGACCACTGAACTGGAGCAGATGGATATGCCCTGAAGAAACTGCAGCCCATGGAGAGCCCACACTGGAGTGTCTCCCAAAGCACAGTTAAGACCCTCAGTTCCAGATCCCAATTAAAAACCAGGAAAGAACAAATGACACAACCTCTCAGCTGTGCCTCAAGTTCATTGGGAAGCTCTCATAATTTCTAGAGTCTCATAAGTAACATTACCTGTGGCTTCAGCTCAGATTATATTTAGCTTTGCAATTCAGAGAGCTTCTCACATAGAAAAAAGGGGCTCACTTCTGTCCAGTTATCAAAATGATTAAAAATCCCTGGATTTATTTTGCTCTACATATATATATATGAACAAGCTTTTGGCAAGCAACTAGCCTGCTAGCTATTGTTCTCTAATAAGCAACTTCCAGTGCCAGGAGGGGACAGTTCCACAAGCCTTTAAAAAAACCCAAACTTGTGACAGTAGGAGTATAAGTAGATACAAGAAGATCCCTGAAAAGCCAACTGTTCATCATTAGTCTCAGGATTTTTAATCATGATCTGCTATCACTTGAGTTTTCTCAGGGTACCCGGATGCTTGCAAAACATAATGAACCTCAGAAGTTGACTTCATTGAGCCAGACTGAATTATTGAATTGGTCCATTTGCAAACTTTCACTCAAGCCAGTGAAACTTCTTCTCTTTCTTCATGTTGTCTTTATTTCTGTAAAAGCTGAAATCTGGCAATTTCTTAGGGGTTATCTTTGCAGAATTTATTCATAACCTGACAAGACTCCAGTAGTAGATTTGTCTCCACATTAATCTTTTTTCCCGAATCATTTAACAGACCGGAGGATGAAATACAGATGTACACACATACACAAAGAGATATTCACACGGACACTTTTTAATACTTGCACATTGGAAAGCCCACGTCTTTGATGTGTGCACTTAAAATTGTTTCATATATTTAAGATATAAAGGTCCTACCGCCTTTATCATCTGCTCCTCTCATGCAGTTGTGCATTCCTCATTCGTTGCTTAAAATGTAATATGTCAGGGCAGGTGTTGGCATTTCTCTGCAAATATTATATAGTATGGATGCACCATTACACAATATAGATCAAGCCCCTCTACTTTAGTATCAAATACAAAGGTACCACTTAATTTTATCATTAAAGTTATCATTAACAGCACCACCAAGCTTTTCCTGGGTGTTTTTAGATGAATAAAAATCTCCCTGAAAGTAATGAAGCTAGTACTGAATATAAAGTTGTAATATGGTATCTAATTTGTGCACTTTCATCTTCAGCATGATTTAATACATGCACACACAAAAATATATCTTTGCAAGTTTTTTGGCAATGCATTTGCTAGTAATCAAACAGAACTTTTTTTTTTCTTTTATTGCTGGTATATCCAGTAGATTCTGTTTAAATTTAATGCCTTTTTGTACACTACAAAAGAAACATATTACTATTCCCCAAATATCATTTATAATCCTTTCCCTTCATGCTCCTTCTTGCTGTTTTATCATTAATGTTAATATTCTGTTGACGCTTAAAAAGTAGAAGCTTCCATTACTAAAAATGAATAAATGAATACTAAAACAGCACTGTATTAAAATGAAGGACGAGTACACAGCCTGGATATAGTTCTCACTGCACTTCTATTGAGAAAGTACTAGTAATAGTTCAGAGATAGAAATGGCATTTTCTGTTTCTATTGTTAGTAAAACACAGATCACATATTATATGCTGGCTTTGTCCTCCTAAGTTTTAACACTTACATAAAAGTCTAAAGCATCCTGAACAGTTTAAACTATTATCTAAGTGACCAAATACTGTAAATATACCTAAAAGCTACTGGTCAACACTGGGTAAACTCAGCTCCAGAAGTAAGCCATTGATGTCCTATCTACTTAAAACAACAAAATTTCCAGCTCTTTCACCTATGCCCACTATGCACACAGCATCTATGTCCTCAAAGAGCCTCAATGATTATGTTACAAATTATTTTTAACACCTTTTGTAAACACTGTAAGCTACAGGAATTCTTTATTGGCCCAAATGCTTATTGAAGTACAGCAGAATACCTTCTATGCCAGTATTCACACTGTTCTGTGTGTTTTCATATTGAAATTGCTTCAGAAAACCAAATAAAAAAAGAAAGGCAAAAAACCCAAAACACTGACTGGAAAAAACATCTCCCTTCAATTCAAGCAGAATGTAACCTTTCTGCCTCTCTATCCTACCCCAGGCTTTTTGAGACTCGTCTTCCTTTCTGACTGCTTATAATCTGACTCCTCTTAAAATCACTCATGTTCCTTCTCAGCCTCTCTAACATTTACCACAGAATATTTGCTCTAGCTGTAACATTTTTGCACCTTTGTTACTTTTCAGTCCTCAATTTCTACTTTCCCCCTCCTGTGCTGTGTGAAACAGCCTTGCACTCGCACATTCACAAGTCCCTGGAGCAAAGTGCTGAAAGCAAACTCAGGTTATCTGGTATCACTTGAAATGCATCAAATAGAGAAAAACAATGTGTGCTAGTTAAAATAACAAACTCCTGTACTTGTTAAATGCCAATGCTGAGAATGAGAACAAAGTATTTTGCCAATACTGTTTTAGCGTTGTATCTCTGTTAACACGGTGCTGCCATTGCTTGGAACAAGGTGCAGGCTTTGGATCAAGCTAACGACACAGGCATCAAGATTTGGTTTTGCCTGGCCTGCCTGGATATTTACAGAATATTTTATTTCTGGATATTTGTGGGATATTTTACTTAAGCTCTAAAGGGCAGTTATCTAATGACCAGGTTACTATCACGTTTTTGCACCAGCTGTTTGGGTTTTTATAGCTGTGTGGTGTAACACCTTTAATAGAGCTCCAGGACTATGAAGTTACTCACCACCAAAGGAAAGAAATCTTTGGAGCATGGTAAAACCAGTTTTAAGGATAACAGATATCACATAAACTTGCAACCAATGATAAAGAGCAAGGTGTACAACATGTTAACAAACATATTAGAGAGATCCCATCTGGATTCCAGAATGAGGAGAAAGAAATCAACATTATTACCAGACTCCTTCCACGGAGCTGTGATAGCAGATTTACTGTAATGCTCCCACTCCCAAAACTGACTAGAGGACATTGGACTCCAGATCACAAGAGTCTGTGCAAGAGTGAGCAATACATCAACGAAAGAGACAGGTACTGGGAACATTATGTACATTTAATTTTTTTTTTTTTCCAACTAGATGTGCTAGTATCATTCTGTACTGCAACAATAATTTGTAAAAAGTCTTTGATCAGACTGTTAAGACTTTAATTAAACTAGCATTAAGGTCTTGCTTATGCATATAAAGTGTTGATTGTCCCTGAAGTCTGAATCACAACAGCAGCAAGAGGTAGACATTTCTATGCTCATCAATGATTACAAAAAGGATTTTCTAGACCAAGGAAGAGAAGGAAGAATGGTAACAGGTTAAGTTCAAAAAGATAACATGCACATGCTCATTTCTGTAGTTTCTTTAAATTATGCATTTGCTACTTAATTGGTTTTACAAGATACTTCCAACAAATACAGTAAGAACTACACAATTAAACCCGCAAAGAAGTTTCAGGTAGCCTGACCAAAAGGGCAAGAGAGGATGCCCAAGATGACTGCTATGATGAAAGACCAAAAGTTGATATAAGACTGATAAACAATAACATCATGTTAAGTGGTACAGAATTTCAGCCAACATAATGCAACATCACCTATGAAGAAGGTTCATTCACTTTAAAGACCCTGAATGAATATTTAGCTGAATGCTTTTATTTTCAGTTCAGCTCCATTTAAGAATAACTGCGGAAATGTTGTTTTTTAAATTAGTGCAGTATGTCCTCTGTTTGAAATTAAAGGTACAGGTGCCTAACAGTGCTCCAGTTGACTAACTGCTCTTACTACATACTATGAGGCCCGATTGAAATGGCAGAAGAATAAGATTCAAGTCTTGTCTCCTTTTAGTAAGAAAAAGTATTAGCAGGAAAGGTTAAAGAATACTGCTGGTACAAGCACCTTCTTATCTTACCTGGTAAGGGTGGGTGTAGAGTACATCCTCAGGTGAATTAAGCCATTCTAAGGTTACACTGAAGCAACTAACAGTGGTGACAGTGTTTGTGGTGAACTTCACTGTTTGCTCGTGGTTTCTTGCTTAATAATGCCATAAACTAGGAATTACCCTTCTCATCCCACCCTCTCTGGACAACAACTACTATCAACTCAAGTAGCACAGTCATGTCCAGCAAGCGCAACATTTACTTTGCTCACATTAATGCTGTCTTAGCAATGTCTCTTTAGAAGCTGCAGGAAAATTAGATAGAAAGTAAAGCCATTATTCCAATGGATTAAAAAAATCAGTGTATGTTTTTAGGATCAGCTCTCCTATTTCCTGGGATAAAGATGGGTAAATTCTGGCCTTGTAAAAGCTTACCTAATACCCTACAGAAATGTCTCTTGAGTCCCATATAAGAATTATATACATCATTATGAACATTCATCAGATAGACCACATACTGAAAGGTCCTGACCCTGTATTCACAATTGGTGCAAAAGTATTACTACTGGAAGAGAAAAAAAAGTAATGTTTTCCTCAGGTTTCCAGATGTTAAAGACATTATTTTCAACCTCTGAGACAAGCATCAGTAAAGGATTTTCTTAGTTACAGTGAATCACCAATGGATGACTGAATGCACAAAATGGTAAGAACAATTTTTATTTCAGATAATAACTTTGTGATAGCTTACTAATAATTTATTCATAGATACATTTAATAATGAAGATATTGCCAAAAAAAGTGGTTTCACTGTTCATAATATAAATGTTACGATAAGTAGTAGAATTTTGCCAGCAATGGTGACTTGCAGTTCATTTCATATACAGCAGAATTTAATTAAATCCATAAGTGCAGAGTGTCCAGATGTTGTTTTTTAATTTAATAATGATGGAACCAATGAGATGCTGATAGGTTTGTAAACTAAGCCTTCAGAACATGAAGAGTTCCACAGGGCCTTTAAAAACAAACAAACAAAACAAAACAAAAAAAAAAGAAAAAAAAAAAAAAAGAAATTAAATGAAATCTTAGTGATGCATGGTTTGATGGCAACACAAGGTTAAATGAAAAATGATTGTTTCTGTTGTATGCAGTCATGCAGGCAGCATGTAATAATAAAGCTTCTTTCACACTAATCATCAGCATACCAACAAATTAAGTGACAAGGCACACAAACCCAGAAATATGACTCAGCAGCTTGTGTATGACATGGTTCTAATTAGAAAACAGTTATATACAAGAGATACCATGTTTGTACTGGAAAAAGGTCACCAGAGTGAGTTAGTCTACGCTAATAAAGGAAACCTACATACAACATAAACCACTTCCACATTACGATAAAACGGTGTCAGTAGATCATTCCGGATTAAAAAACTTTCACTCCAAATGTACTAAGACAACAAAACCCATCCATGTTTCTTATAATGCAGTAGTTATCCATACCTCATTTTTCAATTTTCTTTGTTGATCTTTTCTTCAAGGTGAAACAAAACTTTTCTCATTTTTAAGAAAATATACTCAAAGGCTATTGCAAAATCTTGCTGTTTTTTAGAATTTTTGATAGTTTTTGAGTGCACTTCACTAAATTCCCACTTCACTCTTTTGAACAACATTGAAAAGGCTTCAGTGCTGCTATTTTCCAGCCTTACAAACAGGACACTGCTAGTATTCAGCATAATGCATGAGTCAGCAAGGTATAATCTGGTGGAACAACGATGTCTCTTTAATTTCAATCAAATAAAAACTATTGAAACATCTTGTTTTTCAGTATCCGACTTCTTTTTCTCCTTAGAGTAACAGGTCAGAGTGGATATAGTAAGAACATGCTATTAATTCTAGGGATAACTCTCATTTATTTCATACTGAGACATGTTATGAACTGACTGGTAGCATCTTTATGATAGAAACCATGTAACTATAACATACTGAAAATATACTACTGCAATAAAATTTCGGTAAGTCATACTCCTAAGTACAGCACAGAAATTAAAGTAAAATAAGAAATGAGATAAAATGGTTATAGTTTATGGATATAAAGTGAAAAAGTAAACTTCTGGAGAACTATAAGGGGCACACAGTGATGGAGCTAAAGCAGAAAAAGTGGGAAAAGCTATGTCTTAAAAAAAAAACCAACAACAAAACTTCTAGGATGAATAAGTAGTAATAACTAAACACCCTTCTTTGCATCTTCCCCTTCTTCTCTCCCCCACCCCAAGACACCTAAGCAAACGTTAGTGACAGTAAGTTTGGTCAATATTTCTATATACCTCATATTTTATTGCACTTTAAAAGCGAGATAGCAGCAGCATAACTGCAGATATCAAGACAGAAGAAGTTTAGGACAGAAAAATGTAGAGTAAGTAGAAAGATGGAAAACTTAACAGGCAAGAAGAACACTGCTCTGTTTATGAAGAGTATATTACAGGAAAACAGTGTTTTAGAGATACAGAGAATACCGCATTATGTTAAGTTTGGGTCTATGAGGAAACTCAGCTATTATATCATCAAACCACATACTACTACAAATATTTAAGCAGTACACAGTTTATTTACACAAGCAGCCAGAAACCAACTTGCATGCCACAAATCAAAACTAAAGATCATTCATATCAATTACACACCACACGGAACAGAAATTTTATTGTTCTTCACTCCCTAAAGGTGGCAAAATTAAATGCATAATACCCTACTGATAATCTGCCACAGAATTAAAGTGGTTAGTAGAAGCCTGTCTTTTCCACATGGCAAGCCTCAGTTTCTGTCCCAGAACCCAGTTACTTTTGAAGTTTCTTTATGTGGAAACCTGTATCACTTTTTGCACAGCACCACAGATACCAAACTTTCAGCACATGTGTCCTCTGGCAAGTTCAGCACCAGTAACTTGAACTGTTTATCCCCATTGTGAGCAGGTGTAACAAATCCTTCATCTTCAATACTTCGTGGTTGAACGGAATTCAAACACCAAGTACACATGGGTTGGATAGGGAAGCAGTGTGTTTGGTCAGGGTTGGTGGAAGGCAATCATTAAAACCAAAAAAAGTTTCAGCATAACATTTCACTATTAATGGATGTAAAGTTTGACACATTGTGTAAGTAAGATACCCTCAAACATATGTAGATTTTAAAATGGTATTTTGAAATGGTATACTAAAAAAAAAGGGAACTGCACATTAGAAGAGAAAATGATTCCTATAGGAAGTTGTAGGAAAGGATGTAGCATGTCAAGAACAACTTGGATATTCAGATATAAATAGGTGCACAGACATACAACCAAAGCAAATATCAAAATAGTTAATGGCTTGTTTGGTTTCTAAAGGTATTTTTAAAAAATTGCATTAGACAAAGGTACATTACGCATAAGTTTGTGTTATTTCATTGTATACATTAGAAAATAAACTCAGAGAGAAAATAAGAAATAAATGGAGAAAAATAATCTAGTGGTAAGATGCAATAGCAGATGGATATCAGTCTCCAAGGTGAAGAGGAGAGGCAGAAGCAGGACGTATTTTCTAGTTTAAGTGGCAAAATACAACTCATTTCATGCTGCAACAAACTATGCAATACTGTGGGCAGGAAAGTATTTAGATTAAACTGGAAAGTTCAAGAAGTTCAAGTACTTCAGTATTCTATTCCTCCGCCCTCCTAGAGGACAATGCAACACAGTCCCTTCACAGCATCCATAAGCTATGCTGGCTGACTGCCAGGGAGAATAAGGAGCATAGAAGGGAGGTGGAGGGGAAAAGTTAGAGCATCCACCTCCATGTCTTCCACTCCCTCCTAGTGAAACTCAGAGGCTCTGGAAAAAGTAGTACCCAGGCTTTGAGAGGGTAAAGGAGGCACAATGTCCAAGGCAATTCACAGCAAGCTACAAAACAATTTCCCTAAAATATGTATCAGTATGGATTTTAATACTGCATGATTGTACAGGTGATAAAAGTCAGTGCCTTCTTGTGTATCACAGAGCACTGTTATAAACACAATCCTGGTGATCACCAAGGAAAGGTAATTTTTGACTGTAGCAATGCAAATCAAACTGTAGCAGATTGCGAGCAATGCCACACAAGTTTGTTGTCCAAGACTTTAGAAGTATCATACAAAATGTAAGGATCACTAAACTGGAGAAAACTCTCATTAAATAGGGAATGAGTTTAGGACCAGTCCAAAATCTGTTTACATCAGCTTTACTTTTAGTATGAAAGACAAAGAACAAAGAGAATAGCAGTTCTCAGATGTGAAAGCTGTAATAACAGCACAAGGCAAGCACAGGAAAGACTGCAGAAATCATGTCAGTTCTTCAGAATTTCTACTCTGTGGAGAATAAAATTAAGTACAAACTTTTTTCATCTGAAGACTGATAAAGACTGACAAAGTGGTGCCGAGTTGGACTTCTTTTGGTGACAGAAATGAGAACTGTACTGCAATTGTTTAATGCCGCTTTTGAGACACATTTTAATGAAAATGCATTAGCAGTGGCACATGCTGCAGCGTGCTTGTGTGATGCCTGCATGATACTTTGGACTACTTATTTAGCTAGAAGCCTTTATTAGAGTTGTATCCCTTAACATGATCTTGTGATCAGTTCCAATGCTAGTTGACTGTATCTATTCATCTTTCGGTCCATTCTAGCAACCTGATTGACATGGAAGAAATTATGCCTTGATCTCTCAATAAAATAAGACTTTGCAAGCACAGAAAGATGAAGGAGATTAAACTAGCATTGATTATTGAAGACATTAATAATTTATTATTTAGCAGCCTTGACATCAATCTGTTGTGCACATGGCTCTTTATGCAAGACTCCCAGTGTGTTTTAAATGATTCTCAGTACACATATTGGAAAACAGAATAAATTTAGGACTATCACAAGATGAAGATCCCTTGACATTCTGCAGTACAAAGCCTTCTAAGAAACCCTGATTACTTTCTAATGTCCTCCATTGAATACATAGGGTAGTTGGGTTGGTATTTTACTTTCAATTTACTCAAGTAGCAAAGTGGTCATGTTAATCACTTAAGGACACAGTAGCATTTCTCATCATGGAAGACCTCTTTCATCCTTATCAAAAATTATTTTAAACTTTATGTTTTAATTCCATAATTAAGTTTCTTATTAGATCATTTTAATATAGAAAAGACATTAAACAGTGTGCTTTCCAGTTCAAACAGTTCTTTATGAGAAACATTATCTTTACTGCTACAGACTTTATCTTCCACTTGCTTACTAATACAGAACTGTAAAGCAATTTCAGTTGAAAAATCTCAGTGTGCTGTATGGGAAAAAAACAGAGAAATCTATCAGAAGTATTATCCAGCAATTTAAAGTTATTGCAGGAGATTGCATGATCCAAACTTTACTGATCATCTTGATAGCCAGAATCTGATTGTAATTATGTTATAGCTGCTAACATAAAATACAATATATTAAATTCCATCACCTTTCAAACACATAAACATTCACTTAATACTGTTTAAGCTTCATCAGAACAGCTCCACAGAAACAAGAACATTTCTTCCCTTTGAAACACTGCATTTCCTCATTTCTTCACCCATTCCTTCCTAAATATAGACTAGCCTCCAGCTTTATTTCATTACTGTACACCCTATGGACAAAAGGATTAATTCCTCATCTAAGTCAAAGTCAGAACTTCCATTTACTTTTAATGACACATCTAAATGAATTCCAAGGCTAAAGAATAGTCTCTTAACTACTGGAGACATTGTCCAGAAGTCAAAAAAACCCAAGCATTGCTTTATTTTGGGGCTAACCTGTCTCAGTTTTTTGCACTGCAAAATAGGCAACTTTTAAGATTATACAGTGAAACAAAAGAACATACGATAATATAAAACAAGCCATTCACAATGGCACTATCCTAAGCATTTCTGAAATACTGTACTATGAAGTGTATTTCAACATTTGTACAACATTTATGAAATAATGCTACACAAATTCCTAACCCCTATTCGCTTCTAAAGTTGAATTAAGGAAAAATAAAAAACATGAGGGTTATTTTTTTTGGTTGGTTGTTTTTTGTTGTTTTTTGTTTTTTAATTAGAGCAGCAACTCTGTAACGATGATGAAATGAACTTAAATTTTCTGCTTACCTCTTAAACTAGATCTTAAGTATTCAATGTATACTCTTCTCAGAATGTGCAACTAATGGAGTGAAAAATATATCTTGTATTCTCTGATCTGTTTTATGTTTTTCTATTGAATCTTATTTCATAATAGCACAATGTTCTTGTAGTTATACACACTTACTGACATCCTGAATAAAATGATGAACAGATACTACTTGTCACAGTTACAACTTCATCTTTAAAATCTCATACAAAAGCAAAGAATACAAATGTAATTGCTGCTTAGTTTCCACAGAAACACAGTTGAACCGATCATTAATAGCTATCCTCTGAAGAAAAGCTGCACAATCCAAAAAATAAAAGACCAAAAAGTGTTAACAATATTACAAAAAGTGTTTATACTATTTATTTGCACATCCTTCTTCACTCAATTCCCTTCATGGTGATGATAGCAGGCTTGTCTTATTCCTGCATATTAATTCAAATTTCTCTGCAATCAATTCCCTGAAATGGAATTTGCACAAATACTCTGTACCAGATAAATACAGGTGAGGCATTGTTCCATAGAAAAACATTCCACATTTCCTTTTGTTCTTGCATTGCAACAGCCTATTTTAAAAAAATATATTATTGCAACCATGACAAAGTAAGAGACATTTTTAACCAGGAAGTTTAAAAAATGCATTGTTAATGTTGAAGAGGATGCTGCTAAAGAAAGGGATTTATTTGACTTATTGTTATTATTATGTTTAATACTCAGATCTCAGCCAGAAACCTGTAACTGTTTGGGGGAGGGAGTTCTAATTTTATTTTTTATTTTATTGATAGAACACCTCCTCTCTCAAACTCCAAGGGAACGCAGACTGGAAAAAGGGAAAAAAGATACAATCTGCTAACAGCAGGAATCTCTCCAGCATGAGTACTGCATATTTGATTTGGGAGAGAACAACCAAATGCTTAAGTCATACCTGTTAAAAAAAGAAACCAAACCAAAACCAAACAAACCAATACAAAAAAACCCCAAACCTTACATATTGCATTTTAACATTTTTAGTGGAAGACTTTTATTTAACATGCAAGATATAAGAAAGCAGCTGTTAAGGATAATTACTCACAGAAGAAATGGATATATTATTGCAACATACAAAAATGTTTTTAATTATTTTGGAATATTATGTCATTTTCACCAGTAATATATACACACTTCAGAGTTTCAGTAAATTCCACCAGACATTATTTCACATACAAAGTAGAACATAAGGGTTCATATTCAGCAAACCAAAACCACGAAATCAGTGCATATGGGTACACTGAGCAAAATACTGATTTATTTGCCCTAAATAAGAAAATACTCAAAAAAACCCATCTAACAAACCACAGTTGTTGAGCAATACATGTAAGGAGAATAATTATAACTACGGTTTTGTGCAATGTATTTAATTTAAAAAGAAATGTTAGTACTCCTGGCTTGAATCAGCTTAAAAGAGTCTGAAAAAAAACCTGAAGCATACTTTGGTTCAAAAACTTTTCAGATTAGAACATGAAACTTTTACATTTCTAGTTTAAGAAAACTATGCAAAGACTCATAAGACAAAACTTCAATGCTCCACTGATACAAAACATACCAAAAGGAAGGTTTCAAAACCTGCTTTAATTCTATCATTCTCTTCATAAATTTGAATCAGCATGTTGATATATACCAACGCACAGCCATAGCCTTATTTTGCAGAACAGTTTTTGGCAAGAATTACTGTTAGACTGCTCAAATCACAGAATAGAACTGTGCTAAATATTCCACATAGTGGCATTCTTAATCAAAGATTATTCAAGAGGCTCATGTAAACAAGTGAATCTCTTGCATATATTTAAGCAACATTCCATAGACAAAATACTTGTAGTTAGAAAAACTGGGGGAAAAAATATTTCTACAGTTAAGGAATATTCCTTGACTACCTTCTTGCATGAGGATACATACTACGAATTCACATTCTAGGAGAAATTCTGAGAGATGCTCTTCAGGAAACGGAATTTTAAGATCACTTGGCAAAACTGTACTTACTCCATTATCTTCCAAAATTCAAATCTTGTTGGGACAGCATAGGACGATTATAAACATAATAACCTAATTAAAGTGTCAGTAAGTGTGCAAATGAATACTGAAAAAAAAAATTACAATCCACTAATAGATACCTTCCATATTCATTTATGCTATTTCTCAGCTCTTTGTAAAGTCTAAAATTAGCAGGGCATTGGTGTGATGGCAGGTAGTTATAATTATCTTCATGTTTCCTAAGGTATTTTAGTATCGCCAAATCAATGCATGGACACAACAGCAGCAGAGGCAAACCAGCTGACAGAAGTCTGAACACCCACAAAGATGATAAAAAATACTGTTTAATACAGCTACTTACATCATGGCATACAAGTTCTGTCTGCGTGGATTTATCTGCTTGGGAAGGAAGAGCCTTCTGAAAGCACTGAGCCTTTTCCTGTAAAACAAAATAACATTGCACAGGTGAGTCATGTTTTTCCTCACTGACTTTACAGCTACAAATATCCAGATAAATTCAAAAGTCATGCATGGACAGCTGTTAAGATATAGATTTAGTATGGCACTATTCTCACCGGGAGGTTGATTTCCTTACTGTTATATCCCTTTATAAATTTATCTTTCTCTTAAACAGAGGGTGAACTCAGACAGTCCAACTATGAAGTACAGCTGGGCCAACAAGAAGGATGTCACTGAAATCTGATACAGATACAGAGCACAGCAAATACAGGTACAAAGCACTGAGTAGCTGCAGGAACTCTTGTAAACACCAGCACTCTTCCAACAGCAAACAAAGAATTTTTATTTTTTTTAAGAAACATTAAGGAATATGCAAACTCCACTGCAGATCACAACGCTGAGATGACTTCATCTTCCCCTGATGCTAACACGATATTGTACTAGTTTCTGCTTTTCCCATCCTTGTCCCTCTGTACCTCAATCATTTTTGGAACTGTGACATGGAATCTCTGAGACAGGCTTGAGCAAAGATATCTTACTGTTTTGACACCATTATGCTTCATCAAAAAAAAAAAAGTATTTTGATACTTCATTTGAAACTCATCACTAAGCAGAAATGTTGATCCTCATCAAGCCTGTATATATACTATTTTAGATTCCAGGAGAAAGCGTAGTATGAAACAACTGTAAATGTGTGGGGTAAGGCAGGAAAAGGCACACAGGAGGGGAAGGAGAATCAGTAAAGTCCTTTACTGTACTGATTTATGTTTTACTACCTACTGATACAGTTTTATTTTTCAGCTGTATCCATACAAAATAATTATCTTGGACTCAAATTCCTAAAGATCTACAAAAGTGTATTTTAATGTTACAGACAGGTGTGTATCACAATAAAACAGAATTTGTTTAAATTGAATTTCAAGTTAATTGATTCTCAAGTTCTCCTGTTACTTGTTTCAAGGCAAGATATGTACACTACTACATTAGGTAAACAATAGGAAGACATCAACACCTAGGTCACCCTTATCTCCACTATTTCAACCCTGCAAACAAGGGGTGAGGGGAAACAGAATTCAGACTCATCTCTTCACTTGTATAAGACACTTGTGCCTCAATTTGCTGATGTAATTAGAGTTAAAACTGAATTCATAAAAAAGGCAATCTCACTTCTAAAAGAAAAGCTTCATCTTCTCAAGGTTTGAATTTACTAGTGCAGTGCAGACAGCATTTTTACATGTTTAAAAAACAGATATTATTACATATTTACTCTATTATTTAATCATATTTTACTGCTCAGAAGCTCCATGAATTTTCTAGTTACAAACAGAGATATTCATAGACACTGGATGTTCGAGTGACATTATGATTGGACCAATACTAGGATTAAACTGTGCATCTGATCAAATTTAATATTTGTGTTCTTTCTCTGTGGATTGACAAATATATGTTTTGAAGAAACAGGGGAAAAAAACACAGAGGAAGTCAAAACATTCATTAAGGCAACTAATTAATTGGGAAATCTTGAAAGGCTGGAATAACAAAATCCACTTCTTTCCCTGAGCTGCTCATTTAACTACATATGTGTAGTGAGATCCATTTTTAATACATCCAAGTTCTGACTCTACATTAACGTGGCAATACTTTTTATTTACTTTTTAGTAAGCTAACTAATACAAATGGGAAAGACTGAAAATTTCCAGGTGCCCAGATACTGAAAACATACATTTGGAACTAAAAATCTCTTCCTTTTTCTCAATTATAGCAAAACAGGAAATGAAAAATGTTTACAAGCCAGATACTACACTTTAATATTAATTCACAACAAAGAAGTAAGTTACCTGGACATATATTTGCACAGTAGCCTTCTATCGCCTTCACATCATTACTCCCAGAGACAGTTACTATTATAAAGTAACACTTTAAAGCAATTTTTTAAGGTTTTTCAAGTCCTTAAACTTCCTTGAGAACTTTTTGCCATTTTAAAACACCAAAGTTGCCTTCTTCCAGGGGCTTCCTGGTGGACTTGAATAATTAGTGACTTTTTCCACATGTGACCCAGTCTTCATACCACTAACTTCAAATGCTGCACTCTATCATCTTCTCCCCAAACATCAAAAAGCTCACAAAAGCTTTTTCGTAAGTCTGTGTTACAAAGTAAGGATTTAGAGAAAGTCAAAACACAGTACAAGGGGATTCCTTAATGGTACAATTTTTATTTTGAGAGATTTCATGGAATCACAGAAGGTTCAATTGTCATCCTCCTGCTTTCTGCCCTTTCTCTGTGTGTATCTGAGTCAGCTCCACCTTCTCTATAAGATATTATGTAGTAACAAAACTGCAAATAGATTCTTCCTTATCCTTTTTCTTTATAGCATAAACAAAATAGGTATCTTTGCCTCTCTAAAGACCAAGAAGGGACCAAATAATTTATTTAAAAAATATTTTTAGGACTTTTTAAGATAGACCATAAACGAACATCTTTCCTTACCATTCCGTGTGTTATTCTTTCTTACTAAAATAAATAGCATGAAAGTATACGTACACATATATGTACACATGTGTGTGTGTTTGAGAGCATTAATATGTTAGGGTTAGAGAGAGATAAAAACTATGTGGAAGGACATTTTCTCAATTATTTACAGTTGCTTAAATTATTGAGATTACTGACTCTAGTATTTCAACAGCCTTAGTGAAAAACATTAGACCACGACCAATAAGGATCATGTTCCTATCTATTTCTTCACATTGGAATAAGTTCACATGTAGTTTATATCTCAAACTACCTCTACTACAAGAGTGTAATTGTTTGAATACTAACTATTTTATTACTATGCTTGTAATAAATCACCAAAAAGTGCTGAAATAGGAAGATAACAGACATCAGCTGATAACATCCAAGTAAAAATATTAAAGTAGAAAAGTGAAATATAAGACAAAATAGTGAGAAAAGGCCTTAGTCTTCATCACTGAAAGACAGATAGTAGAAAAGAAGTCGAATCAGTTACTACCAGACTACTTATTTTTAGGGAATCAATATAGGTTAATCATGTTGAAACATGAAACTGGTTTTCTAAAATGTTCCTTCTCTGAATCAAAGAGTATTGAAACAATTTTCATAGCTCTGACTGCGAATAGGTCAAAGTTATTTTTTGTGACTATTCTCTCACCCATTTCCTTACCTGTGACAGCATGGTGACCACTTGTGGTGCTTTGTTTAATTGCAAATTCCAAAAAGAAAATGCTTGAAAATCACCTTGAATGGTCAAAGAGCAAAATTTACTGTTCCAGTTGTTTTAGAGGAAACAGAAGTCTACGGGACAGTACAGTTGTGGCTTTCACCCCTAAGGAATCTATTTTGTCTAGCTGATAGCATATTAAAGGGTGGTTTGTTTTTTTTTTCTTTTCCTCTTCACCCCTAGCTGTTTCAGCTTTATTCTTACTTAGATTAAAAAAGAATAATATTGTAAGTTAACTTTTAGCCTTCAAATCTCTTAATACTCAAAACACTCAACCTCTCTCTTCTATCGTCTGTACAGATTATTGTACAACTGTATGAAGACAAATGTGCTTTTTTTACATTTTCTCTCAGCATATACCCAAAACAGACTACAGCTGTCATAAACACTGCGGTCAGATTTACAACTTACAAGCCATTGTTTCCCTTGCTTCAGGTATTTACCCCACTTATGTTCACCACAGAACTGGAGGGGAAAAGCTGTTCTTCAGAAGACTTATAAAAATGCAAAGTCTTTTAATTTTGATGTGTTTTGGGATTAAACTTAATCAACAGCAGCAGTTAGGCAGTGAGAGCAAAGGGATAACAAACAGAAAAAAAATCCTTCTTTTCACCATCTATTCTACCTAATTTACAGACTACAATGAGCTACAGAATTGACTTTATGACAGCTATTTCCATAGAAATTGAGTCCCTATTGGTTTGAATCTCAGTTTGGGAAGAAAACATAACATATACAGCATAGCTCTAGCAATCAGCTGTGGTACAGCTGAATCACATCACACTTGAAAATGCTTTGTGAAGCAAAAAGCCAAGCTGTCTCTTCAGTACAGGATGAGAAAACAGCTACAGCTTGGTTCAACACTCAACAGATAGATGTACTGAGAACTAAGGTGCTCAAAAGCCACAACAAATTTCAAGGCATTACTCTGGAATCACAGTGGCAAATGAGTGTGATCATCCCCAAGGAGACTAGCCAACTGACCAGGAGAAAAACAAGGGAAAACTTGGTGGGAATGCATCCAAGTATGCACAAATACAGATTTCATTGAGGGTTATAGTTCTGTCAAATTACTATAAACAACAAACACCAAAACAACATGGAATTTCAGTGAAGAGTTCAAAGTTTTCACATAGGACTCACACAAACCAAAATAGTTTTTCAATTATTACATTATAATTTTTTTGTAAAATACAAAGCAAAGTTCCATGCATATGCTAAGTATAGTATCTGGAATGAAAGACAACATACCTTCTGTTTTGATTTCTATCAGAACACAATATCCAAGTATGAATCAAGAAAGGCTAAGAAAAGCCTAGCCCCAAGCAGTTTGCAATACTTAAATAATTAGTTATTGTCAAGTCCAAATTTAATAAAAAAACCCCACAGTTTTTAAAAGTACAATCACTTCAGGACAGCTCTTTGAAGATCAACGATATTTAGTAAGGTTTCAACTCTGATAGAGTTGCAAGTCCTGCTGTAGACATGCCAGCTAATCTCACTCACAGTACAGAAAAGTTTTACTAGATCCTAACCAGAAAGGGTTATTACTATTTTTTTAAAAGTTCTGAAATCCTTATTATCTCAATTATTTTCTTAAATTTTCCATGCCCAAGCCCCACAAGTTAAAAAACTCTTCTGTTTTTCTGAGTGCTGTATGACCTTACCAATAAAAGACAATTCCAAGCTTTGAGTGCACAGCCTATCTAATCAAAAACAGAAAACACACAAAAAAGTGAATCTCCTAGTCCACTGAGCTGACAAATGTCAGAGACAGGAAAAGAGTCTTAAAAATTGTATTTTCTGACTCTCATTTATTTGACTGGACCATGCTGTATCATAAACATTGCCATTATCACTTGAGTATGTATTGCAAAATTAAACAAATTTTTACAGGGACGTGAGATGACCCCAGAATGTCAGGATAAGGATTTTGCAAATATACATGAGTTTTTGAATTTATTTTTAAAAATCATCTTGAGAAGATA
The DNA here is from genome assembly GCF_003984885.1 of Neopelma chrysocephalum. NCBI lineage: Eukaryota > Metazoa > Chordata > Aves > Passeriformes > Pipridae > Neopelma > Neopelma chrysocephalum. The sequence continues at coordinate 3,225,343 of NW_020898046.1, forward strand.
CTTTAAAATATAGATATCTGCTTATGTTACATGAAAAAAAAAATACACCCATTGAGTTTCTTGGATCAGGAGAATTTTTTAACAACAGATATATTTTGATTAATTATTTCCTGTTCCAGAAAGTAAAAGATTACATTTTCAGGTGGTGTTAAAATTTATGATTTATGTTTTAAAGCAATACCTGGTTACTGCTTATTTTTATAATTCACTCATTTAGTAAAGCTGAATAGCAAGCAGACATTTCCTTACTGATTACATTTCTCATGGCTACTTTTAAACATAAGTGTAAGTAAACACGTCACTAGAAGTATAGAGGAAATTCTTCTAGTGATCACATCTCTAAAATAAAAATAAATAAAAAAAAAATCAAGGATCACACAGTCACATATGGCCCAGATATAGGCATGCAGGTTTTGAATAATGCAAAACAATAAAAAATTTATAGGGTCACACTCTGTGAATAATATGGTCATAACAAGTGATGACAATCTTAACACCCGAAGAACAAAAACAAAAACCACGACTTGAGAAAAGTGGTCCTTGAAAAGAAAGAATAAACAAGCAGTAGTGCAGTCATGACCCTTCACAAGGCTGACATATCAAGCATAGTAATTCATGTAGAAGTTATCTCTACAAGTAGTTTTGAACTTTTAATATTCATTGTTCTTAGTTTTAATTTATGTTACGGTTGCATCCAGATGTCCAAGAAGATATTAGTAAGTCTTACAGTAGCTCATCTAATACAGAATTTTCTCTCTCTCAACCCATATATGCTTGGATTATCACTGCTACACCAACTGTTAGGACCACCTAGATAAATACAATCCTTTCCCAAAATATGACACCCAACAGACAAGACTAGGAGTCAGTATTATCCCAGTCTGATAACTCAGAAATTGTGACACTGGGACACTAAGCCTTACAGCAGCAAAAAACAAAACCCACCTTAGTACTACTGACTTGATCATCCCACAAATATTTGAAGAAAAGTAGAAAATAGGTGATTTATTTGTTAAGGTCATGTGTGAAGCCACCTGCTGACTTATGGAGTGCTGCATAAATCCATAGCCTAAATCTCACGTCCTGGAAAAGCAGTCTTCCTCACACCATTAAATTTCAACACATTCACATTAGACAGGAATTTCTGGGCTTAGTTACCTTTTCAGAGTCCACGACAATGAGTAATATTCAGTACAATACTGAATTACTACACATTTAGGTTCAAATATCCAACTTGCACACCATTGATTCACAGTGCTTGAGCATTTTTATCTAAATGGACATCACCTAAAAACCAGTGAGATTCTCTTCAATTAGAGCTCTCATTTACTTAACTGAACAGTATTTAATAGCCCCACTTAAGATATGAAACTGGTTACTGTTTTTGTACAAATCAAGTGTTGACCCGTAAGCTGGTCATCAAGAATAAAGAGGTTTTACCCCATTTAGGTTCTTCTTTTCTTATGTTTACTAGTTGAAAATGGAGATGAGACACAAAGTCTCTGATTAAATTCCTTGCAAAGTAATGTTCAGGTATTTCAGAAACAACTCCAACTTTGAAAATCTCTATCCTATCCCTTAGACAAGGATATAAACATATTTATTCCAAGTATTTCTCTCATGGGAGTAGCACTTTTCTCATAGTCTAGCAAGAATTAACTCTAAGAACCTAGAGTAGGACAAAATGGATTGGATAGATTATTCCTTATGTGCTTCTGCTTTCAGTAAAATATACTGCCACAACATCACCTCTAGCTGGTATGCTCATGATTCAGCTGGTAGAGTTGTGGTGACCACAAACACAGAGCTAACATGTAAATGAACATAAACCTCTCAAGTCTGGTAAAGAAAGAAACCACAGTTTATAACTTCAGATTTTTCTCTTTATCCTTCTTCCCGCTACCACATTTATCACTTTCATGGTGTACATGTTTTTAAATGCTGACAGGTTCTGTATGGGTACACAAACAGAATTTCAGTCTGTCCAAAACATCTGTTTTAGAAGGGTTGGGGTTATTTTTCCATAATTTCTTCCCTTTTTTTTTTCTTTTTTCTGTGACTATCAGCACTCATCAAAGGAAAAACTCTCTGGTTAAACAAATAAAACATAAAATTACAGCATTACGAAAATCATCTAGCATTAACTAACAGATGACTCCGCAACACATTTAATATAAAGTTGTTCTTGGGGATGTTAGTTTATTAATTTTTGAAAGTATCAAAAGCACTTGCTAATTTTTTGTTATGTTTTTCTCCCCTACCATGTGAAATGCTACCATGTCCTTTAGGCCTCTAAGTGGAGATGTTTAAGCATGTTGCCTGTGAAATACAACTCTTGGATTGCGGTTTCCATTCCCTCTGTGCACACAGGGACATCGGTGGGATGTGATTAATGTCAGCAGCAGTCACTTGGCACACAGATTTAACAGCACACGCATTAGGCAGAGTGCAGGAATCATTAACTCAGCACATCCCAAATTGCAACTGATGTTTGTTGAAGGCTTCTGGCATTAATTAAACCTCACACCGCTAAGTGTTTACAATAATTTTACAGACTGCTGTCCTGAGGAACAAGATTCACGACTGTGGCATTAGGAGAACGTAGCACAAACACAAGAAAAGGGTCATTTTCAAACTGTCCCCACAACTGCATGAGGCAGTTAGATTTTGATCATTCATTGGTTAAATGAACACAGAAAAATAGTAACATAAATCAAATAACTGCTGCCACTGTGGAAATCAACAAATCCCTGTACCAATCTCTGCAACAAATAGGGTTGTAGTTTCATTCACTGATATCAACAATATATGACCCCTGTATCACTGTACATATATCCAGCAATATTGAAAACAACTCACAGCTGCCATTCTTTAACTTGTTCCCTCTGTGAAATTATGCCAGTTATTTAGTAATTTATCTGTAGATTTTGGCAAGTATTTTGGTCAGAACCATCAGTTTGGGTTTAGCGCTGCCAGAACAGGACAACTATGTGGCTTGCTTTTGTCCTACACTCATGGGCAGCCCATTAAGTTCATATATTCACATGCACATGCTGGAAGTGATCACTGCTGTCTGTCCATCTGTTCCTCAGTAATAATTTTTTTATTACAGTGGTCAGTACTAACTAGTCCAAGCGACAGAGTTAGAAAATTAAAGCTTCCGTAAGTTTCATGAAAATCACTGTCTGCACAGATGAGAAGGGCCTAAGCTGGCAAGGGGCTTCAGCACGAGCTTCAACCTGAAAGTCAGTTGAACAGGCAACTGGCAGAGAGCTGCGCAGTGCCTTCAGCCCAAATAACACTTAGGAGCTCAGAAAGGTCTTTAGGGGCTGTATGGGAAAGCGGGGTATGAAGCATTATAGGGAAACAGAGAGTTTCAATAAAAGACTAGGGAGATATACTCAGAACACGATTTAGTAGTATTGCTCATGAAAAAACTTCCAACACTACACCAGGCACTTACACATACTGCAAAGACTTTTTCCTCTGCAATTAATTGCTTAAGCAAGGACCAAAAGGCACTTTTACCCTTCGCGAACCTTCTCTCAGCGGAAGCCACATCATGGGGTCTGCCAGTAATTGACAATGGAAAGTTATTAAAGTAGAGAGCTTTTATTGTGAATTCAGGTTCACCACTCATGCACTCCATTCTTATCCACTCACCCCAATTTAGATACTGAAAATTAAGTATAAAGCACATCATATTCAATTCAATAAGACAAAAACAACACACTTTAATATGCATTATCAGGGTATTCCAAAAACTATTTAACCAAGGCTCACAGTAATGTTTGACAGCTTTGTACTGATTTCCTAAGTAGAAGAGTTTTGACCAGACAACAAAATTTCTTTCACTTTTACAATACCAAAGCAATTCAAGCCAGCTTTCTTATTTTTCACAGTCCTTAACTGACTACAACACAGGAACATTTCAGCACAACATGAGAAAAACATATCAATCTCCTCTCCTTTCAAATATGTCTTTAATTAATTCAGAAACTCTACCAATGATGGGAGTTTGATTTCATGAAAGCTATGTGACTGTTACAAATTCTACAGCAAATCATTAGGATGCTGGAGCTTTGTTAAGCATTTTAGCAGTGATATTCTGATTTCAATTGGTGAAACTAATAAGATACACAGCAAAATATTCTCATCGTTGTATAAATGTTGTACTTCTCCAAGCACCTGCAAAAGATACTAACAATTCTTATACTGTACAAGGAAAGTAACCATTGCATTAGAGTTTTTGGTATGATGTGTATGCACAAAGAAGTTGTTGCACAAACAATTAAAGTAAGATGTTTCTTATTATTTCTGGGAGCATTACAGGATCTGTGGTTTTTTCTCCTTTTTAAAAATACAATTCCTCACCATTTAAGGAAATGGTGACTAGACCTCTATTTACCACTGATATACATCATAAGGAAAACATGTTGCTATGGTCCCCAGATTACTGCTGTAATCAAACCAAAAAGGATGACTTATCAGGACCATAAAAGAGTTGTCACATAAAACTGTTTGAAGACGGGAAATAACAACTGAAACTATGATATATTCATAAAAACATGAGACTTATGTTACGCAAGTCTAAAGAGATACCCTGATACTCTTATAGAGTTTTTCAGACAAAAGAGGAATAAATTCTAATTTTTTCTTCAGAAAACAGGAAATGAAAAAGAAATGAAAGTGAATCTATGGCACTTGAGAAACATTAACAGTCAGTTTATACTATAACATAAATTCACTCTGCCAAAGAAACCCTCTTTATTGTCTCATAATTAGCCTGTTGATAAAATCGTTTTGCTAAAATTTTTACAAGTGTTCTTTAATTCTGCCCTAGCACTGTCTCAGCTCATGATGTGTATCTACTATCAGATTAAGGATTTGTTTGCAATTGCTGCTTTTAGATAAGCCAGTGTTGCCTAGGAAGTTGCATCATTTCTCCACACATGCTACATGCTCTAGTATCTTGTTAAGATATAGAAGAGAGATGAATCCTGTCTGTTGGTCAAAGACCAGGGACTCCCTCTGATCTTTAAGTGTAAACCAAAAAAAGACAGCTTTGAAACAAAAGCACTTTCAAACTAGGCAGGTTAAAAGATGCGATGAATGGTTGAAGTAGAAGATGAAGGTATAAAACTACAAACTTGGCCAAATTGGATTGCACAAGTGAGCAGCAGAGATCCTTTGGGGGTTAATAAATAAACAGGTAACAAGAATTTCAGGTGATCCCTCGAGTTTCAAAGTGATGGACTGGGAGAACATTGAAGAAAGTATCCTGTGCCTTCACATACCAGCTTTTCTGTGAGCAGCTGCTTGTGGCCACTGCTGGAGACAGACAGTTGAAGGGCTGGATAAATCCTTGCACTGACCCAGTACAGTTTTTCTTATTTCATATTCTAAAGCCTAATCCAAAACCAGTTTGCTTTGAAATACTGCAATATCAAACTCACAAGAGGCCAGGTCATATTGCTTCAATGGACAAAAAAACTTCTTGCCTCTATTTTTCATCCAGTTTTTCCTTGCTTCTTAATAACGGAAAGACACTTTGTGTAGATACAACAGCAAACACTTTTTTAATCTAAAAGAAAGTGACAAGACTCAAGGAAATGGCATGAAGCTGAGTCAGGGGAGGTTTAGGCTGGATAACAGGTTCTTCACCTTCACCTGCTGCTCAACCACCTGGAACAGGCTCTTCAGGGAAGTGGTCACAGCACCAAGATTGACAGAGTTCAAGAAGTGTTTGAACAATGCTCTCAGGCACATGGTGTGATTCTGGGGGCTGTCTTGCACAGAGCCAGGAGTTGGGACTTGATACTCCTGATGGGTCCCTTTCAGCTCAGTATATTCTATAATTCTAGAACTTATTTTAACCTACAAACTCTTTATTCTTAATTGGGAGCCATATAGCAGCTCTCAATCAATTTTCAAAATTTCAAACCGAACGACAATTAAAAAACATGGTAAAGACATGGGTGTTTTATTAACACAGAAGTGAAAAGAGACTCTATAAGACCCTCTAGAGGTGCATCCAAAAGCTAGTGGCAAAAGCAATTCAAAATTTACTTGTGAGACCTTGGGGGTAGCAACCTGCGCCTCCACCATACTACTACTACTTGGTTCAGATTTCTGTTTTCTCCAGCAACTTCCTGCACTGTCCACTGTAACAAGATCTCTGTGGATTTAGGAATCACTGTAACACAAATATCAACTACAATCATCAAGTGTAAGCTGTGCAAAAAGCTCAGCCATTTTTGTTTACTGATAATTTAACCAAGTCAAATAAGGTGAAAATCTGATTTTACCCTGTTTGTTAAATGGATTTTGCAGAACTTAAATCTGACCATAGGTTTGTGGGTTTTTCGCCTATCCAATTGTTCAATCCATTTGTGTCCTGGTTTCCTATCTGCTTTCTTGAAACTGACTCAAACCAACAATTTGGAACATCACTGAACTCTCAAAGTCAGATGTATATGAACAAACTGGTTTAGACTGTTGCCTATTTGATACTCACAGAAGGTTTTACAGTTTTTGTGTCTTAAGCATTTATGGCATGCTATTCCATTCATGGTAACAAAGAGCCTCATTCCTCTGAATCCAACTCATTTACAGAATGATGTCACATGTCTATTTCCAAATTGTGTGAAATATGAAATATAGAAGCTGAAAAAATATCAAGAATTACTTGAACAAACATAATTTTGAAGTACGGATGTTATCAGAAACGGTAGATGTATCTTTTCTTCTATGGAAAAATAGCTGAGTTTTTCCTGAGTTCCTTGAGAATTTCTCAAGTCAATTGTCTCAAGGTTGCAGTTTTTTCTAGCTATTTGTTCAAGAAATACCTCAGAAAAATGGACTTGTTATTCACAAGCACCACTTTATATCAAAAGAGTGGAAAGCTTGAGAAGTTCAATAATTTTAGGAAGAGATGCTCAGTTTATTCTGTTTACACTGACTTCTCTAGCATCACTTACAGAGACAGTATTTGCTTTCCTATCATAATTTGCATACAAGCAGAAGTGAAGAAAGACAGTGACTATTTTTTGAAGTGCCAAAATTGCACCCAACCTGTGAAAGACTTTATGGTTTTTGGCAGCCTAGGTCTCCAATTCTACAACAGGAACTACAGCAAACATTACAAACGGATGAATTTTCCTCATTTTTGTTCCTCTGAATGCATTTTATTTCTATCCTAGTCTTAGGATAGAAAGTTCTCCTGAGGTACTCCAGAGACCTTTCGTGACATTTGATCCTATATACTTAGCTCAACTTCATTCATCTGCAAAGCTTTACCTGCTGCTTAGATTATAATGTTCCATTAGTTGTCTGTTTTGTTTATTTACTGTTCCTGGTAGAAGTCACTATGTAGACTCTCAATTAGAAGGAAACTGCACCATGCAGAGACCTAGTCAAAGCACTTACACACAACACATGAAATAGGCAACATGAAGAGATCATTAGTTTGCCAGTGGATATAAAAACTGGGACTGTAAGAGGACTTCATCCAAAAGACCATCTTTAGCCCAAGAGCTGGTCTCTCAGAGGCTCTGGCGGTACCATTAAGGCTTTGCTTTCCTAGGCTGGTGTAATTTGTGTAATCCTTACAGTCTTAAAGATAGTGACCCAGTACTGCAGTTTATTTCACTGATATAAAACAGGGAAAGGAAAAAAAAAAGAAAAAGAGGCAACACAAAAAAAATCCAAAATTGCCCATACAGTTTCCTCATGATCAGTGATCAGGATAGTTAAGAACTGGACTCACACACTACAAAGCTAAAATTCTGACACAAAATTCTCAGTTCTATTCAGCTGAGTTCAAGTCCTCTTGTCTCTTTTTATCTGCACTAGATTTGAGATGACCATCTCTTGCATTCCTTGCTTTCCACTCATGTTATTTCCTTGTAGACCTATTCCTTTCTTGTAACTTTCCCATGTCCCTTCTTTCCTTGCCAGAGAGTCTCTAATAACCTTTGTTCTTTCTCTGCCAGTGAGAGGCTTTGCTCTTCTCTTTATACTTTAGTCTTTGATACGTGTGACCCTTAAATCCAAGGTCTCTCTTCATTGCAACAACTTCAGTTTCAGGAGCACTCACAACAACTGGCTACTAAAGTGCCAGGGCTGCCACCTTTTTCAAAGTTCTTTCTGAAGAAGTAAAGATGTCACAGGAAGGACAAAAATGGAACTCACTTCACTGCAGAAGTTATCTTTGAACTGATACTTTTATGGCATTAGAATATCCTCAGGCATGAAAATACAAACACATAGCATCTTTGTTATTCTCATTACCTCTTCCCCCCCCCCCCACCAAGGGGAACACCTGTTTTCTCCACACAGGGATCTATGCTGGAGCAGTTCGTGAGAACTGCAGCTCATGGGAAGGACTCATTATGAGAAAGCTGGTGAAGGACTTGTGGGAGGGACCCCATGTTGGAGTGGGGCAAGAGTGTGAGGAATCCTTCTTGTAAGCAGGAAATAGTGGTAGAGATTGTGTGATGACCTGACCACAACCCCCATTCCCTGTCCCCCTGTTCTGATGGCTAGAGAAAATCCAGAGTAAAGTTAAGCCTGAGAAGGAGGGAGAGGTGGGGGAAGGTTTTTTTTTAAGATTTGGTTTTATTTGCCATTATCCTATTCTGATTTGATTGGTAATAAATTAAACTAACTTTGTCAATTTGCCCATGACAATAATGGGTGAGTGATCTCTCCCTGTCCTTACCTCAACCTATAAGCCATTAATTATATTTTCTTTCTCCTGACTAGCTGAGGAGGGGAATGAGGAGCAGCTTTGGGGCACCTGGTATCCAGTCAAGGTCAACCCACCACAACAGGTTAACTGTGAGCCAACAGGAGATGCACTCTGCAGTTCACATGACCATGGACAAGTGGAATGAAGTTCTGCATGTCCTAGAAGCACAGAAGTGTATTGCTGCACTCTGCCTTTACTACTAGAGGGCAGAATGATGGAAAATTTAGTTACAGTAGTCCAAAAAACATTGTAGAATCTTATATGACTGTAAGATCAGTATTACAAGAGTCTCAACTACTTAAGTTATACCTCGTAGACTGTAAGTATCTTCTTACTCCAGGAAAGGCCCAAAGATTTTAAATTTAATTTAACACACATTTTTAGCAACACATTCTCAGAAAGGGGGAAAAAAAAAAAAAGAAAAGAAAGAAAGAAAAGGAAGGGCGGGGGGAAGAAAATTAAAAGGCTCCAAAACACATTGGCTTTGATGTTACCTTTTCAGGGAAATTTTTAAATTGGACAAAATGAGAGCTCCAAGATCAAAAGCGAAAGGAGTTGCGCTGTAATGTACCTCTCTCAGAAATCCTTTCCTCTTCTATTTTCATTCATTTTGCAATTCAGAAAGGTAGTCACCAGAAATTTCATATTCTATATCAATGATTCTTACCAAATTGCCTTGCAGTGCAGGTTACATAGTTCATATACTTCCCTCTGTTCTGTCTGTTCATATGTTTCAACTGACTGCTTTAGACAGGTGGTTTCTTTATCCATCTCTGAATTTCACTACAGTTACTGAGTGGTAGTCTCAGGATGCTACTCTGAAAGAACAATAATTCTGATTTCCCCAAGTGTACTGTGTCATTACAATCTGTCAGGTTAGCACATCCAGCTTATCACTTCATTCCTCATCCAAAAACAAAGCTCCAAAATCATGTATACCTCTTAGACTTCTTTTGCAAAAGTGAACCCAGAGCACATCATCATGTTTTAATCACAAGCATAATGACAGAATACTTCACTGTAGTATCAAACTAAAAAGCTTTGTGGGAAATCTGGAGAAAGACAATTACATCCTCCTGCATTCTTGAACAAATTAATATTATTTGTACCACTCACAATGTCACCAAATTAGTTGTCTAGAACTTGTAATCTACTGTGAAACTATTTTCTACATGTGAAACCATGTAGAAGCACATTCCTTAAAATGTTTTAGCACCTCTGGGAAATCAACTACAGTCTGTACATTAGTTCAGACAAAATATTTCTGTGACTCAGGTTCCAAAGATGAAGTTAAATTAAAAAAAAAAGTTCATAGTAAGTTGTCAGAAAATTAGTTTTTTATGTGGTAGACATAATTTTTAGTATTACAGAGATCACTGCCCTCTAAATCCCGGGGGTTTGTTTTCTTTTGGGTTTTTGTTTTCTTGTTTAATTGAACACCACCATATAAAATATTTTCTGCTTATTTGTTCCTTAATAGTAACAACCTTACAAAACACTGGGCAACGTTTGCTGTTTTTCAAAGGGATAGGTCCCCCAGAAATAGTTTCAATGAAATTCAGCCTTCTCAGTTAGTGTTTTCCTTAAAAGATATTTTGTCCTGGAAGGCTTTTGGTTTTATTTTTAATTTCTTTATTTTTTAAAGTATTTAATGTGTTATCAAAATCTATTCCACGTGAAATATAACTTTTTAATTGATTTCTAATGCCTCCATCCTCTAGCAGCAACTTCTGGCAGGAAGGTGGAAATTTCCAAGGTTTAGCTTACAGGGAAATACATTTTGTGTTTGGTGGAAAAGAAGAAACAAAATCTGAACTGCACAGCAAACCATGACTATATTAAAAGCAACAAACTCCTCAGAAGAATAATTTCTCCCTCTTTTGGAGGCTAGGGAGATAAGAGGGTGGCAGGAAGGTGGCTCATGTAACTGGAAATTTTACCACTGCCAGCAGGAAAATGAGCAGAAGCGAAGCCAGTCTTCACTTCAGTACTTCCCATGGGAGTGCTTTACTTTGCAGCCTTCATTTTCCTTCAACGTTTTGTAATTATATTTCCGTCATTTAGTCACATAAACAATATTATGACTTAGGTACTTTCCCTTAATTCTATCCCACAAAAAGAGCAGGTTTGAATTTGTCACTTATCACTGGAATAGTTAGCTTATTAAAAACATGTGGCAGAGCTAAGTGATCATAGGATATCCTTGCTTTCCGATATTTCTTTCAGAAATAGCTTTTACATATCTTCCTGGGACAGAGCTTCTCAAACAATATGGCTTTCTTCATGGTAAAGTGATTATATCAAAATCAAATTCATGTATCTGATTGATAGACTTGCTATCTAGATATCTCTAGATGCCTCCTGTTAACTAAGAAATCCCCTAAATGTGAATGAGGCAGCAGTCATACTACGTTTTTAAAAAGCAATGAAGTTTAGTGGTATACTCAGATGAGAAATTAGGATTATGAATTATGAAATATATATTTCTATATAAACACGTACAAAAGAATCCAAGAGTATTGACTATCCAGAAGATATTCTAACTTCAACTTCCTTCTGAAAACTTGAGATTGTACTATTTTTACTTCCTTATTATACTATATTATTTTTAAGCAAAACTGATTGAACATCCTTTGCTAATCTGTTCTACCCTGCCAAATTCCATTCCTCTATGCTAAGTTCCACATAATACATTTAATATATCCAAATAAAGGAAATTTGCAAATCAGTAGGCACCATGTGCATTGACCTTCGCTCTTCTTTTGAATTTGCAGTATGGTTCATTTTAGTCAAGCTGTTGAAACATTTGTGCTATAATGCATCAAATTAAGGCAACCAGCTGTGATGTTTAATTTAAGCTAAAAGTTTATGATCTACAACTACACAATACCTTAGGGAATAACTGATATTTCATGTTACTAAGCTAAATACAGATCAAAATGGTTACAATCTTCCCCACATTTTACACAGAGCACATTGTCATTAAAGTTTGAGTCTGTAAAGAGCACAAGCATTCAGTCAAAGCTGCATTATTATAGAGAGTAAATGAACAAACAGTTCTAGTCTTTGCTGAATACGTAGATTCAAAGCCTTCTGGTCTAATGTGTTATTCGATTATGCCTATATTTTATCCTTCATTATGTGTAATGGACTTTCTCCATTTGTGAGAAAGCAAGAATTAGGAAAAAAAACATTAACTATTTTGTCATAATGCACCATTTTTAGCAGATACTTTGTCCAAACAGATACAGTACATAGAGCTGAATAACTAGAAGAAAAACAGCAATTAAAAAAAAAAAGACCAAGCATTTTCTACCTACGAAGCACTCCTGAAAGAAAATCTCCTCCAACAGTGGCTAAACCATTGTATTGTTCTCGATAACAGCAATGTATGAAAGGAGAAAGAAACAACACTTTCTGAACAATTAAATAACTATACCTTTTGGAATGTCTTGAAAGACTAGTAAAGGAGAGAAAAACTAAGACATGGCTATATGTCAGATGTAAAAAGTGTGAAAAGTAACACAATAAAAGTTGAAACTTCAGGTTACCCATCTAGAAAGAAACGGATTCAGCTATATAATATTGACATACAGCAAAAACATCATGCACAGTAACTAGGTCACTACTATGTTCCTCAGTGCTCAGCTGCTCTTTCAAAAAGTTAAACCTATAGATGTTATGGCTTATAAACATAGGATACATAAGTTACATGCTGCAACTATAAAGACATAATGACAACTCTTACTGACAATGTCCTTTTTAATGTGAACTAGAAAGATGATTTTCCTTGATTCTGATATGTTCTCTGTAGCTCCTTCACTTTAACAATCTTCTGCAGAGCCAAAATACCCAGCCAGCACCAGCAAAATGAAAAATAAGATCTTTGTGTTTACTGCAGCCTTCTGGTAACTAGCTATGCCATGGGCAAAGAGATTCAAGTATAACGATGGCCCATAACGGGTGTAGCTCCACCACAGGGGTGCACTGGAGCCTCTAGCTAATTTTTTCCTAGCACAGGGAAAGGCAGGAAGCTATAAAAACCCCTATTTTATTAAATTAACCATTTCGTAGATTCATTCTATTTGGGTTAGTGTAGCTTCTCTTACTGGAAACTGGAAAATTACTACTACTTTGATGACATCTATTAGAACTTGCTTCAACTAAAAAAAGGGGGGAAAAAAATCTATTTTTCTCATTACTGTAAGAACAACGAGAAACTCTTAAACATCCAGAAACTCACAATAATTTTAAATACATGTTAATATAACAGATGTCCATTTTTACTTATCTAAAATAATTTTAATTACCACTCTGCTTCCCTGCCATATTGCAATCATGCAGTCGGCACTTTCATCAAAGGATCACGCAATTGAGAAAGCCCTGCTGCTTGAAAGCTGATTACTACACCAACACCCTTGTGACAAAAACTATTAAGATCTAAGGAGGCTGAAAGCAAGCACAGAATCTGTTACTTTCAACTACATACTGTTTGACACCTCGTTGAAATCAGAAGAGTCTGCTGTACCAACATTTGAAAACTGGGGATTACCTGGTACAACAAAAATTTGAAATACAACAGTATTTAAAAATCTTTACTTCAGACTCAGAGAAAAAAACCACAAAAACTCATAATGAACAAAAGTCAACCTTGGCCTAAGATGGTTTATAATGTTGTAAACAATTATTTAAAGGATTTTTAAAGTGAAAGCCGGTGCTGAATGCTTGGTTTGATCTTTAATAACACAATTATAACACGACAATCATTAAAACACTCACATAAAAGTTTATGCAAACCATATGCCATCCACACAATTTCAAACAAGCACTATAATTTCATGGTGAGAACTAAAAACTGTGAAAAAGCAAAGTACTTTCTGTATATAAGATGTTGGAAGTCATAACTCTAATATCTACAGCATTTTCAAATGATTACAGACTGTCATTCAAGCAGACACTAGTTACAACTCAGACTGAAACAAAATCAACCCAAACTGCAAAATAAAGATCCATAATAATTATATTTAAACTCAAAATACTTGACAATGAATTCCTCCTTTGTTTGCCTGCCAAATGCTGAAGTCAGAATGTTGTTACTCTGGCAACATTGGATCAAATGCCTGTAAAAGTAGACTTTAAATTTTGTAAAAAGAATACATGATATCAAGATTTATAAAAAAGCCAAACAACAAAAAAAGAACCAATCAACAAAAAACCCAACAAACAGACAGACAAACAAACAAAAATCCACCAGAAAATTGATCCTTAATTTACAGTTTTTAGGGTAAAAAAGCCCTGAGTGAAAGCAGTTTGTTATGGTTACGAAACACCACCTAGAAAATGTTAATCATGAATGATTAACAGTTAACAAAGACTATGTCAACCTCAGTAGCACCTTCCTCAGTGGCCTTGTAAATACCAGCGAAAAGTACTGGAAAAACAATACTGATTTCTTTCACAAAAAATCAGCTGAGATTTCCTGGAGTCACTGGCATCTTTAAAATTCAAACAAAGCCTTGTCCACAGATGACCATGAACTATTTGAGACTTCTATTGCTTCCAAATTTTTTCTATTTTCTGCCAAAAATACCAGAATAAAAATTTCTAAAAAGGTGAATGTAAATATAATTACCTGCATGTTGAGAAAACATTTTATTCCATACAAGGACTTCAGATGCACAAGACTGTTGCACATAGAGCTAAACTCCTGTTACTGTGGGTAGAAACAGTTCTTTCAGTTAGTGACTTGCCACCCATCCTTATAACTGCTTAGATGTTTACCCCTTTTTTTTGACCAATACAATGGAGTTCCTACAAATATTACTCCTTTATTATTCCAGGTTAGCAAAGTAATAAAGCATGTGTTTAATAAACATATGCCAGAATCCCACTTGAATTTCATCTCAGTTCATTTTATCTTTTCCTAACATACACTGATGACCAAAATTGGTGGAACTTGAAGGGATAAGCATTTGAAAATGTAAAACTATCTCACTATTCTATATCAAAATTATATACGCAGCATTTAACTTTGAAGTGTTGCTTACAAATGGTGGTCTTGATGGAATATCACTTGAATTAGCATTTTGTAGCAACATTACAGTGCATAAAATGGTATTTTCTCTCAGAATAAACAGAGAACCTGCCAGCATTGACAGATGTATGTGTGAAAGACTGGACAATGCTATGGAAGAAATATGCCTTCAAGAATCCTGATATATCTGAAAAGTAGTGTATTATTTGCTATTTTGTCTCATGGAACAGAAAAAAAAACCACAAAGTTTTCTGGGAAAAGTTTGTATTCCGCAGCTTTTACTGCAATATTTTGCTAAAGCATTACCTACCAAAGAATATTTATGTTCTGTATTCTGTTCTACAGCAGCTTTGATGACTACAGGTTTCCTACACATTATTTTCTCATAGATAGAGTGTTTACACCCCTCCTTTTTTTTTTTTAAATTCCAGGAGGACGATTTCTTAAGACTTCACTTGAAGTTTATTTTTTCTAAGGGTATGTGTATAACTTCCTTAGCAGTTTTCTTTTTTGACAAATCAATGAAGGAAAAAACTGTTGTATTTTTGTGACGATCACTATTAAATATCAACAGTTAAGATTTGAGTACTTTTGGAGGTGAAAGGAGCTGGAGAAAGAAGTACTGAAGTGAAATATCAAAACCCATGCAATCTCTTTCTAAAACACACTAGCAATGCATTCAAAGTATTGTAGTCTACATGCTTAAATTTTTCTCAGACAATCTCAAGAAACTATTAGTTCCTAAAAATTCTCATCTAAAACCAGCCAGCAAGCTTTTTAAATGCACATACACACAGCTTTAAAACTGTATCTTGCAAAGTAAATTTCTATGAGGAAAATCCCCTTTTATCCTGAAGTCTCAGGACACTACCAAGAGCCAGAGTACTTAAGCAGTTGCACATTCACCAGAAAGTCCCACAGAATAATGGAAATATTGCACTTGCTCCCTATCAAAATAAAATATTTGCTTAACATGGAACTTTTATTTCTGTTCAAGAGACTATTTATTACACTTCATACTTACAAGGAAGGCTACCATTTTGTGGGTATGGAAAATGTTTTTTGAAGAAAAGCACTGTCTTCATGGTAAGTTTAATTTCCATGGTTGAACAGCCCTTCCAGACATCAAGCCAATTATTGCAAGCCATTGCAGACCTGGCTTGGCAAACACAGACACATGCGGCCAAACACAGAAAGCACCTACTGCTCATGAGAAAAAGAGTTTGAAACTTGTCACCCTTGCTCTTTCTATAGTTCAAGGAGAAGAAGAAAGCTCTGGAAAGGAGTGAGAACCAGCTCCCTGCTCTGCTAGGGACTGTGCACGAGACCTCGAGCAAGCTCTCGGGGAAGAGAGCAGCAGAAGTCACAAACTCCAATATAAGCAGTATTGGGTTTACCACACAACAGTGCCATTCTAAAGGATAACAGATGTTTCAAGCCTAATTTAAATGCACAGCCTAGTCAGCCTCCAAGAGCTGTATTAAAGTGAATTGCTAATACTAATGTATAGGTTTTGTTCTCATCTACAGACCTGAAGGAAGATTTAAAATTTACTGGGAGAACATATGAATACTTATGAGACATGTTAGTACATATCATTACCCATGGAGCCAGTGTTAATTTCCTAATTCTACATTAATGAGAGCAAGGAAATGGAAAGTGACACATATTAGTCATGTTGAATATTGATGGAATTGGGGTAGGAATATAAAGTAATATTGAAAACATTTGCATAAATATGTAAATAAATAAATATCCTCATCTAGTATATTAGATAGAAGGATCCAAAATGAAAGAACTAATTAAATTTTTATACAGTTTATAAAATATTAATATCTCAGCAATATTTAAGTAAATGCATTTTGTTCATATTTAATCCTATTATGCTCAAAATATTGAAATACAAATTATCTACTGTTAGTATAATTTTTTTTCCTTTTGTCTTAGGCAAAAATAAACAGTGAAATTACTACAGGAACATTGTGGTTTTTTGTAATTTACTTCGGTAGACATTCCCTAAGAATATATCTGGAAACAAATTTGAAGACAAAAAATCCCAAAACACACCTGAGACAATACTAAAAACCTTGAAAGGTGACCTCAATAATAAGGCAATTTCTTCAGCATCTAAAGTGTTAAAGAAACACAATTATTTGAAGAGTTGTCCTAAGTATAGCAGCATTTTGACAAAAGACAATTCATCTAAATTTCAGATGAAAGACTGGCAACCTATAAACTTCAATGTCATACTGACTTAAAATGGTAATACTGGCTTCATATATGTGCATATGAGAGGCGAGAATTTATTACTCCCTAGATATCTCAAGTTTGCATTATTCAGACTGATGATTGAACTTAACATAATACTTTAACCACAAGAATATCCGTATCTATCCTTACTCTCCTCCCCCAAGCCCCCACTGCCCGGCTGTTCATTTACACTGCATCTCTTTCGTCACATCTAGCCCTTATGTGATCACATGATGAGCTGGATCAGCTCTTTAACATAAAAGCAAACTCAATTTAATTTTGTTGAGGAAGTTTTCCATTACAATCAGACTCATGTTGTTCAGTTACTAGTTCTTATATTGGAAACTAAGAAGGAAAATGAGCAAAAACATCCCTTGCAGAAGAAGATTCTGCAGCCAAATTTAGTAAAATTACCCAAAAGAGGTATGATACCTACGGAAACCAAACGTAATGTGAAGGGTTAGGATATTATCCTTTCACCCTCTAATGTTTCCTACTACTCAAGAACTGGGAGGAATGCTCAGGTGGGAAACAGAATGCAAAGGAGGGAATTTCTGCACACACAAGTTGACTCCCTTTGAAGGCAGGCAGGTCCTGCAGAGAGACCTGGACAAATCAGAGGTTGGGCAATCACCAACCGTATGAAATTTAAGAAAGACAAGTGCTGGATTCTGTACCTGGCATGGGGCAACTCCAGATGTTTGAACAGGCTGGGGAACAAGATGCTAGAAAGCAGTGCCACAGAAAGGGACCTTGAGGGCCTGGTTAATGGCAAGTTGAATGTGAGTCAGCAGTGCCCTGGCAGGAGGGCCAACCTTGTCCTGGGGGGCATCTGGGAAAGTGTCACCCACCAGTTGAGGGAGGGGATTGTCCTGCTCTGCTCTGCACTGGGGCAGCCTCACCTTGAATATTGTGTGTAGGTTTGGGTACCACAATATAAGAAAGACATTAAGCTCTTAGAGAGTGTCCAAAGGAGGGCAATGAAGATGGTGAAGGGCCTTGAGGGGAAGCCTTATGAGGAACAGCTGAGGTCACTTGGTCTGTTCAGCCTGGAGAAGAGGAGACTAGGAGAGACCTTACTGCAGCCTACAACTTCCTCGTTAGGGGAAGCGGAGGGGCAGGCACTGATCTCTTCTATCTGGTGACCAGTGACCTGAGGAAATGGCATGAAGTTGTGTCAGGGGAGGTTTAGGTTAGATATTAGGAAGAAGTTCTTCACCCAAAGAGTTGACTGGGCACTGGAACAGGCTCCCCAGGGAAGTGGTCACAATACCAAGCCTGATAGAGTTCAGGAAGTATTTGGACAATACTCTCAGGCACACAGTGTGACTCTGGGTGGTCCTGTGCAGGGCCAGGAGTTGGACTTTGATGATCCTAGTGTCACTCTTCCAACTCTGGATATTCTATGATTCTATCTTGCTAAATAATCCCACTCATGGATAGAACATATTGTGAATGTAGAAAATCTATATTGTTTTAAAAATTTATTTAGTAGATTTGGAGAAGGAAAAAAAATCCATCAGTATCTATAAAACAAAGAAAAAACTTCAACTCAGACTGCTCAAGGAGAGAAAATTACTTTAAAATGTGAAGCTATGTTAGGAAAAGCAGTAATGAAGTGTCTTTCCAAAGACATCTGCTACTGACCACTACTAGAGACAGGACTCTGTATGAGACAAATAGTTCAGTTGAACCAACTGATGATGTTCCTCATAGTTTTAGAAATACATGAATGTTCTTACACACATTTTTATGACCTTGTGGAGGAACCTGCAAGCATTACAGTCAAGCAGGCAGTATAGCTTACAATGAAATTTTAGAAAAATTAAAGCCTAACTTCTGGCCAAGCAGTTAAATGGCTAATTTCAAGGTCATGCATAATTCAAGTTACCTAAAAAAACCCTAAGTATTTAAATCACACATAATGCTCAAATGCTTTACTGCAGCAGGAAATGACGCAGAGGATGGTATGGAACTCTCATAACCTTCCTTAGTTTTTGGTTTTACGTTAACCTCCAGCTTATTATAAAAAAGAGTTTTTGAATACAATTGATTCTGTCAGTGCCTTAGAGTCTGGATGCAACTTTAACATAACTGACAACACTGCTAATGCTTTTGAAAACTAAACCAAATAATTTCTCCAATATTTTAATAAAGGGAGACTTCACTGAAGTCATTAAATGAGAATATGAAAGACATTATTTTGGTTTAATGTGGTTCAAATGATAATTTTAAAGATGTCAGTGTTAGGCTACCCTTCTGGAAGACAGTATCTCATATCTAGCCTGTAATATGAAGACAAACAAGTTACTATAGGAAAATGTTCGCTTTTGTGTGATACAAAGCAGGCTATTTCGCTTGCTCCATGATAATGCAGCCTTGAATATCAAAATTATTTCTCTTCATATTATAAAAAGGTATGAGAGTTATGGAGATATAAGAAATTCGTGTACCCAGAAACACACACTTCAGTGTGTTTCTGTACTCAGCTCTCAGTGGCAAGATACATTTGCTCTCTCATTTGTGATCTTATAAACTGTCCTACATAGAAGTAACTTTGTTACCCCCCTAAGACAATAAAAAGACGTTCAAATACCTCCCTAGAAAAAATCAGTTTGATCATACTAAGGTTACTACTTGGCAATTTATTAAACTTCCATAATCAGGCAAGCCTTTAATAGAGTAATTGAAAAAGACATAGCACACCTTGACAAAACCAACTGGTCCTCAGAATATTGCTGCACATCTGCACTTTACCTAACCCAGCATCTGCTCTTAGACTGCCCCTTTCACAGTAACATTGCGAGAGAAGCAGGCAGCTCCTGCTGACAGACCCTGCACCTGTGCAGCTTATGTGAACATGGAATACAAGGGAACAATGGTTGCTTTTACACCACATTTAGTTTGCTGCTGTATGTAGAAGCCACCTGTGTTCAGCAGCTCCATCTTTCAGACCTCCTCTTTAGAGACTTCTGCATGCTCCCAGTGCAACAAATAAACTCTGCTATGAATGCTGCTCCGCTTAAAGAGCAAGCTCTGCTGGCATAAGAGCTTTTGAGCAGCAGTAAATAGATCCAAACAAGGACTTGTATTACATAAAATTGCATTTAATGATTTTAAAGAAGAAACCACAGGAGCACGGAAAATTTTCAAAGCAACAATAGCCTCTATATTGCAAAAGACATCTGATTGGACTTAAATTGACTGAACCAGATGAAGAGATCCACACAATGCATGAAGACTCCTATTATACTCTTATGTCCTTGCTAATCTCTAACTCCATAATCGTGGCCCTTGAACTCAGGGAGTTTGATCAAAGCACATCTTCTGTGCCTCTCCAAGTATGGGTACATCCTGGTAATGTTCACTCGTAATGAAACAGTCCATTCAAAGCTTTCAAAAGAGCTGCTTTCCACTCTAATAAAGAAAAACATATGCAGTTGTAACCTCAAAGCAACCATCTTATGTTTTACACATTAAACTAAACATTGGAAGAGTGAGGATAGTCAGCTTTGTTTTATAACAGGTGGCTTAATGGAAAATCTCACCCAATGGGAAGACAATTTTCTGTCCCACTAGCTCATTTTTGCAGTAGTTCAGGATCCCTGTACCTATTTAATATCAGTTATCATTACAGTTTCCAATTTAACATCAATTGAAAAATCAGACTTCCTGATTGCGACAGCAGTTAGTGTCAGGTACTACATAACACGTAGAAATTTTTTTCAACCTTTCAATAAAATATATGGCATTCACTAATGGCTTTATTCCAAAATGTTTCAGTGAAGGACTATCCAAAATAAACGCTTCAAAGAACAGGACTGAGAAAAGCACTTATGGTGATAATGCCTTTATAACCATACTTATAGCTTGAGAACAAACAAGCAATTAATAAAACTGGATAGCATTAAAAAATATAATCCTATAACAAACTGGAATTCACTTCAGATTAAGGGGAAAACTTTCAATTTCCCTCAACCTTTCATAAAAAGAAACAACTTGTAACTACACAAGTATTCTGACAGGAACAACAGCAAAATCTTGGGAAACATGAAAAATCTTACCCAAAGGACATTTTTCAAGATCTTTTTGAATTTTACAAAGGCTAATATGAGTTCTCATAATGGCACTTCAAAAATAAGAACATCAGAAGTATACCAGTGTTATTAATGCATGTGAGAAAAGACTGTTTTGAATCACCTCCCAAACACAGTCTTCCTCTAATTATCAGTAAGGACTTAGAAGTGATATGCACGGCATTTAGGACAGAGTTGTCCCATTCACTACTAACACAAATGTGATTTCATTTTCTTCATAATTTAAGGTTTCTAATGCTTGAGAGAGTGGTCAAGGATAAAGCATAATCTTTCTAGAGAGAGACCTCCCATTCCAAAGCTATGAATAATGCAGTAAGAGTCACACTGTCACAACAGCTCTTCAGGTGTCTAGATTTAGTCCAAGTTACCCAAATTGAATAAACCTATCTGTCAGATACCTCATTTCCCCTAACTCCTAGTACAAGTAATGCCTGTGAGAGGTGCAATAACTTCCCTAAAATTACTGGGCTGTATCTTAAAGAGACTGTTCATAACCAACTCACAGAGTGAAGACCAACATTTACACTTTGACATCTCAGTAAGTAACCCCATATCAAAACTAAGCAACGTTCAGCTATTTGAGGCTTTGGTTTTATTGGGTTTTGGGTTTGTTCTTTTTTTTTCATTATTTTTGCTTGTAATTTGAACAGTAAGATTTAAAAGTTTATTCTGTATAACAACATATTCTAGGATAGTATCAACTTTGGAAGTGAGCATCTCTTCATGTAAATATGGAAAACAGATTTTGGTTTTTAACTTTTTAGAGAAATCAACAGAATAGGGATACAAATGATCTATTTAATCAATATACGTAGAGGAAATGTACAATGAGATACAATATTCAGTAAGATAAAAAAAAAAAGCTATCCACAGGAAATGGAGTTTAAATGTGAGCAAAGCCCAACAATCACCTAAAAATGGAGCATAAACCACTTCCACAGCAAATTTATTTCCTTTGTATCCATAATCGCATGGGACAAATCTGACCAAATCAAACAAAACAAATTTTGTCATCAACTTCTAGAAGAGACTGGTATCTGCTTGCTTGAAATTGCAGAACTGCAGAGGTTTTTAATACGACAAATCATTCAGAGATAATCAGAGAGAATTAAATGAATTCTGTACTAGCTCATTCATAAACAGTAAAATTTTATGCTATCACCTTGCATTTAAGATCTCATTCTCTCTTTAGATCTACATTAATGACATGACATTGGCACAAATGCTACAAGAACGGGACTAACAGGATTTTTATAAACTGATTAGGCACTGTAAGGGACAAGTGATGATCTGTGCATCTTTCAGTGATTCAAAATCACCAAAAAAGCAGCAAAACATAGAATTCAAGTGAATTTCAGTCATTTCCTAGAGAAAGGAGATTTCAAAATACTAACAGACCATTTCATAGTGCTTTTTTTCAGATAACATTTTTAATGCTTACTGGTCACACATCACATGTTAAAGTTGTGCAAATAATCTATTTCATATCACCTCTGCAGTGGATTTGCATAGTCAGGTTTTTGGGTGGCTTCTCTCAGAAGCTTCTAGGAGCTTTCCTTCTGTTCCACAGAGCCAACATCGACCAAGTTTCATTCCTGCTGGAGAAGAGAGGTCCCCACAGTGGTTTAAATGGAGTTCCCCGTTACTTTAAAAAGAATTTTACAAGAATGGCCTGAATGGTACTGAATGTTCAGCCATACTTTGAGAACAAATAAAAAGAATTGTGTTAAACAGACTGTAGGGGCTTCTGAGATGATCATTTGGAACTCCATCTTCTAAAGCTTAAAGGGTAATGTACTGTTTTAAACCCCTGTGACACCACATTGCATACCTCTCCTTACAAAGCTAGCTTTATACCTCTCTAGGTACTCATTATAGCATAATCTATATATATACAAAAAATGCCCTGTCTATTAAACTATAAAACTGTACACTGCTGGTAATCCTTTAACTGTCTCTGCCCCAAGAGAAAATACCATTTTTTTCTTGACAATAAAGTTTTAGTTTACCAAAGTAATGAAGAGAATAATACAGTTTTCGTAGGAAGAACCACCATTGGATGACCACGGTAAGTGAAAGACACCAAAGAGCACAAACATCTTTTCTTTCGTTCTTGTTAATCCTCCCCCAAATTGAGTGGACATAAATACATGTAACCCTACTCTCATCACTAAGAGAGCCTGCAATAGAAGTAGCACCCAATGTCTTTTCACGAAAACAAAATTTGTACCATATGTACCTTTTTGGTAACTCCTCTGTCAAGGCTAAGTTCTTCTGACTTGGTAAAATCCTTTTTACTGAAACACCCTTTTAAGCTGGTGCTAGCATCTAAACTCCTCTCAAAGTCATTTCCTACCTCTGTTTCATTAAGCTTGGACATGTTTTAATGCATTTCTGACTCCTCTTGGTGGTAAAAATATTACAGGATTCACAGCAGTTGCAGTGAAAAGGACAGTAAAAATCGCCTTCAACAGATGACCTTGTGAAAAGAAATTTTCTATAGCATTCTAGCATGATTTTTTCAAGTCTTCCCTAAAAGCCATTTCCCATTCTGGTTGAGATTTGCACTCTTGTAACTGCTATTGCGTCCTTCAGCTACCACAAACCGGAAAAGTCTCAGCAAACAAAAAGAATTACTAAACCTTCAAAATTATTCTCTTGTTTTCTTCATTTTAAACCCATGAAGTCTGAGAAACACTGTTGCTATTTTACTTCAGAAAGATTAGCTTTCAATTTTCTAGCAGACAAGGGTGTGTGTGGGCGTGTGTGCATGTGAGATAGCATATGGTATTGTCAACGCTTCCCTTTCTTCGTTTCCAGCCTGATCTTAAAAGTAACGCCTTGTTCTTTCTGGTTATTTGATTAAGGAGGTCACACCATAAATCACAAAGAGAGGCAGGTAACTTGGTTAACACTGGCCTTTCTTGAGCTCTTTTACTTCCAATGCAGTACACAAATCATCTTTAAATCAAAAGGCACAACCCGATCTAATGAATGACAAAGCAAGTTGCCAACAATCTTTACATGTGAGGTGTTACATTAATATACCTGTCCATCAAAAGCATGTAAAGTAAATGAAGCATTCTATCACACTCTTACAAAATGGATACTTACAATTTCCCCTTTAGGTATTAAATGACAGGACTTGCTGTAAAATCAGCACAACTCATCAGCACATCATGTAGGTACGCTTATGCATGCCTGCTAAAGACCCAGTCCTTATTGACAAATAAATCATCATGAGCAGAAATTAGAGCTTTCTTTTCTCTTATTTTACACTGAAGTTTTGCAGAGAAAAAGCATTTCACAAAAAATTACATTTATTTTTTTACATTATAAAATGGCTTAATTGTGATTATGGTAGACAATCTCTCACTTCAAATTTTTTTTGCTTATTTGATTATTTTTTTAAAGACTTCATGCCTCTGCTAAACATCTTATCCAGGTATTAATGCAAACAAAGACAATTGCCAGGAATGAAGCCTACACATGAGAGCTTTCATGGCATGATTTGAGGTGCTTCCCAATCTTGTGCAAGAAACAGAAAACAACTACTCTGGGGCTGGCACAAGTGAATGAGAAAATGATTGCATTATTACTTAAGGTCCTACAGTGGAATAAGAGATTATGTGGTTCTAAGCTTAAGACATGAATGGGATGCTATCAACATGTTTTCTATAGCACATTTAAGTTCAAAGCAGACACAATAGAGAATCAAGTCCAATGTAAAGTTGATGTACACCTGATAATTGGGATTGTTAAACACTTTTTTTAACAGCAAAGAACCATGAACAAGCCTGTCCATATAATTCTCTCACAACAATTACATATGAAAAACCAAAGCAGATGTTTCACAGAAAAAGGAAGGATATCTATTTTCACTCATTTTAGCATAAAAACAGATGAGCTGTGAAAGATGTCTCCTTGTACATGATCATTCTCAATTGCATTAATTAGTCATAAGTATAAAATTCTACTCCCACGCCTTCTGAAAAATATAACACCATTTATAGTACAATTCAGGACCTAGTTCACCCAGTGCCTAGTGGGAGACTAGCAACATTACTGGGTACTGGAATATTATTCTATATTTTATTTTTTCACATTAGTGCATAGAAGTACAAGGACTCTAGCACCACAAAACCCAAAGAGGGATGATAATGATTAATAGTGCTATACCAAAAAAAGTCAAAATCACAATGAAATGTCAAGTAATGGAGTTTGAGACTACTTTAACATTCTTCACCAATAAACATTTCTAATTCTGCAGCCTGAAGTAATTACTAAGAATTACTAAGTGATTACTGATCAAGAAACACTAAGGAATTCACAGACCTAAACTCCTGAAATCTGTAAATTTGAGGCCCTTAAGACCCCCTTAAAGATGCTGTCCCATAAGTTAGATGTATGGCACAATACAGTTACTTCTGAAGAGATGTTCAGCAAACTTAATGAGTAAACTTTTGCTAACATTTTTTGTTGACACTTTTAGTGCACACTAGTTTAAGTATACACAAAAGCCTGAATAGCATTCCAAAAGTTGCCTCACACAAAAACCTCTTCCCAAGTACTAGCAGCTACCTGGGTAGCAGCTCTCCAGGGAGAGGTGGATAGCTTCCTTACCCTTCTAAAACAAACCTAATTGTGTTGATGAAGTCTATTAGCCTGGGATGTCCTTTCTGTTAATTATATCAAGTCAGAAAATGATTAAACTACAAAACATTCCAAGCAGAAGAAGGAGGATGATCACAAAAACTAGAACAGCAAGACATAACCACTATTTTTTTTTTGGGGGGGGAGCACTGCATGCATGCCTATCCACGCTTACTGACTAAAATGATAAAGATAAAATCTATGCCAACAACCAACCTAAAAATTTTACAAGCTATACTGGTCAAAGCTGTAGAAAAAGAAAGTGAGAAAAAGTCTGCTCTGAAAAGGGATCCTATAAGCCTTCAGTATCTTATTAGAGGAAGAAAGAGTATTTAAGGAGTAATTGTATTCTGTTCTTACTGAGACAAAGCACAGAAACATCTAGTTGGTGCACCATCGGGCAACTCAAGCCTACTGCTCATCTGAGACATGGTCCCATGTAGTACTGAAATTCTCAGCTGTAATCACTTGCACACACTCCTTCCTCATGATTTTTTCATTATTTATTTTAGCTTTATTCTATGTCCTTGACATGAAAATATTTTTCCACACATTTCTTTTCTTAGAAGTCCTATTCTTAAAAATATATCCTATTTCCTTAAAGATATATCCCGTTTGAATGTAGTTTCTCAGGCATTCCTGAAAATTTAACTTAACAGAGGCAATACTGGATTCTCAGCTCTGTAGAATATCTTCTACTGAGACTTTGTGTGATTATCTCAAATGCCAGTGTCCATGTAGAGATTTTATAGAAATATATGCCTTGTTCAGATATTGACTTACATGGCTTACCCTTAAACTAGATTTCACTTGAATTATACAAACTCACTGTTAGAGTCCTTGCTTAAGAAAAATCAAATTCATGTTCACCAACCTTTTTATCCCTATAAGAGACGGATACGTGTGTGCATGGGGTGACATAACCAAAAAAATCCCAGCCTCCCAAACCTCACATCACAGCCCAAAAGGTTCTCCATGGGTAAGTTTCTCACATTTTAAGAGGGAGAATAATAGACAGTATAAACATTGAAGTACTTTACCTGTAAGTCATCAAATCAACTCTAGTTCAAACCCACAGTGAGTCAAAGCTCTTACTATGTAACAGCCACAAGTTTTCAGTTAGTCCAGAACTCCTTAAAGTGCAGTAATATAAACAATAATTTTATTATGATATTAATAATAATATGACATGCTTAGACACTAAGACCAGAAATTTAACAGTATGCTGGGCTACTGTGCCAAGCATGCAAACAGAAAGTGCCTAGAACTGTATTACCCCTCAGTGTTGTGGAGGCTGCACCTGAAAATATAACACACTGTTTAGGGTACCCCAGTATGAGAAGTGGATGCAAACTGAAGAGATTGCAGGCCACTGTGATAGTGGATCAAATGACAAAGGAGAGGCTAAAGAAAATAGTTTGTTTAGTCTGCAAAAGGGAAGGCAAAGAGGGGATCTATTTGCTCTCTACCACTATCAAACAGGATAGAAGCCAGAAGAAGCAGCCAGAGCCTTCCTAGATGGACACATAGAAAAGGAAAGAGCAACAGTTCATGTTGCAATGAAAGTCCTACAGGACACAAGAAAAAAAAAATCCTTCACAGGACTGCTTAGACCAAAGAGGCTGCATTGTTTCCATCCCCGGTAAATTTCAAAACACAGCAAGAAAATGCCCCGAACAACCAGTTCTAACTTTGAAGTGAACACTACTTTGAGCCAGGAGGTAGCACTAGGCCACCCCCTGAGGTCCTTCACTCCTAAATTACCCATCATTTTAAGTTATCTGCTTATGTTCTTAAAAAAAGAAAAAAAAAAGAAAAAAATCAAATGATGTTAGAATTTATGATATAATGTATCACGTATCGAAGATGTGAGAGCTAATAAATTGACTTATGCTTGTATTTATTATGCTCTGCAACTGGTCTAATAGAACAACGTTCTTTTAATTTTTTTATCTCTCTAGAGATAAAACTTTTCTTTTTATCTACTTTTATCTCAATTTTTTTTCAACTGAACATAGCAATTGGGCAAACACAGCAGCACATTTAAGCCCAAACTTTAAGTGTTCAGTGCATTCAGCACTATTCACAGTCAGAATTGCAATTCAACTGACTGCCTGTATCAACAGCTCTCTGGGCAACATGGTCACTGCTAGTCTTTTGGTGTATCTAGTACTACTCAGGTCAACTTTTATGTATTCCTAAGCAGATCAGCCTCCCTGACTCATTAAGCTCCCTATTAGGGACTTCATGTATTTAGAAGGTTTCAATAATTCATGAATAATGAAAATAAATTGTCAAGATTAATAAAAAAGGAAAAATAAAGCTGAAATGGAATTAAGAAAAAACTTCATGTTCTGCAGACATGTTGTATTACTGATTCTTGGAATTATCAAAGACACAATTTTGTCTTTGCCACACTTTTAGGGTTCTTTCTATGCAGACAAACAGACAAGCACGCAACATGCAGCTTCCTAATTTCCTACAGGTTAAGTACAATTGCACGTAGCAGTTAATTGAAGCCCTACTGTTTACGAACCAGCTATCTCTCTCCCCCTCAATCTGCCTACATGATTCTGCAGAAAACCAGATTTTTGCAATAAATATATGTGAAAAAAGCTCTCTGCTTGGATACTTAAATTTTGCTGACTAAGCAGAATGGTCCACGAATTTGTAGGTCAAATCAAGAAAAACAGACATACATTACTGATGGTGGTCTAACATGAAGACAAAATAGTACTAGAAAAGATGTTTTAAGCTACTGGTGGTTCATCAGTTCATTTTTCTCTACCCTTATCACCCCAATGGTTCTGAACTTGAGGGAGAAAAGAAAGCAAACATCTCTGTCCCTTAAGAACTGAATTCCATTTCCATAAATTGAAGAAGATGCAACAAAATTAATTCTGCAAAATTCCAGAAAATGATCTAAGCTTTCTTATTCACACTGGTTAAATGAGGATCCTTTGCACAGCAAGTTCTACAGACTGAACGTGCCTCTGCTTGAAGTGACCTTAAAAGGTGGATCTAGGGACAATCCAAAAATCCTCAGTCCTCTGTATATCACCCTTCCGTTTAGAACCTATCACCCTGCTCTTCAAAGCAGAATGATAAATACACAGTTCAGCTAAAAAAATAGAATGAGTTCTTCCACTTCTTTAGATCACCCTTTAATTACTTTCACTTTTTATTTTTTCAGTCTATTAACCTGAGCTCCACACAACCACACCAACCAGACTGAAGTAAGTTTACGTAGTTTACTTTTATTCCTTCTCATCACCATACTAGTAGCACAATAGCTCCACTTGTTCTTTCTAAAGCCAGAATAATACAGCATCCTATTTCTCAAGTAGCATTGTTTGGTGAAACCCTCATTTGTAAGCTGTAACACAAATATCACACTGTGAGAAAGTCTGGTTTTATAAAATCCTGTGTTAATAATCGGCAAATTCTGATAAATACCACAGCCTGCAAACTCTATTACTCTTCTGGTAAATCACCAGAGCTCCCTTTGAGAAAAACAATATCATCTGTAAGTCAAATTGGGAAGTGTAAGATAAATGTCTTCCATTATTACTAGAAAACGTTGAAATACGTTAAGTACATTTCAAACATACTGAATAATTCATGAACAACAGCTCTGAAAAAAAACCTCACCAACCAAATGCAAAAAGATATATTTTCACTCTATATTCTGAAGTCAACAAAGAATATTAAGAAACAGTTTATTACTTTTGTTTTAGTAGCCATACAGAGCAACCTAATGAAAAAATACTCAGAATTGAATACCCCAGACAAAGCAAATAAATGTACGAGTGAGATTAAGTTGATTTACTATTAACCAGTAGCTTATTTTCTCCTTATAATTTAACTGTAATATGCGGCTAAAAGTCAGTGAGATTGTTTTTTATTTGATTTTCTGATTATGACCATATACAATCATTTTATTGTCTTCTAATCAAGATACAAGGGAATATAAAGAGTTCATCTAGTTAAACTATCAAGGGAGACAATATATGAAAGGAGATTACTTGAGTAATATTTTTTGGAAAGAATTTGCCAATGAAAGTAGAAATCTGCAAGCCAGCTCTCTGCTAGGACACTACTCAGGCTTTTGTGTATAGTCTTCTAACACACTTTTTTATCAATGATATCCCACAAGGCACTTTTTACTACCACTCAGCATGAAAGCATTAAAGCTCTTCAGTCATCTGAAGGATGAAGAAGCAGTTGTACAGACCCCTGCCTATCTCACCAAACACCCAGCTTAAATACAGGGTAATCAGCAGGTCATTTCGGAAAACTTTGCCATGGAATCCATTCCCTTCTTGTTGCACTGGGATATTGAAGAAATCTCATCAGGAGTCAAAGCTATTACAGTTGAACATCAATACAAATGTCTAAGCTTGAAAACAGTAGCAGCCTTCACCCAAAAAACTAGAAATGGGCATCAAACAAGCCTCTGGATCAATAATTGATAAAGCATGGACAAGACATTAAAAGATGTGCAGACTGCATGGATTCTATAGAAAGAAGGGAACTATATTTCAAAAGATGAAGAAAGATGTAGGAAATCAAAGCAGCAGAAGACCAACCCAAAGTGGAGCATTAAAAATCTGGATGGAAGAAAGAGGCTTGACCCCATGACCAAAACCTACCACTTCATGTCAGATATATATTGTGAAAAAAGGCATTTATCTAAATTCTCTGAAATACATGGATGGATAAGTGGCCACTTCTAGTAGCTTTTTAGGATCAGCATCCTTCCCATCTACGCTGGCAAAAATAAGAGGGATAACAGAGGACATGCAAGATAATGATTAGCTACTCAAACACAGAAGATCAATAACACTTCATTCTATTTAATTCACTTCTCCCAAACATGGGAAAGAGCTATGGAAAAGGACAGTCTTGCTCTCCAAAGACTGGAGGGGGTAACAGAAATACATTCCCAATTTCAGAGCTAAAGCTTCACATAGACAAACTGGGTATGCATGCTGATCTGCTGCTTGTCAACACAGTGGATCGCATGAGCGCAGTGGAGATTGGTGGCCACCTTGGCCACAGCAACCACGACGTGACTGAGTTTAAAATCTCTTTTGACAGGAGGAAAAGTGCCAGTAAAACCTCACCTATGGACATGAATACACCATGAGTGAATGAAACAATATCATTTGAGGACGAAAACCTCATAACACTCTTGACTTAAAGAACTTCACTAGAATGTAAAGAAAAATTGTATTTTGCCATTAAAATACAGGTGATTCTTCATTGTGATGTTGCTACACCAGCGTGTATGCACAGACTTTTCTGTGAATCACGCTCAGGTATGGCAAAGAAAACCGGACAAGGCACTAAACTATAACTAAGGGGAAGGGAAAAAAAAGCAAAAAAACCCCATTATTCTCCTATCAATCCTTAGTGAACTACATAGATAGATGAAACATCGTAAAAAGTAAAAGTATTTCCCGAATCTGAAAATTAATTATTGAAAGAAACAACACTACCAGTTGATTCATTAAACACAGTGATGCAGAGCTGAGGATAATGCATTTATGAGACAACTACAATAAAAACGTGTCACACACATGCCTTTAGCAACATACTGAAGCTGTTAAGTCATACAAATTAAACTGCTGGTCTTCAGAAGCAAAGCAAGCTTTTCAGCATATGTGTATTTGATTTTAAGCAACATTACTTTCCTCTATGCTTATATAAACACACATACACAATAGTATTCCATTAGATGATACTGACAGCAGTCACTTTCATGCCAGCTCAAACTTAAGTACTTCTTTGAGAATTCATTTAATAACACAAACATTGGGCCATGTCAAGCAACAATGCATTTCAACATTTTTAGCCAGCTTTCCTTCTACGACCTTCTTTATCATAAAGTGTTAGCCATTCTTGGCTAACATTCTTGAGGTGCAAGGTAACTACCGAGACACTGAACAAGAGACAGCATGTGCATTTGTGTGTGAATACATGCATGTTTCTGTGTATCTCTAAATACATGTATTACTGTAAATATATATATTTCTATGTGTTTATATGAAAAACACAAACTAAATTAAAAAAAAATAGAGTTTTGAGCAATCTAAACTACACAAAAATCACACTGGCTCTTTGTTGACCTCTTCATCCTTTTATTCCTAGCACTTGTAGAACCACGTGGATTTTCCTTTGCTTACCATCAGAGACTGAAATAGTTAATGGCTTAAATGTTCTAAGATCACCAAAAGACTTCTGCCCCCTGTAGCAAACTGAAAAGAAACAGCTGCACAACCAGCAAAGCCTACCCCTCCCTGAATCTGCCTACTGCAAAAGGACCTTCAATTGTCAGCCACCTTTAGATCTTCGCTAGACTTAAAACTTGTTAAAAAAAAGAACGGAAAAAAAAGGTGAAATTGAGACCTACATTTTGTCCTTCAGATAGATCAAAAATTAAAGTTCTCCAAGATTTTGGCATAAAGCCAGATCAGAATTGCCTGATTATAGTAGAGGACCTGTCAGGAAAATGAGCGCACATCTCACGAAGTCACCTGTCTACAAGTGACACTCCTGCTGAAGACAAGCATACACAGTGCATTACTACTACAGGAGGGTAAGCCTTGGCACTGTGTCTCAAGGGACACTTTGAGCAAATTTATTATTTCAGGTTTGGTCATTTTTGCAGTGTTATTTTTACGAGCAGAGTCTCAGAGAGACCAGGAATACACTACTCAATGCTACTGTCATATTTTTTTATCTATGCCAAACACCACAATAGGAAACTATTTTGTAGTAGAGACTTAAACTCATATGCAGAATCACCTCCACAAGTGCCAAGGAATATTAAAGATCCTATCCGACTGGCAGTTTTTCATCAAGGCCCTGGTGTAAAGAGGAATTGGAGCCCAATCCACGTTGTGTGTTATAGGATATTGCCATTTTAACACTTAATGTCTGTCTTATGGAACTGATTCAGAGAGTAATTACTGCCAAGATAAGCCTTTTCTCGAATACAAGCAATTAATTCTCCTGTAAAAAAGGGGGAAGAAGGCTGACACTTGAATAATGTTTAAGTACACCTAATCTATTTCTTTTCTACTCCTAACGTTTCCTAAATATGAGGAAGTAGGAGGATTTGAAAGTACTTACAAATGCTAGTTCTTATGTAAATTATCCACAGGTCTATAATACCTTCACGTAAAATAGCCAACATGTAATAACACTACAAACCAGCAGAATGTAGAAAAAATGGGTAATCAAACAATTAATTTAGATTACTTTTTTTAAAAACATAAGGACTATTATTCCTTTTGAATGGGAATTAGGTGATTGCCTTAACATTTCAAAGATAACTTCTTTAAAATTTTGAAAATAGCCTGGACTAATGAAAATTTCTCTTTTTCCTAACAATTAAAAAAAATTATTTTACCACAAATTCATTA
The DNA here is from genome assembly GCF_003984885.1 of Neopelma chrysocephalum. NCBI lineage: Eukaryota > Metazoa > Chordata > Aves > Passeriformes > Pipridae > Neopelma > Neopelma chrysocephalum. The sequence continues at coordinate 3,258,559 of NW_020898046.1, forward strand.
AAAAAAATTTCATTCTTTGCCTGTCAAAACAAGTTGTGATGTTAAGACTAAAATTGAAGGGATCTGTATTGGCATAACTACATAAGGTGATTTTTACACTTAACCTAAGTGTCTTTCATAAACAGTTCATCAGCAGGATTCAAACGCATCTAAGGCTTTCTGTTACACTTCAAAGCTGAATAACAAGTACTCATCTTCATGATACTTCAAAACATCAGCAATTGGCTAATTGCCCATTATTGAAATCAATCTACAGAAAACAGCTAAGCTTGCCATCATTCTTGCCCTCCAGGAATACATTATATTTAGGAAACAGTAACAAACAAATAAACATAACTCCCCCCAAACCCCAAATAAACAAAACCCCCCCCCCTTCCCTCCCGAAAACAACCACCCACACACATCTCCTCCCCCAAATTACAGTACAAGCCCCCTCACCTCCTCAACTCATTTAACATAAAGTTTTGGGCAAGGAAGTAGAGCTTGTTTATGATTTGAAAAGACCAAAAAAAAAGGCAGCTATGTCTTGTGGAATATCCAGTCCTAAAGGATTAACTTCTACAGCTTGACAGAAAGCCCACTTAGCTAGCACTGTACCTAGCTATTCCATAAATGTAAAAAGTCTAAGTACTTGATAAAGAGCCACCTCCACAGCAGAAAAGTATCTCCAACAGCTAGGCCATAAGGGGGATTAATTTCCTGACCTAACTTTGCCTCCAGTTCTACTCAGAATCCACTCAAACTGCCTCACTACATTTTTTATTTCTGTGGCAGATGACACATGACTCAAGTTACACAGGGAATCAAGGTTGAAAGGATAATGCTGTTAACACTCATTTTTCAGCGTGAATGTCGCTGTACCAATGACAGCAATACAATAAATGTTACTGTAAACAGCAGTCAGTTATTTTTGCCAATATACCATGAAAATATTTTCTGCTTAAAGTCATTCTAAGTGCGCACACTGCAGTGGAAAAAGATCGATTTGGGAAAACGTACGTAAAGATCCAGTTACAGGTAGAGCTGGGCATGAGACAGCCAAGGCTTCAAATATCTTTGTGTCCAATGAAAACTAAGACATTCATTCATTTCAGTTAATTTGGGGGGTGGAGAAGGGAGAAGGAAAAGAGAAAAGTGAAAAAGAAAATAAGAGCACACGAATGACTCCATTACCAAATCCTGCAGAATGGATATAATTAATTTCTTTGATTTACTAGATAAGATAATATTTTCACAAATGAGTAGAGCTTTGAGACAAAGCAATGTTTTGAACCCAAATTTTCAGTTCCTGCTGAGGTTTACCTTTAGAGGGAGCCTTAAAGCATGTTTTATCACCTGACATCTTGGAAGACAAACTCTCCTTCAATTTCTGAAGCAGGTATTTTTCAGGAGATAATGGGAGTTTACAGGAATTAATCCCACTTCCCTGTCTACCCCTATTTATTTCTCCAAAGACAAACAGATACCCCTCTGATGACCAAGGGAGTCAATCCAAAATAATCACTAAAAAGAGAACAAACAAAAAATTCACAAAAGACTACATTCATGTGTTCTTCTTTGTTTGCTCAGAGGTAGGTGACCGCTCCTTGCATTTTATCCTTTCCACCTCGGTATTGTATCGAGCATCTAAACCCTTATTTTCATTCCTGAAGTATTAATCTTTTTCTCCCTTAAAAATTACAAGAGAGAACAGTTTCAGGTGTTTTGAACCTTCATCAGCTTACAGCAAGTCAGCTCACACACCCCCTTGACATTTTCCACCCTCAGCTCTGTGCAAGATCTCCTTCATAATGCACTCAAATGAGCCAGAAATACTTCTTTACACTACTTGAAAGTTAAAAAAAATATCCAAGGGGAGAGGGGAAGGTAACTAGGAAACGCCAGAAAAATGAGAGAAAAGAAAGAAGCAAAAGCTCCTGGAGAGCCAAAATTTACCTGAAATTCACTTTAGTTTAGTTGAACAGTTCTGCAGTAAAGCCAATTAACCAAGGGGTTTACATCTACATGCAAGCATTCAACTTAATGGAAAATAACAAGGAAAGTACAGATTTCCATGTACTTCTCAAGAAGTACAAAACTGACTCCCACTCAAATCAATTTTTATGTGCTATCTCTGAATTAGCATCATGATGCCACGATTTCAAGATAGGTAGGTTGTATTTACAAATTTTATATTTCCATATTCAGAATGACAGTGGAACATGGGTTGCCCTAAGATACAAGAATAAAAATGGTAGTTAGCCATCAAATGCTAAGCCTGTAATAAATTGCAGACGTGGAAACATGTACAGTTTCATTAGCCAAAAATTACTGCTCTTAACATTTGTAAACATTCACTTTCCAAATATTTACAGTCTTACAAACACATAAATAACTATAGCATTCGCAGAATATTAAAGCATGCTTTGTATCATTTTTGGCCAATTTTATGTAAGCAAAGAAAACATTATCAGAATTTTCTAGCAATTATTTTAAATTTAATTAATCTCTAACAGCTCTGAAAAGAGAGCTTACTTTTCCTGAACAGTCCACTGCATGCAGCTCCTAAGAACACCTCACACAATCAAGAGCAAACCTCATGAAGTGCCATGGTGGCAGGGCCCAGGGTACCTCCAGGAAGAGAGCATTGGATGTGCAGTGCAAGAGGGACCAAAGTCCTGCTTCTCCTCAGAGGACTTCAGATTGCATCATCAGCTTCATACAGGCTCATAGAGGCAACAGAGAAACAACAGGGGCTTGCTGTAACCATATTGAGCCTTTTTTAGATGCTCAAGATCAAAAATGTCATTGGGAATCGTTTCATAGCCACCTAACCTTAGACAGCGCCCATGCCTAGGCTGAGTGGGTACTTCCCCAGCTGGATTGCTGAGGTCCTTCAATAAGTAGACTTTAGTTCAGTGATCCCGACAATGTGATAAAATCACTTTGTTTCTGGAAGATTGTCATAATGCTCAGTTCTGGTACAACTTCTAAGTGAGCTCTTTTACTAGACTGCCACTAATTCTAGCTGCTCTAGAAATCCTGTCATGTCTTATAACACTGCACCCTTAAACAAACAAAACCCCCACCTTTTTACAGATAAATTTTATTGCAGGAGAAGACACAGCAGAGATAAAAAAAAAATCATCTATGACTGTACTTAGATATCTCAGACAAAAAAATAAAAATCCTTTTTTTCCAATCCTGTGGGCACCCACTACTTTTTTTTCTAAACTAAAAGTAGTTTCAGTCATATTCACCTTCCAATCTCTCTTTATTTAGTACAATAGGAGTAAATTAGATAATAGATTGAGTCCTTTCAAAACTTAATTTCAAATGACTAAATGTCCTCTCAGGAATCTCACCTCCACTCCTTTTAGAAGTCCTACAGTGTCAAAACTGAAGTCAATTAATCAGGGATTAAATCCATGACACACACTTAATCGTACAGAAATCCTTATTTCATAGCCCTAGGAAGTTATAGTTTTTTTGTCTATTATGACAGTTCCCTGTGAGACTGACATATATACAGATGAACTTTGACAACAGTTAACAGCAAATGAGCGACAGCTCCCTGTATCAACACAGGGTAATTTCACGTTGACAAAATTGCCGACCACTTAAATAGCATATGTTCTGAACTAGACTGATATAAAATTAATGCTCCGGGACTGTGCAGAAGCTTGATGTACCCCGTGTCCCATTTTGTCATTTAATTTTAGATAATAATTACATACTATATCATTTCTTAATGTAGCCAAATATGAAACAAAGAATATTGATGACCTGTATTTATTTTGCAGATGTTACTATAGCAAAGAAATCTTTCATCCTTGAGCAGCATTACATTTTTTGCATGCAACTTGAAACTTAGCTATTTATAAGCTATTTGGCATAAAAGTATACTGATGTTTTTAGTGAACATATAAAAGATGCAATAATAGATAGACCTGAATTAATTCTGTTCCAGTTCTGAGCTAGCCATGAGGCATGAGATAGAAAAGCACAAAAAGGCCCTGAGGTAGATCAGCTAATTAAGATCTAATTAAGGAAACAATCCCATATCCCAAAGGGTGCTAAGAAAAATTTTAGGTGCCTGCACACCTGCAGCATTCATGGAAGGAATGCATGTGTTGAATGCCTTCCTGAATGTGGTGACCCTACATGCTTTCTCTGCAGAGCGTTTCAGTTCTCTGTGAGCAAGGAGGTAAAAAATTGCTCTTCCTTTATTTAAAAATACTGAAGACATCCATGTTCCATCAAAAAGGAATTTTAAAATTCTGTTAATACAGCCCTAATAGAATAATAAAATGTATTTTCATGTGTTTTAATTTTTTTTAATTTCTATATCAAGTATTTTACTTCCTTCGGTCACTGGAAAGTATTCCGTCTATCCTTAAAATGGTAGTAGTCAAGAATTAGTAGCCCATATGCTATGGAAAGGTTCAGCCAATGTAAGAATATGTATTATTTTATGTAAAGACATCCATTATGGATAAAAAAAAGGCATTTCATTTTCTACTGAACAATCTTGTGCATGTGAAAAGCAGCTCATGGGAGAAGTACTGACAATTTATCAGGCATGTGCATGGCCCTTCAAGATTTCTGGCATATGCATACAGTGCTGTGCTACTTAATCTGCCTCTGATCAAGACAACTGTCAACACAATCTTTTTAAATAAACTTCTACTAGCAGTAAATCTAGATAGCCACTTCAGAGGCTGACAAGTCCCTAGAAATGTACAGTCAGTGTTATCAGTGTTTATCCATATGATTAACATAGCCTTAGGCTAGCTACTCTGTAGAGGGTGTGAAATTGTATTTCTTTAATTTCTGCTCTTGGAGTGACTTTATCAGGTAAATGAACTCAAAACCACCCACAAAAAAAAAAAAGGATTGCTTCTTCTGCTTACCAGCTCCTCACGAAGCTGGGCTATAAGTTCATCTCTCTCCTTCAGCTGCAGCTTCAGCACCGAGCATTCATCTTTTATTCCATCCTACAAAAACATCAAAAGAGATATTATAATAGGCTTAACACTTTTACTTTGCTCTTGACAAGAAAAGGCTGTTTCACACAGTGTGAGATAATTACATTCAAATAATGAAACTCAATTCTCCTTTGTCATGTGTGGTATTTTCAATAACATTTTCTAAGCTGCTTCATAAACAAATTAATGCATCCAAAGACATTACACAGATGTGAATAGCTCCCTGCACAGAAGTCCATTTGTTTTCTGGATTTTTAAGCCTTTTTACTGAAGATCCTATCAGGTCATTCCTTTTCATTTAAGGAACAGCTATGAAATGTTATAATTTTAATCATACAAAACAACATTAGAGAAATATCAATTTAGAAGCGTTATTGCAGAGCTCTTGATCTTGGAGAGATGAAAAAGAAAGCACAACAGACATCCAGAGGAAAAGCAAAGCATGCATACATCTTTTGTCCCACGCCAGCCAAAACAGCAGCAGTTCTAGTATTAACTAGGGGAGAAAAGAAAATAGTTACCACTTAGCAACATAACTATTGACTAGAATTCAATTTGACTTGCATGAAAATGAATCTAATAGTTAAAACTGTAGGAAAACCCAGGTCCATGAGGCAGTCTCTGCAAGCTGTCCACAGGCAATTTCATGGATTCATGTAAATCTGAACACCTTAACTGAAGAAGAAATATCGATCATGTGGCTTTGTGTTGTTCTGATAAACACCCAAGAGGAGAAACTCAACTTAAATGACTGCACTGTTGAATAATAAAGACATAAGAAACTAGCCAGCCAATTAGCTGGTCATATAAATGTAACTGAATATCTCTATCTTTATATCCTTCTACCATGGAAATATATTTAGTTTGGGAAATTTAATGGTTTGGAGTATCAATATTTTAAAAAACCCACATATAAAAGCCATACAAGAAAACTTATGGAAATCTGCTGGTATTTGCACAACACTTCGTTTAAAAACAAAAAAATTGGACCTGTAGTTATCAGCTAATAACAAGTGTAAGAGTGCAGAAATTAAGACCATGTAGAGTTCAGGGACTCAAAAGGGTATAACAAGTGTGATAAACTTGAACTCTGTCAGTACTGATGTGGTTTTGATTACTTATCCTCCTGCAAAATGAGTTGATATCAATATTTTATCAAGGCTATCGGTCTAATGAGAACATGTATGCTATGAAAACATCAGTCCAAATAATTCAATCTACGCTCCTGTACACACTGTAGCTTTGAGGCCATTTTGCTGAGTTTAATAAATGATATGTACTATATATTACACAGAGTATTACATGTTATAATGTTATTCTCATTATTTTTATGAATGCTGTTCATTATTTTATTATGAAAAAAGGATAAGAATTCTGCTCTCCATTGCAGTAACCATGTTTATAACAGGCTTGTCCAAGACTCTGGAAATATTTGATAAAAAGAGAAGTCAATTAACATTTCATTCTTAAAGAGAACTGTTAGACACAGCACGATCTGTAAATAAAATTGTGCATCTTCAAACTACTTTCTTTTATTAAATATAATCAAAAAGGTTTGTAGTCTAAATTCCAAGTGCACCTAATAAAAATGTAAAAGCAGCTGACTATTTATCATTTTCTTCACTTATATGTTCTGATACTGTAAAAAAAAATTAAATCACAATTTAGCTGCAAGTTCACTATGGATCTGCTGTTATTATCGTACATGTTTATGGTCAGAATATTCTTGAAATTATCATCCTCTTACTTTCAGTCATCAGCTGTGACAGTGATAGCTATGTCTCAATGCTAGTATTTTCCTGGTTTAGTTTAATTCTGTCCATTTGGGAAATGCTAAACATTATAGCAAATCTGTTTCTCATCAGATCAGGTCACAAGATGACAAATTGTTCTGTGTGTGAAGACAGCTGCAGCAGGTTATGTGTAGGTGCCAAAAAGCATAATAATTTCCATTTTGAATACTTACTTTATACTTCTTCATACTTCGGAACAAATAGGCATATCGTGCTTACTATAACCAAAGGGCTATAAACAGAACTAACCAAATATTATGGAAGATAAATGTACTGCTTTTCCTTTGATACTAATAAGAATATGCTTCCAAAATTGTACCATAAAATTAGAATATCATAAAACTCACTTGATAAATGTGCTGCATTTCAGATGCTAAACAGATTGGTTACCAACTTAGGGTACTGCAAAAAATCAGCAATTACTTAGGATGCAGTGTCTTAAGAAAACAATCCTAGAACAATCAAACTAAGAAATTTAAAACTGAATACTAGGTCCAGAAAGATACATAAATGGTGTAACACTTGAAGCTTCCTCTAAGTTATACAGCAGATCTATACGGCAAAATTAATCCATTTCTGGATACCTGCCTAGAACATTCAGAGAAAACACAAGCGCATAGGATTTTAATGCCAGCAGCACAGGAGTCTAGACTATGTACAGGATTGTGGACATCTTTTAAGGTTCACTTTATAATACCTGACAGCTGAAAAACAACAAGTAGTTTTGTGGATCTTACACGAAAATTGTAGAGTTGCACCATTATCTATCTCCAAACAGAGACACCAGTTGTGTTAACACGTATCATATTGATACACCCAGTTTTAATATAAGTAAGAGCATCTTACTATTTGAGATTACACATAAGTAGACTTCTAGATATTACAGACCATGTTTTCAAAAACAAGGTTTTTGTCAGATCATGAGTAGTTGTATGGGTTATTGTTACTCTTGTTTTAATGAAAGTCTTAATGACACTAGCACAAGGCAGAGAGCCTGAACCTGCATTATTTGGTTCAGAGTGTCAAAATGAAGTCACTGGTCTGGTCCCCTGATGTATGTCCATCATGGCACCTTATGTACACAGTACGACTTTTTCCCTTTCTGTGCTCACTCTAGCTCTACTTACTGCATCAATTTATATCTGTTGTATCAATTCCTTTCAATCATACCAAAAGAGAAATGATTTGGCTGGCTGCACTTCTTCACATGTGCAAAGCACATTGATTTTGTTTTTTTGGCTCATCTGTTGTTCTGGTGCTGTGCCAGTCCAGTTAGTCTTGGCTGGAGTCCCAACAATGCTCCCAAAGAGCAGCCGCTGACTGCAGGCAATGGTCACACTTAACTCCCCTGCTTCTCACGTCACGCTGCCCTGCCAGCTGCTGCTGAAGCCCAGTACCAGGGTGAGAGCAAGCCCATGCTTCAGAAGTTCCTATTAGAAAGCTTAACAGGCAACTCAGAGCGATCTCCCACGGCCATCTTGACCCAGCACAAGCAGAGCCTCACTGCAAGTTATTTTTCTGGTAGGAACAAAACAGATCAGTAAAATCCTAAAGCAGGAAACCACAGTCATATCAGAAACAGACATCATTTTTTACATCTTCTTTCCACGCAGCTTCAGTATTCAAATGATACTTCTAAAGGAACAACTCTCCATTTCTTGATCAGGAAATCAAATGAAGTTTGGGGAGCAGGGGACCTGATCTTATAACGATAAATAAAGGTGCTTAATCTCCAAAAAAAATCCTTATGCAATATTATAACATGTTCTAAGTTCAATTGCATGGAAGATGTAAATAAATACTTTACTGGACAAATTACGGCAGCTATATCCATTGAAATGCTAGAATTCAATTGATACTCTACTACGAAAGTAGCATCAAAAAGACTATGTAGGTTATGCAGGCTTTAACTTCAGACATTTATGAACATAGAGCTAAATAAATAATATTTTTTTCACAGTGATCCACACGTATGTTAACTGGGAAATGCAGATTGGACAAATTAATTTGGTTGTTTTGGTTTGGGTTTTTTTGGGTTTTGTTGTTTTTTTTTACTACAGTTGAAATTTTCTCTCTTTCAGAACAATAATTAAAAGCATTACTTTTGAAGGAATGAAGCTTGACTAATAAACAGCAAAACATAAAACCGAATGATCATACTAGATGAAGGCGAAGACGTGTCTAATCTGAAGAAAACATGAATAGCAGCCAAGAGTGTAACAAGCAATATGAATGCATTTTTCCCAATATAACCATTTCACTCATTCTTCCTTTATGGCCAGAACTCATACACACAGTATGACACCTCTTCTGGTGATATCCCTAAATACATTCACAATACACATTCATTAAGAGAAAACAACCAAGTGAAACCAAACCCCCTATCCTTCCTTCTCAACCTGCTGTGGAACAATGTAATTGTTCCTATCTTAAGAAAAGACAGGACTACTTCCTAACCATCTCCTCCACACCTTCCATTGTTTTATAAGTCTGTATGCTTCCTGCATAACTACTGTCCTCTCTGTTTAAAGCTAAGAAATATCTTTGTCCTTACATAAGACACCCTGTATCTCTGGTCAAAACCTATCAACCACCTTTTCTAGTTGCACTGTATCATTCATTCAAACCAGGTAATCAGGGCTCCATGTAGCACTAAAGCAGCAGATGAGCCATCCATTCACACAATGCACTGTGATATTTTGCTTTGAATTAATTTCTAAGTAATTATTCAAAATAATTCTTGAGGGCACAGATTTATAGAAAAAAAATCACGCATCTTCTATGTTTTCTATAGAAGGGGGAAAAAACACAATCAAGCACCCTTTTGTAAACCTAAAGTCAAATGTGAGAAACTTCAGAATAAACAAATTTCGGGAACAATGTCCCTGTACCTAATTTGTCAAGAATGCTGTAAGAACTATCAAGAATAATGGCTCAACTGTATGTACTTTTTTTTTATTTTAATAATTATTAAGGAGGTCTTTCTGAGGAATTATGAACAATCTCTGAAAGTTCTCATTCTTCATTTAGAAAAATAGGACTATTGTTCCCTTGTGTACTCCACTGTGTCTGCTGAATCTCAACTGCCTTTTATCTTTAAATCATTTAGTATGATGAAATCTTTCTGCAACATTTCATATCCCATTTTAATTCTGATTATTCTGGACCCTCTAGAAGTATAATTCTTCCTTTAATAAATGACTACTTACTCATGTCTTTTGTACTGTACACCTCATCTGCCATTAATCCAAGAGAAGACTTTCCTCTTATATTTTAAAAGCCTTTGACGAAGGGCCTTGTTGAAAGTTTTTGGAAATAAAGTTAACTACAAAAAACAGATCATCCTTATTCACATGCTGATGACTCTTCCACCAGACTTCTGAGGTATGATTAAGATCTCAGGAAGTCAGGTCTGCTCTCCCCCCTTTATTATATTCATTCACGGTCCAAGTAAATCTATTTTCCAGAACAGTTTCTACTAATTTAATCAGCAAGAAAGTCAAATTAAAATAACTTTAAAAAAAACCCCAACAAACAAAAACCTGTCATCTTATTTCCCTCTATCCTTTTACTAAGAAGGGATAACAGGCAAGAGTTAGCAGTTTGACTATTTCTCCTAACAGTTTCATACTTCAAATGAGTAGCTGGTGCAAGAGACTTCTTATTCTGAGCTGTTACATTACACCTCCCTGATATATTAAACTAGCATTTCAAGACTCATTCCTTGGACTAGTTCCCCCAGTGCTACTGGTGCATCTATTTATGTGATAACAAACACCTTTTTTTTCTTCTTCCCCACAATAATCTTATTTGCCAGGAGTGCTTCTTCAACCATCAATTTTCTTTCAGCATTGCAAATTCTCTGGAAGACTTCATTGCACTTATTAACTTGCAGAAAACCTTCTATAATCAGGGTGGGGTTTTGTCTGTTTACAACCATAATGTTTAGCAATTTAATAATCTATTAACCCTCATTATCATCAGGGAAAAAATATGCTATTCATTTCTATTTTCTTTCCTAGTACCAACCAAATCAGCAAAACCAAAACCTGTTCACACTCTTACATGCAAACAATCTTATTAATCACGTAATGCATATAGATCTTTCGTGTGAATCAGTCTATAACTTTGTACAAATATAATCTCACTCATAACTGAAATGCAGCCACTTTTTCACTGGTATGTCAGTTTCTTTCTGCCAAGCAGAATGACAAAAAACATTTAGGCCAAAAAAGTAAAGTAAAAATATCTGCCAACGGCAGCATTTTTGTAAAAGTTTAATTACTGCCATACCAGTAAATGTATTTCTTCATATTCAGAGAATAATGTCCTACACAAAATCTCATTTGTTTAAACAGAACAAAATGAGCCCCAATTGGATTCTGGCTGCCCTGGGATGAATAGAAAAATTTCTTCTAGCTCCAAAAAAACACAGGCCACTGAGCTTCAGTCTCCTCTCAATCCACTGTAGTCTTCTACTATCAGCTTGAAAATGTGAACATTTCCATTACTTTAGGATGAATTCAACATTTAAGCTTTAAAAATATTCTTTGTCCTGCTTTCTGGAACCACAAGAAAGCTTCAGACAGAAGGAAAGGAGAGCATTAGGAAATAGTGACTTCAGCTCTTCCAGTTGTGAGGAAACAAAACAACATCTTGTACACAATAATCACAAGACAAAATATTTTACCATTACTGTTTTATATAAAAATAATTTTAGATTGCTGAAGATTATTTGGGGATGGAAACAATGACTAAGTTTTGAGATCTTCCAAGCACATTGGAATTAACAGAAGTAATCTTATTAAATGCTCTCAAGAGAAAAAGAAGAGGGAAGAGACCCAGCCAGCTCTGCTTGAGGTTATAATTACGAAAATAATGTGTAATTCCAGTAAGGTCTTTAGGATCTAATATACAAATGCTTGCACATAATGATATTGTGTGCAAATAACAAATACTTTTGCTTTGGCAATTTTTTCAGTACTTTCACAACAATCTAACTTATTCCAAAAGGTCTACTAGGTCCATAGCTGTAACACAGTAAAGAAAGAGACCTTCATGTTTAGATAAAATGACACACCAGAAGTACCATAGTTTATTTTTATATCATGAAGGTATATTGTGGAGAACATGATGTCTTCTCAAACTATATTTAATGGTTCTAATTCGCTACTGCTTAAAGACTTTCAAATATTTCAATAAACACACTATATAATATTACTGACCCTTTAAAGAAAATAGCAATGAATAGCAAAGTGATGCACAGCTGTCATTCATTTTGACATTTCAGAACACCTTGCTACACTTTACGTAAAATTTGCACACATAAAACATGAAGATTTCCTGCCTTTAACACACTTGCTAAACACAATCAGATTTGTTTCTCTAAATAAAAAAATTTGTATATCCTCTTTTATTTACTGCCATTTAGTACACTAAGCTCTGACACACATTGCTTCTCTAGAAGTACTGAAGTTTTATCTCTTCCTATCAGTAGGCAAGAATAGATTCTGAAGTACAGAGAATGCACTTCACACCAAGTGCACATGTATAAAGTCAATTGACTTAACTAGACTATACATTCAGCATGACTCCCTCACAAACTGCATACTCATTACTTACTGACCTTAAACGAAAATGCATTTTTCAGTTGAGAATAAACCTTTGTTCAACCAACGGGACATTCTGACAGAAAATTTTATGCAGCTACATCAATCTTTGAATACCATCAACTTTGTATACATATAGAAAATCTGATTTCTGGACTGACATTATGGACATTATGGACGTTACAAAAGGCAAGACTTGTTTATCTTAAAGAGTTTTTGAAAAAAAAGAAGCAAACAACCAAACAAGAAAGGCTTTGCCAAGTAACTTAGACCAACACAATTCAGCTATCAAAAGATAATTGTCCTATGATAGCATAACTACAAAGATACTAAAAACTTTAAGTCTTCTCAGACAATACAATACCAACTATAAATACCAACCAGTTTGTCCAGTATAGCAGACAGTACAGTCTAATCAGTACATCACTCACTACCATAACAAACATGCTAATACAGAACTGCTCTCACTGTTTCTAGGCTACCATGTAAAGAGATAAATCAATGCACTAAGCCAAACAAAAATAAAATTCTTTGCATAAAATAACAGAAATATGAAGGGTTGGGTTTTGTTTGGCTTTTTTATATATATTGAGATCCCTCTACATTTTAAATCAGAATATTTCAAGTAATTTTTTATGCAAGACTTGTATAACTATATTGTTCTTTTCCTGAAAATGAACTAAAAATGTATTTAGAAGCACCATAAATTTATCAGTCTTGATAAAATGTTCCTCTGTAAAAAACAGACAAATAAACACCCTAATAATGCCAAGATACCATGGGAAACACAATGGCCATGAAGTAAAGACATCTTTTGTTTATTTCTTTGCAACCAAGTAGCAGATTAGCACTTAGACTGAAGCCAGTTGGGGATTTTATAACAATGCATTTCCTCACTTTAAAGTGTTTATTTGATTAGAAAAAGCCCTTGACCGCTTTGAATAAAAATTCATCAGTTTTAAAAAACCTTATAGGGGCAAAATGTTTCTCTACCATTGAGGTGGAAGAATAGCCTGCCCATGACTTCAGGGGCAGAGGTTACCCCAGGGAGGTGGATGGAGACACGTGTGCTTCCTCATCACAACAGGGACTTGAACCTGAGTCACCTGCATTTGCTGCAGCTGCTCTGGTCACCCATCACTAAGACTGTTTGAGCTGCCTGCACGTTTTCTCTCCACAGGAAAATGAAACAAAATCTCAATAGTCTGCATTAAATGAACTCGTGATTCAAGCAGAACATCATTCAAGCTTCTTTGTTACAAATGAGAAAACAGCACCAAGTCTGTTACGGACAAGACACCAATGGAAATTTATGGAATATGGCTGCTGCTTCTGCTTCGTACCAGCATATATGCTTTACCTTCTTTGCGTACACTTATGAGCATATGTTCTGCAGAACTTTTTATTAATATTAAAACACATGACACAAACGGAGGTAAACTAAACAGTAATTTGCCTGGTAATAGCATTCTAATTATGCCTGTGGGATTTGATTTAAAAGCATTCAAATGTTAATAAGAACTAGGTAACTTCATAGGTTAGCTGTGATTAGCTCTTACTAGACTTTATCTTCTACAGACGGGGAAAGTTGCAGGGTTACAATCTAAGAAAAATTAGGGGTTCTTCTAGATGTGTATTTGCATGAATCATCTCTTTCCACTTTTAAGTCTATTTAATTCTTCAATATTTGTCATTATGGAATTGGTAAACCTAACCTTACAACCTCTTCTCTGCTCATTTTGAGCAAACAAAGAAAAATGCCAAGAAACGCAGCCAAAAAAGAGCTTGATGTTATTTTCTTTAGGCAGTTTCCCCAGGGACCCAGTTACTAAAATATTTTTTGGAAGTCATATTTTACATGATATGTGTGTGTCACAGAAGCATTAATTATGCTGTCACTTGCAGTGCAACATTACACCTAGTTAAATTCCTGCACGATCCTTCCTTCACCACAGTTACAGGGTGGTTTAGCTGTTTACCCTTTCTCATTGATTATTCAAAAGCATATTCGACTTATAGCAATACCTCTTCTATCTCCTGGCTTTTTTTCAAAAAAAGGGAAAATAGATGTATTTCGGTGTCCATTTTTTTCCTGGGCAAGTGTTCTATCCTTACATACCGCCAGAGAAGCTTAGTCAATAGATGCGGTGAGCAAGACTAGATAGATTAATGAGCTCATTATAATTCATTAAAGAGTGATGTGAGGATGACTGCCCACTTTAATTAGCTTTATTACCGTAGGAAATTGTTTCATATGTCAAACTCATCACCAAGCATGCCTGGAAAACATTAGAGTGGTAATCAGACTTGATACGAGAACCTTTCATTAGCCTGTAAGGCTAAAGACACTTATAATGACAAAGAAAATACTAAAAAGATGGACATGAGAGTGGCTAGCATAAAATAATTTATCATGTCTAATAATTCAGTGATAAACTTCACAATGGTGATTTCAAGTTTGGTGGAACAGCTGTGTTGCTATGGCACACCATGTGCTCTTCCTGTAATCATGAAATTAACTGACAGTAATAGATTTAGAAGGTTTAATAGGTCAGGTTTGCTCAGATAATAAATCCTAATGCAAATTAACTATGACTCAAATATTTTAACGAAAATCTTAATTGTTAACTGAATTTTCTTCAGAAATATGCGGGCCTCTTTCCCAGTCATTCTTCAGATTAGCAAACACATTTCCACACACATTTTTTGGTAATTGTAATTTGCAGATAAACAACAGGTAAAAATACCCTAGTAAAATAGCAGAAGATTTGGAAGGAGAGAAATAGAAAGTTAGCATTAAGAGTTTTGTTCGGTCTGCAAAAGTCCCATTGAAGAAAGGATTACATACTAGGATCTACTTTTTTAATGTCTGAAGGCCTGCAACATATTTACATTCAATGTCTTCTCAACATTAATCAAATGGTTTAAGGTCTAATCTCTGTAACCTCAATAATTTATTCCAATCATGACTACTTTATCATTCTAATTACACTCTCTTTCACTCTAAGCAACAGCAAACCTTTCTAAGCCCTACCTTCCTGATTAGTTATATTTTGAATAAATTGCTTAGTATTATCAAGTTATATAACTAATCAAGAGTTTGGTATTTGTGTTAATACAAATGTTAAGGAAATACTTATGAACGCCTCTGTTCTATTCATGAACAGAACAAGTGATCAAACTATAGTATAAATTAATACTTTTTAAGATCATGGATGATCAAATTTTTCAATAGCACGTCATAATGACGTATGGAAAATTAAGGCTGAGTGTATATTTAGTGATAGGAATTATTTCCATTTTAAGATAATTTTCAAGTGGTTTTAGAGTAGCATAATGGAAGATTCCCCCCCCATACGTGAGGTAATTAAACAATGTACAATAAAACCGCTTTTCAGTGCTCAAACATACCATTATATTTTCATGCCTTACGTTCTTCAGCCACTCCAAACACCCACCACCTCAAAGCAACTCTTTCTCCTCACATTTTCACAAACAACTTGCTAGTAATGCTCGAATTTTCTAGTGCAAAGGAGTAGGTTTCTTTATGACTACGCAACAGAGCAACTGTCCATTGTTCTTCTGTGTCACGTACAAAAGTAGGTGTCTCTCAGTCCTTTGCACAAGCTTTGCAGCATTCCCCCCCCAGCAAATGGCTCTACCAGTTATTACTTGAGTATGATATTGTTAAGACTGACAGGACAGCAGCATCTGACTCTCAGATATTTTCACATTCCAGTTGAAAATATGGTACATGCAAGTATCAGAAACGAAGGATTAACAAAAACAAATAAAGAAAGCCAACACACAGGTTTCTGGGATGCCTTCTTTACAGTTCTGTGTGCTATTATCCTAAAGGCAGTTGTTGCTATTGCACTGTGGCTTACAGAACTAATAAAATAAGTCCTACAAAAGTCTTCTGACAGGTCATTTTTTGAATCTCAGAGAAGAGGAAGCTGAACAAAAAGCGCAATGAAAATAACTCAGAAAAAACCTCACATTTTTTATTTTTCATTTGTTGCCATAACCATAACTCAATTATCTTTTGCTTGTTACTGCTCTCAGACCCCTTAATCCTCTTTACCCTGTATTACACCTGCATCAGGCATAATTAAGGTCGGTACAGTTTTCCCAAGCCATGCTGGTTCTGAGCCAAGGACTTTATATTACATGAAGATTTCTAGATACTTGAGAGGGGGTAGGATGAACCCAAGACTGAAAATATTTACCATAGGATTCCTGGGTCTACTACCAATAATTGAAATAAATGGAGGGACTTTTGCAGGTCTTATTTTAGGAGTGATTAATACTGATTTCCCAATCAGTTAGTATTTGTATGCTTCTCCCTCTTGTACATTATCTTTTTGAGAGTCAACAGTATCCTTAGCAACTAAATATCTAGTCCAACATGTGAAATGAGAAATATTTTTTTATTTTAATAGTTTAAAGTAAGGAGGAACACTTTCTGCAATTTAAGCTGTGAAACACTGAAAATAGAAGCAAAACAAACACACCAGACCAAGCTATCCCCTTCCAATTCCAGGTGGAAGACCTTGAGCAAGACTTTGGCATAGTCATCTGACAATTGTACACAGCGGATTTATGGGAGCTACTGAAAACTCAGTAATTTCAGCAATGCCAGATATGATACGTTAATCTGTTCAAGTAAAGTTTGTTCAACATCACCCTAGTTTATGTATGTAGGATAAAGCTAGGTATAAGTTTAGTTAATCCACACAGACTGATCACTCCGCATATTTTGAAGACTGCCAAATTACTGTCACCTCACCTTTTTCTCACTTGCATCACTTATTATTTGCAGTTTTCTGGGAGCTGTGGAGTGAAACTGGGATTAAAATCAAATCTCAAGCAAGGCAGTAACGTAAAAAGAGACCTGCTTTGAGTTGATTCTCTCCGAACTTGAAGTACAATAGCCCTTGGTAACACAAAATTAACATAAAGGCTGGGGTTTGTCCATTTATTTGAAAGGACACTCAACATACTAAAAGTTCTGTTCAAAACAGTTCCCTGAGACATTACAGGACTGATTTGTGTACTTTCCATTTTATTATTATAAGGCTACACAACCAAACCATTTGTAGAGCTAATACATAAGAGTTCTTATGACAAACCTGTTGTTTAGATGTTTTGTAAATTACTATGTTGTACACAATAAAGACATAGAAGGAAAATAATCTGAATTTATGTGCGAAGAAAATACTTTGAAAATCCCTGTTGAACTGGTCATTGAATCAGTAAATTATGCTAATATTGTTCCCTGACACCACTGAATATTCTATTTATGTCAGTGTAGCTGTTGAAAAAATACAGTTACACTTCTCACATGCGCTTTCAGTGCAACAAAAGGCCACGTACACAAGAACCATGGGTTTGGTTTGGTTTAAAAATTAGCAGCAATAGTATTCTCCAGATATACAGAACTATATCTCCATACATAGAAGCATGAGAGCTACACTTTAAAAAAACAAACAAACAAACAAAACAAGTCCCCAAAAAACAAAATTAAAATTTCAGTTCCTTCACTTTTTGGGTTCCTGACACAGAAAATCAACAGGGCTCTAATTTTGAGAAAACACTCAAAAATCTTAAGTACCATGTGAATAAGGAAAAATCCTGAAAATAATGGTGTCTTTCACTATGTTTGGACCAATCACATTAATCAAAACTATCATTTTTTAAGAATAAGTATTTAAAGAAGCAAAGCCCAACTGACTTAAATTATAAATTAATGTAAAAAATTAATTTCCTTGTTTTTCTAGTTATATTCAGTTTAAATAACCAATCGCAATTTTTTTAAATATGGTAACACAGTCCTTTAGTATTTTATTAGTACTTTATTGATTGCAGTCTATTTAATTATATTTTCTCAAGTATGTCTTTTTGAAATCCATATGAAAAACTGTGTCATCAATCATATTATTCTTCTCTCATGAAAACTAAACCTAAATTTTTCAGCAGTATAACCTGTTTATGACAAATGACTCATCAAATAACATCACTGATATGTATCAATCTATATGTCAAATTCAGTCTTTGGGACTCCTACTTCAAGGATGTACAAGATCTCAATCATTCACCTTTATTAATTTTTTAAAGAGTACTTATTGTCCTATAGTTCATACTCCTCCTGCACACATTTTTCAAAAAGTTTGAACCTAACCATCAGCCTCACCTACGAAAAGCAATAATGAGGTAGAGACTAAACTAACGGAACTAATTGAAAACAATCAGCAAAATAATGCTGGAATCTTAAAGATCACATATTTACATGGCTAAAAATAAAAAAGAAGATTATGCCCATTAACCTGGACCTTGATTTTTCTAACACATATATGTTTAATAACTGTTAACATCAAGTACACTCCCTCCCATTTAGCTAATTTTGTGTTATCATGTTTCAAAGTTCCTTGTCTTCTTGCTCAATTCAAATTACACATAACAATTACCTTATATCAGAAAGTCAGAAGTGGAAGAGGGTTATTTCCTTCTCAGTTAAATTTCTTGATGGGAGACAAAGTGAAAATCTGAATGAAAGAAGCTGATGGCTCTTGGGGCTAACCTAGCTGATGGACACGGAGTACTGGTAAAGTCTCACTGAGAGTGTATTAGCTACTGTCAATGCTTCGAACACTTGTCAAAAATCCTCAGTCTGATGGAAAAGCAAACAGAATTTAGGCTCAACTATTATTTCTCAGCTGTTGCTATATTTATGCATCATTTGTATTAAACTTTGTCCTATAAAAGTCAAATGCTAGCCCTGGAAATATAAAATGGTTGACTTTGCAGTAAAAAGAGCAGAAGCTTTAGCTAAAATTAGTAGAGAAAAATCATTCAAGTGTGAAGTTTGCTGTGGTAATATGCATGGTTTCATCTGACTCCCCTCACTGCCACCCCAGAATTTAGATGTGTGAAAATCCTATGACAACAGTTACAGAGTGACTTAGAAAATTACATAGAGTCCTGGAGACTGTCCTTCAGCACCTTGTACACTGTGGATGAGTAGTTTAATTAAGGCTCTAAACTAGGGAAAGAGATTACTTCCATATCTATATATGATTAAACAATTGTCCCAATGAGGTCCTGATCTTTAAAAGATGATATTAAACACTATCTCATGGGTTAAATCTCTGAAGCAAATATCAGAATTTACTTTCATTGTTGATTGAATGACTCATTTTCGCAGGAAGTTTTCACCACATTAAAAGGTATCTCCAAAAGAATATCTCCTTTATGGTACACAGAGACACTGCTTTTGTTCTTCTGTCTGCCATATATAAAACAAGAACTCATGCAAAAGGCCATGAAAACATTAACACCACATCTGTAATCTATAACGAAGAAGACAGTTACATCCAATATGGGATATGCTCACACCTTGAACCAAGTTGCAAAATGTTGGAAAACTTACTGTTATTTTAATAAGCTTAAATAAAACAGAACCAAGCAAAGGTCATGAATTTAACCTTTTCTGCTGCTGTCAGTGAAAAATTGAGAATTTTTAAGGTTAAACAAGTTTGCCTGTACATTTAACAGATACAGATGTAGTATCCAGACATAATACCACTAAAGCTGCAGCATACCCTTCCTTCCATGTACACAGAAGCAGATCATGTCCAGGAGAACACCGCTGCAGGCATTATCACTAACAAAACAAAACAATTACTTCTGCACAAAATTCACCCTCTGCCCCTTCATCAAAAGGCTATATATTGCCACAACATTCATGGAATTAGATCATCACCCTCTACATATCCCCACAGTTGTATGAAGACAGATGATTTGCCCTATGTATTTTCTAAACCAGTAATAGATTAAGCACACACTACTAGGTGTTATGAAGATTAACAGGATTATGCAAACTAGTAAGCCTGTGTTCACCTACAGGACTGAACAGTAATTTTTTATATCCTGCAGAGGGATGAGTTCAGACTTCAGAAAACCAGAAAAACCAGACTAATTTTACAGAGCTATCAAATAGAATGAAAACACCAGAGTAGAATTTCTTCATTAAAACAGAAGTATAGAATTTATTTTTTTTTATTCAATAGAAAGAAGCAGCTTTTGGGAGAAACACAACAGCTTATGGTACCATGAAGATCAATGCAGGCAACTCCTATTTTGCTCTCCACAAGAGCAATGTGTGGTTTTGCCAGGCATCTTATTGCCCAACTATTCTATAATTATTTTACTCTGTAAAGTCAAATTATTATTTACTCTTTAGTGCTATTGTCAGCTTTCAACTAAACCCCACAACAATAAAAATCCTTCTGCACTGACACAAATCAGCTATTTTAAAAAGCTTTAGTAATGCTATTAGCCTTTACAATCCAGTTTATTAAAAGCAAAGTAGTATATGTGTATTAAGTAGGAATGAGATCAAAAGGCATTAAACTAGTCACCAAAAGTAAGTAAAATTCTAATCTATTAGCAAAAGAATCATTTGCTGCACAAGATGTTTGCTGGCCGAATCACCTTTCTCAATGCTAAATTATATATATATATATATATATATATATATATATGAGATAGGTATAACACAACTGAACAGGAAAATTTATATACACCAGCTTATTTCTAGAGAGTGCAACCTGTTATAGAAACGGTAGAAATTTATGCATTTGAATACCAATATGAAAGTAGACAATCCTGTGTAGTGGCTGTAACTGAAATTCCACAATTCCTGAAAAAAAAAAAAAGCGCAAAAAAAAAAGCATCTATGCAGTTTCTTATTGGATGTAGGTGATGCATTAAGTGAGGATTGCCCTTTTAACTTACTCTTATTCATTTATTTCATATACTGACTCCTACTTATCCCAACTGAATTTATGCTATTCTACTTGTAATACAATTAGATGCAGCAATCAGTATTATATTGCTCTGGACAACACGTTTGCTTATTTGGTCTTGGGTATCCCTCAGGGGTGCTGTGCTGCTCCCTCATGGAGGAGTGCAGGAGGTCAATGCTGTACACCAGGATAGATGCTTCTATGCTCCAAATCTTTAATCAGCTCCATGAGCAGTTGCTAAAGGCTACCTACACATAAAGCTCAGTCCCGACTCCAACAGTTTCTTATCCAGGGCCTCCCAGATTCTGATAAAACCTGCTGGTTGAAACCGGGATGAGAAAAGATTAATCTTATTTTGCAAGTGATGCTTTTTACCCTGCTTAGCAGACTCAACTCACCATGAAGCCTAATTAAGTGCCCAGGTTTGTGTATGTGGTGACACAAACCTCCAGCCCCGTGAAGGGAGGAGGAGATGTGAAAGAATGGTAAATGAGTAATGTAATAAATGAATCGATTAAGTAAGACAGAAAAGAAGATTATATGAAAGAATAATAAGAAAAATTATGAAAGAAAAATTAAGCTATTAGGAGTCAGTAAAAACCATGGAAGAAAAGTTTACAGCTTTTGACAAAAAATATGATTAGAATGAAAGATAAACAGAATAAATGCCACAGAAAATCAGAAATGTTTTCTTCTGCTACAGTTTATAATAATCAACAACAGAACAGATTCAGTAATGTAAATAGTGTCATATTATGTATAAACAGAATCTAATTTTCTTGTACAAGAACCTAAAATGAATGTTTTATCCAATGTCTGAACATTTGATGTGTAAGAAAGTAATTTGCTGAAAGACTTGGTGCAGTATTCATCTTTCATTCTTGCCTTGGAATGCAATCCATGCAGAAGTCATATAGAAGAAATAATGGCTTAAGAAGGAAGTCAGGGCTGCATGAAGAAATGCCCACAGCTGAAAAATTCTAAGTATTCAATAATTTTTAGAGGCAGCTCCATTGGAAAAATTGCTGTTCCAGCAGAAAAAGAGACTCAAATCAATGAAAAGACAGCAAAGGATAGAGAGAAGATTTTGATCTTACAGACCATAAGAGACAAGATTTTAAAGAGTTAGGAAAAAAAACCCAAAGATTGACTGGACCTTGAGTAGACAGTGCATCTAGACAGGAACATAAGCTAAGGATCATTTCCCATCAGGGGAAGCTGAACATTATAGATAGAAAATAAAAGGCCAGAGCAATTGATGTGGCATGAGCAGGTGAGGAGGCCATACCTCTGGATGCTGCATGAAAAGTGTGGGGCTTGATGGAATGGCAAATATGCCTAATATTTTTCAGGGTTTTTTTTCCTGTACCCCAGGCAATGCTATGATTACTATATGTTATTTTGGTATAATTTTCAGTCTCTAGATTCAGACAAAAGACAGCCCACACGTACCTGGCAGAGCACTTGATCTATGCCTATTCAATTCAACCTATGTCTTAAAATAGCCAGGCACTGTGCTCATTCTCCTAAGACAGAAAGGATGGATCACCAACTCATACAAGCTTTACTAGGTAAGATTTCATAAATGTTTTATAACTTTATATAGTATCTATTTCAGTATCAACAGAATGGTAATCATAATAAATGTGATTTAATGGAGGACTGTGTATATCAGTAGACATAATTGACAGAAAATCATAAAAATTTACGCTAAGCTTCATATAATAATCAAAATTAAATACCAGATGGTATTATTTTTGCACTGACAGAAACATTCTCTCTGCTTTATGTCACTATAATAACCCTTTTGATAGAAAATAAATTAAAATATTGATTACTCCCTCCTCCTCCTTTAATGCAGGGAAAACTATTATAAGAAGGTATCTGGCTTATTTTTAAACACAGAATGGACAAAGAGCCACCTAACTTATCAGAAGATAGTACTGAGATGCACAGCCTAAGAACCAAGAAAGAAACTACACCTCATTTTATTCCCTTCTCAAGTTTTCCACTGCTCAAAGGCAGGATAGTACGGCTTAGCCTCACCAGTGTACTTGGCTTTCATCATATTAGAAGGCAAAAGTCATTGTTTATCATCTCTCATCAAACAAAACTATTCAAGCAGTTAAACTTCAAGGCTTTCCGTCCTCAGATTTCTGATTATTCAACAACACTTCAGGCATTTTTAAAAGCATAGTACAAAAAAAAATTTGACAGATTTCATTTTTAACTGTAAAAATTTGTTGATTAAAGAGGTCTTTTAACTGAATCAATCAATAACTTAAGTCTGTAATTTGCTGAAGGGAAAGTGTAAGAGGACAAGAAGAGCACTTAGCAAAATTGGTTAATTTACACACAGAGGACAAAACACTTCCAGCTGTAACCAAATGCAAAATGTTTCTTCTTGTGTTGTTTGTGGGGTTTCATTCAGGCTGCTGGCAAGGATGGCGAGACTAATCTCACAGCATTTATGGGCTAGAAGAGGTCCCACTTAGCCTGCTGAACTCAAATTACATCTATTAGAGCTGAGAATCATGACTACAAAGCTCAGCAAGAGCTTGTTGCAGGGACAAGAGAGAGCTAGGAAAGGGAATACTGCAGTCCAGAGCACACTCTACAGGGAGGGCAATCAAAGGGTGCATAGGCATGAAAAATGTACAACAACTAAGAACAGGGAGTGGTGGGGTGGGAGAAGACATTACTCCAAGGAGTGGCTACATGCCTGGGTATTTAGGGCTTCCAGAGCTCAAAGCCTACAGTGCAGGCTGATACAACTGCTTATTTCCCCTCACACTAAAAATGTCATGAACTTTATTGTAATTAAAAGGCTAAGAGACTTCCAAAGATACGGAATTTGAGTCCAGAAAGACAGGACAAGGAAGTTTGATTGTTTCATTATGTATCTAATAGTTAAGGTGGTGCTTTTACCTCACTGTCTCAGGAAGGCACCCCTTGTCAGAAGCTGAGGAGGATTTATGGATTGATTCACACTGATGGTGGAATGGCTTTCTGTAAACTTCTAAGAAAGAATACTAGGCAAATCAGATTAAGTGCAGTACCATTTCACAGTGAGGGATAGTCTGGATTACATCCTGCTACAGTCAGACATAAAATATGTCAACTAGTTTCTAAAATGTACTAGTTTATGATCAGGCGTAAAACTTAGACCTTTCAATTTTGGAGCTACACCTAAAGTGTCTTTAAAAGTACATATAAAAAACACTTTATAATTCAACTGCTCAATAAAACATTTTAAAATATATAATTTTAATACGTAATTTCAACTTCTCAAAAAGCAGTAATACTATGTAGCCTTAGCTAATAAAGCTATAATAAACACAGGACCAAACCAGGAAAATGCCAGTATGCATATACAACAAATACAACAGGAATTCACCTCTCATGATAGCATTTTGAAAAGTTTTAGTAAAAATCAGAAATTTATTTAGTCAAAGTTATCTGATTCTAATCAGGAAACTAATGAAAAGAAATTATACTCATTTAGACTGTTAATCCAAGCACTTCCTGAACATAATTTCTGGTTTTGGAAATCTTAAGACATTTATGATGATTTGACAGACTTTCATCTATACAACTATGTTCTCAAGGTGTAGAACACATATTATGCATTATTCAAATAATATCATATCCCAAACGTCTATTGTGTGTAACTTTTTACCAAACAAAAAACCAACATGTATCTTTTTTGAAATACTAGGTTGCAGCTGTATCCCTATCAGAAAGGTTAAATGGATTTATCTTTCAAGTACAAATGGGATGGTCTTGAGATTCATCAAACATTCCTCTTGGGATCACAGGTCTGTGCTTTCTTTCAGCAGACATTCATTACTGTAGACTCACTTGGCAGAGGGACAATATCCAAACTGTCTCATTGCCACGTGATGGCTATTCATCCTGAACATCAAGTTTGTTGAAATGATTTCCCTACATATCTGAGGGCATGACACCACTTTCACTCTTGTATTTTTTAAACTGTTTGTACAACAGCACTCCTATATAAAGATATTGGCAGCAAAGGTAGCAGACTACTGCATTTTATTCTGAGTGTGACATGGCCATATAATAAAGGGATGCTAGATAAACCCTGGGGTTTTTTTTAAAGGAAATAATTACTATTACAAACCATTCACAACCAGAATATTGTTATATTATGAATATGCAAAAGATTTTTTAGTTGAATTGTTGAGTGCTGGGGAATTCTGCTTTTATGTATCGAGTTCCAAAAGTTGGAACCATTCCTGAAGAAAACACTGCTGTTCAGTATGGTTGCTTTCTTTGTGAAGAGCACTTCAATACCTCACTTTCAATAACTCTTGGGTTTTATTTCCCCAGCACTGCAAATGCCAGAGGTGTGCACTAATAAACCCAAACACGTGTATAAAGAAAGACACATATTTATATTAGACCTACTTTTAATAAAAGGAAGTTGTTGCAGCTGAAGTTATATTTTTCAAAACATTTATTAATTCAAGGGGCCTAGTATGGCAAAGTGTCTTTAAAGACTACTCACAGAAATCTTATGTTTTAAGCAAGACATCAGAAGAATAGAAATAACTTCTCATGAAGATTGAAAAATACATTTGGGAGAACTACTGTAAAATCAATATATTGACAGGGGCATTCAGGTTATATGGGCATTTCCAGTAGCACCTTAAATTTGTTAAATAAAAAGTTGAGACTGATTTACAGATTGTGGTAGCTTTACAAAACAGGAAAATTATATGTACCACAGTGACTATGGACTTGAACAAGTTTTCCAAACAGAAGGGAGACTTTTATGACATTATTTCTTAAGAAATATATTTAATGCATTAAAATAAGTAGGTACCTTGTATATTGCTTTGAATGTATGTTTGGGTGTGCATTTTACAAACTGTATAATTCACAAGTTCTTTTTTCAGACAACCTTATTTCTCCACATGCTGTGTAAATGACGCAGCTACTTCTGATAAGAAAGACTTCACTTATATAAATACCTACCATAGGTACAGTAAGCCTTCCTCTACTTTAATTACCATCAAATGACATCACACAGTTAATGCTTTTAACTGATATTAAGCACTTTTGCATATTCAAATGAATCAGGCCTTTGACAATGTTTTCGCAGACCAGCCCCCAAAGAAAAAGCCATAAGCTACCTGAAATGTAAGAAACTCTTGGCAGTTTAAAGACCTTAGCTGGTTGCTCTATTTGTAATTTGCAAACATTAATCTTGTGTACAAAGCTGTGTTATGTACTAGAGCAGGTATTACCTGCTCTGAAGAGCAGCATTTCTTTTTGGTACAGAAGATGTTTACCACTGCCTTTTAAGCAATCTTTAACTTTAGATAACGACGATTCTTAAGAAACTTGACTTGAGGAAACTACTGGGTATTTGAGTACAAAATACCTTTCCTTTTCATGTCTTATGCTAAGTAGCGAAAACTAAGGAGCTTACACCACTAGGCACTTCTGAAAACTTCAGCTAAAACCAGCCACTTTTGAGTAACAACACAGCTACATCTCTGGAAGCGCTACATTTAAGAAAGAATGTCATTCCTGAAATCAAATAATTTATGTTTAGGCTTTTTTCAATTTAACAGACACCTAGAAATGGATGGGGGGAGGAACCAAATAGTAAGAAAACCAAGTATGTCTTTTACTTCTGACAACCTTGAAACTTCAGCCACAGCTATATTAAACTGATTTATCTTAGCATTGAACTGCACACCTGACTAAGGATCCAATTAATCTTCTGCTTCTCTGCCCCTTTCTCCCCAATGGAAAACACAATCACAGAAAAGTACTTTTTCAGGTTAGAAAAAAATTTGTGATTTTCATTTGATCAGGCAGAACTACTTTTTTCTTAGACATTGCTGGTAAACCCTTTCTTGCACAGGCGAAGTTTCACAAATCAAATACCATGCTTTCCCAAGAGCAAGAGAAAACAAACGTTTCTGAAGAAGCTTACTGTAAAAGCTCCTGGAAAGGGACGCTGAATTCATTTGGATTTCTGAATAGTCAAATAAGATAGTTTAAGAAAGATCTTTACGTTCTTAGTATGGAAAAAAGTATTTCAAGTAATTTGAGTGAGAATGGACAAAAAGCTGACAGTATTTGGCATCACTCTATGTTGGAAAGATTTAATAGATGATGGCTGATGTGACTATAAGGGAAAGACAGAATTTTTCTTCCCTTTGCATCACTACACAGAAGTGAAAAAGACAGCCGTGGGTATGCAGTTGACTTATCAAGGGAAAGCATAGCAGCTGGCTTTGCAGCTAGCTGAAACCCTCACTCAAAGTATTCCCTTTCCTTTAAACCTTAATTGCTGTGAACAGGGTTGGCCACTTTCTGTTCTGGATCCAATCTCTTTATTCAGGTGGATTTCAAACAACTTACCATTTCCCAAAATAGTCAGCAGGTGGCATACTCCAAATAATGGAGGAACTAATGGCAACTACAAGACTCATCAGAGAACTTGCAGCTTAGGTCACAGGAACCTTGCCCATGAGTAAATCTTCATGGTAGCACAAATTTAAGCTGGAATGATCTTCCTAAGTAACCAAGGCCTTTTCAACAGAAATTACCAGAGTAAAACTGCTTCCACAGCACCACTGTGAGGGACACGGTCCTTCAACCCATCCAGCTGTCTCTGGACTAGACTTCTCTGAGTGTAGTCTTTGCTGTTTGCAGGTGGCCCCCAGCTCTGACCAGCATCTTCCAGTCCCTATACAACAGTTCAGATAGATGGGAATTTTGCAGCAGAAAGGTAGCTGCTTTTCAGTGTAACCTTTGTATCAGAAAACTAACCTTTTTCCTGTGAGTCTATCACGTGTCAGTCAAATTAGCATTATGGAACTGCTATGCCATGCCACTTCCATACAGATTGGCCAACGAGCTAGAGAAGCATCAAGCCTTCTCTTCCTGTTTGGACTTGTGAGCAAGGTATGGCTCATCAGCCATTTGGCGGCTATCTCTAATTTAGGTATCTTCTACTACTCTTTGCCATGTGGCTTTCCTGCTAGGCACTACTTTTCTGCTGTTCTCAAAAAATGTTCATATCTTATGAGGTGCATGATCACATCAAACCTGTAATCTTTCTATTATGACACATTTAGGGTCTTTTTTTCCCCCATCGCGTTAATTACTTTACTACAATTTAATTTTGACTAACTGAAACATTGCTGTCATGCTCTAATAGCTACAAAAATTTGATGGACATATTTAGGAGCAAGAAATTACTGTTGTAACAAAATTTGTATGTGAATCTGTCTTCACAGGCAGTGAAGACAATCTAGTGAAGTTGTACTCATTTTTCATATAGAAATTGTATCTTCCTTTCCCTTCTGAGTGAAACATCATCTCTGAGCTTATTTTCTACTGAAACAAATAGGACCAAGTTTTATGAGTGTGAGTTGTTTGTTTTTTTTTTTTTTAATGAAGTAATTGGAAAGATGAAACTGTATGTCATCATTACCATTACATGACATCTTTACCCCCTGCCTGTTCCCAGCCTCTCATCCACCTTGGTGACAAGAAAAGGAAGGGATGAAAAGAGTTACTTGTTTAATGGTATTTTCATTATTATTTGAATTTCAATTTCATTATCTGTTAAACATGAAAGAAATGTTTGGCTCCTCTTGTGATATGAGGGAAAGGGAAAGAGACTTTAAAAGAGAGAAAAATTGGTAATGAAATGTTGCTTAGAATTCAATGATAAAGACCCTTATCCTAAACTTTCAGACTTTATGTATATAATGTAATAGATGACTACTAAGAACTTAATAAACAAACTTTTAAGATTAGCAGCCTTTTGCAAAATGTATTCATCTTATGTTATTTACAGCAGCTCTTTTGATCCAAACTTATTTATTAAGGACAATGCAACTTAGAGGGGAACCTAATTTTCATTGAAATTGTCAAATATGCAGTTTTTTAATCTCATATGCATGAGATGAAAAACCACTAGAGCAAGGTGATTTTAACATGTTTCCTGTAATGTAAGGTGTCAACCCTTCTAAAGCTCTGTTAAGTTCATAATGTGAAAAAGTAATTAAGACATAGCATAAGACACAGTACTATTAGGCAAGACATTGCCCACTCCTTTCATGAATAACAGATCTAATCTTACCAGTTCAATGAAACATCCTCAGACTTGCCAAAAAGTGATAATTAAATCATAACGTTCATAACAGTCAAACAGTTAGATGCCAGTGTGGACTATTTCATGTGAATTAATATTCTTATTACCAATGAGCACCCCCATAGTTTTCAGTATGCAACCTGCAGCATCACGTTCACATCCCTATTCTTACATATTCTGGCATCTAGAACATTTTCAAGTACTAATATTTTGCACATATACCATGGCTGCCTTCTGAGTACTTCAAAGGATAAATAAAATCAGTCTCACTATGCCAGTAAAATGAATAAATGTACTCTGGCAGTTCTTCAGATAGAATTTAAATCACCTACATTATTTCCCCTAGGAAGATACACTGTTTGTGGGACAGAAGTTCCGTATACTCCTATTTGCACTTTTGTACCTTAAACCCAAGGCCATCTTTCTCTATAAATAAACTACTAGAATAGCACAAAGCTTGCACTAGTTGTAATTTAAACACATCTTTGTAAATCACAAATGGAAATTCCCATCCCTGCAATCTTCTGCCTTTTGTACACCCAGAAAGAGAAAGAAAAATCCAGCACTCCTTTTCGAAAATCACAGGTAGACACAATCCTTTCTTGTTCTGGGGCTCTTGATAAGAACCTTTGATTCGCATTTGATTTACTTTTTCTCCAATTTTCTTTTAATGCCCTTTCTTCTCATGAAACAAAGGAGAAAAAGAGGATGAGTAGGCTGCTGTCAAGAGCTACATAGATACAGCTCTGAATAAGAGCAGGTGTAATTTTTTTTTAAAAAAGCAGCTATAAATTGACAGTATGTTTATAGTAAGTATGTCTGTAAGAAATGTATATCTGTATCTGTGGGTGGGTAGATATCAGGGTGAAATCAGTTCCCCAGGGAGCCTGATAGTAAACTTTATAGTGAAATAAACTTTATATTAAACTTTCTAAAAACTACATTAAGTCTGAATGGTCTTCAACTCACCCAACCCAAAATACTCCACTAGGATTAAAACAAGAGCATATAATTTTTCAAGTACAGAAAATTTCTGCGTTTTCTGAGGAGAACTGAACAGAACCACAGTCACTTCTCAGTTGCCCCTGTGCCATGGAAGATAACTTTCCTGCTTTGCTGGTCTGGCTTGAGCCTCTTGCATAACACTCCACTTCCACAATTGTGACTTGGGAAGATGAACACCATCCCTCCCTTGCTCCTTCTTCCCCCACTTTATATACTGAGCATGATGTCATATGGTCTGGAATATCCTTTTGGCCAGTTTGATTCACCTGACTTGGCTGTTTCTTCTCCCACCCTCTCATGCACCCCCAGCCCCCTTGCCAGTGTGGCAGTACGAAAAGAGCAAAGGCCTTGGCTCTGTGTAAGTCCTGCTGAGCAATAACAAAAACATCTCTACATTATCAATCCTGTGTTCAGCATAAATCCAAAACACAGTCCCATACCAGCCACTCTGAAGAAAACTAACTCTACCCCGAACAAAACCATCACATCACAGTGCAAAACAGAACTCTCTCTCCCTATGCCACTCCTGATGCTCACAACACTTCTTGGGTAAGCCTGGTATGTAGAGAAGCTCCACGAAGTCCCATCATCTGATAAACTATGTCCTCATTCCAGGCACCCTTGATCTCCATTGGTTATCCTTTCAGTGGCAGCATATTCTAGTTGCAACTGGATGCTTATATGTTCTTGACCAGACCAGATCACTGCCACCTACAGATGTACCAAAAGTTGTTTCATTCATAAAATTTTGCTCTATCTTGTCAAACGAGGAAAACAGTTGTGGTGGGTTTTGTGTTTGTTTTGCCTTTCTTATTAAACTAATAATAGAACTTAATGTCACTTACTGCAAGTAACTTGTTTTGGGCTTATAGTTCAATTAATAATTTATTAGAACGAGCAGATCCTGTGCCAAGGTCCTGCCCTTTCCTCAAATCCAGCTCATTTCCCACCCATATGCAAGCAAGTGGAGCAAAACCAAAATAGAGATCTCACATACAAACACTCATGATGACAGTAGAGAAGCAAGGCTGGGAATGTGACTGCTTCTTCTGGAGGCTTAAGATTATACCAAGTTTGAAAAGAGATTAAGCCAGGGAAGCAGCAAGTAGTAAAGTGGAAGATAATGAGATCTGGATCTGTCACTGACAAGCTCTTTCATAAAGTCATAACTCTATGCTGTACTTTTCCCTTTCATTTATTTTGTTACTTCAGGTTAGAAAACTCTCAAACCTTTTTTCTTTTTTTTTTTTAATTGAAAAAATATAATCAACTTGTTATAGAAAAGAACTGGGGAGGTTCACACCTCCTGGGTGGTTTATGACCTTCAGAAAGCCACCCAACAACTTCATATCTGCACAACAGAGCGTGGCAGCCAATCTGTACTATATATACATCGTTGCAATGACTTTTTTTTTTAAGTACTCTTAAAAATTTCACACACGTAATAAAGATTGACAAGCATACAATTCATTCTCTAGGTCATCAACTACACGGATGTATTTTCCATCTCTTCTCTGAACAACTTTTTTTTTTTGTTAAAACAAGGTCATTTTGGATTATCAAATTCTATCCTGGATTATCAAGTCTTCTCTGTTCAAATTATAATGGAGGTATTGATCCATGATCCTCACATCTATTTATGTGTTCTCAGCGTTTTTCATGCAACACTAAAACAAAATTAAGGAAGTAGACATAGTCCACCTCTTTGGGAAGGCAGCATGGATGTTCTATAAAACTGTGAGTCCTTGTTCATATACCAAGAATCCAGCGTTACACAGATTCAGCAAGCATTGATGCA
This sequence comes from Neopelma chrysocephalum, assembly GCF_003984885.1. NCBI lineage: Eukaryota > Metazoa > Chordata > Aves > Passeriformes > Pipridae > Neopelma > Neopelma chrysocephalum. The sequence goes on from NW_020898046.1 coordinate 3,290,684, forward strand.
TCCTTAAGATGAGGAATTAAATACTTAAAATGCGGACTTCTAAATCAAATTTTAAAGTGTCAGGGTGCGTCCTCAGTAGACTCTTCATAGTAATATGATAGTTGTCATAGGAACAATATTATCCTTACAAGTAAATAATGTGGCTAAGGCTGCGACATTGTCACATTCCTGGGTAACTGACTATGAGTTCGGATCTTTTCAAATCTCTTTTGTAGTCATTTAACCAGTTAGACCCTTATACGGTACCTTTAAATAAATTTACAGCTAAAATTGCAGCTTAAATGTCAGCAATTTCTTTAAGTTGTTTGAATAGCATTTGTTTATACCACCATGATACCCAGAGATACTAATTCTCATGCCAAATAGATTTAACACCAGAAACGGTTATCACAATTTTTCAAGAGCATTGCGTAACTACTTCTTTGCTGAATGATAGTGTAACAAGTGGCAATCAACCTACTCTGCAGGAGACTCCTATAAACACCACTGGGGACAAGCCTATGCTGCAGCCAAAAGAATCACACTAGGAAACACAATCAGCTCACTGTAAAAATTCTCAAAAGCCTCCAAATTATTACTTTTAAAAAGTCAATTGCCCAAAGGACTGGGAAGGAATAACAATCAATCTACAAGAAGCTGGTATAACACAGTAAAATTTCCCAAGATGCTCATGCTTTTAATGGCATCTTTTTGAAGTGGCACAAGATGAATCCTCATTCATATTGGCAGTGTTTCTCATCATGTAACATATCAGCATTTTCATTTAAAAACAGGACTAACACCAACTGTCACATCACAGACTATATTTGAACTCTTTTTTAGGTAAAACATTTATAGAGGAGATACTTTTCTGGTGTTAGTCATGTGATATTTTGTGCACAGTTTTGTTCTGTAGGAGTTGATATCATAGAGAAAAAACTGAGTCAAGACAAAATTATGAACATGCTGTTATTTAAGACATGAAAAAAACCACAAACAGACGGAAAGAGCTACCTGATAAATTGAACTCATGCAGGGCAAAGAAAGATGGCTTCTGTTGATTTAACCTAACAACTGTCCAATTCCACTAAACATCTTGGTTGTAAACATTTTGGTTACACTGCCAAATGCTCAATTTTGCTCAACAATCTAATGCTCCATTAACCACAGTGTGACAGTCAGGTGGCTTTTTTTCACTCCCATAACAGGCACATACTGAGAAAGTAAGATGTCACTTGATTCATTTAAAGAAATAGTACTTCCTTAACCCAACTTCCTTTAACCATTCTTAAGCCTAAACTGATTTTATGAAAACTACATCTCAACTGAAAAAAAAAAATACTCATTAGGCTGGTATGGTTGAAAAGTACAAAAAGTTGCACAGCACAGTTCATGTATATTTTATATCTGCAGGGGTATCTTTTCAGCTGAACCCTTTAATGAATTTCCCTGGCAGCACTTTATGTTTTGTAATGTAGAAAAGTCAAGTTAAGTGTATCTGGACTGAACTATAGCTCAGTTCTGTATGTACACACAGTGAACATCCTAGGCTTTGGAATGGACCTAGGGAGGCATCATTCCTTCGTTACAGAGGAGAGAAGTGGTATGGTCCATCTGACACTACCCATTCATCTGTCCATCCATTCACCTAACTTAAATTGGACATCATTGGCACACTTGATTGCCCAGAAAGACTGGAACTACAGGGCTCAGGCTTCCTTTGACTCTTGCTGTGCAAAATAACAAGCCTCAAACCTCTGGCCTGCAAGAGCCTACAGAATCATCACACACACAGAACTCGTGCTTTGTTTGCATCTGATCTTTTCTTTGAAGTCAAACCCCTGTTTCTTGACTACTTGTTTCTCTGCCATTATGCTTTAACTAGCATTAAATGCCACCTTACTTGCACTCATGTCCTTACTTTTCTCCTGACAAATTACCCACAGTCAGAGGCACAAAAGAACCTGACAAAATCAGCTGCACTCCAGTTCACATACTTACGTTTATTTTTTCCATGTTGCTAATATAGCCTGAAAGGATGAAACGGCTACAATTGGACAGTCAAATAGCAAACTCTTATATGTATCACAGAAGAACATCTGATGTCCCATAAGCCAACTTAACTTAAAACCGTTCCTTGGTGAGGGCAAGCACTTGTTTAGATTCAGTTAGTTTTGCCTTTTGGACCCTTCTGGGAATGCTCTTTCAAGCTAACTGCATCACGAAGCTTGCTTGCACTGTTGCTTTTAACGATTCATGGAGGTGTGCAAAACATTCCTATTACAGGTGAGCAATTATGATTTCCATAAATCACAAAAAAAAAAAATTAGAGGAGGGATTGAAAAACAATGGACACTTACACCTCATCTCCTTGTGGTAGAGAAGCCACTAAATTTTCTTAGCAAATACATGCCATTTCTGTTTCAACACTTAAAGTCCTTGGTGTACAGGCTCCCAGAGGGGAAAAACATAAAACAGGGAAAAAAAAAAGAAAATAAAAAAAAGAAACTCATTTCCTTATGAGGTGGGAAGGACTCTGTAAACAGAAAATAAAAAAATATACAAAGAAATATTTAACACACTACATTTCCCATTCAATAGTATGATGTAAGGTTAAACACACTATTTTTCAATTTGTCTTTCCACTCTTATTTATAATCAAAAACAATTTCAGTATTACACAGAGAACTGAAGTATCATATACTATGAATTACTTCTCTGTTTAATGCTCTAGTGAAATAGAAGTTATCTTAAAATAGAACAAATCTTCCTCAGATGCCACTTATTTATTTAAAGAGAAATTATCTTTTCCTACATGTGACTGTGAATGAAGAGATCTGTTTGCAGAGTGGGCTTGGCTTCCCAGCTTGGGTAGTAAAGGAGTTGCAGGAAATATTTGCCCTTTGAGTAAGACACAGGTCAGTGAGGAATTATTAATATCTGGAAATTGAAACCAGGAAAAGCAGAATCAGTTCCCCAGTCTGAGACCAGGACAACATGCCATATCAGCAATACAAATACTTCAAGCCTCTTCCTGTGATAGGAAGATAATTCCTCTTTACCCTATAGGAGTGTTATGAGCATTAGTGTTTGCAAGAGCCTCTGCACCTCCGAATTAATTAATATTTATGATGATCAGTCACATCAAATTTACATGCTGAAGATATCTAGTTGATGTGCGAGTAGCATTTATATGATTGTAGTACTGATACATAAAAAAAAAAAAGACAGCTTCATAACATTTGTTAATTTTTTCCCAATTAATTTCATTTACTCCAAGGACCCCTTTCTGCCAAAGAGGTGCATACCTCTTTATAAAACAGATTAAGCTCAATAGAATGTTGGTTTAATTTATGGACAGATAATTCTGTGAGTTTTTTTTGTTGTCATGATAAGGAATTATCATTTTGCTAAAAAATTTGCATTCATCCTCACGCATCACTAAGGATAATTATGGAAATGAAGAATACTAAAATCAACCATTCTGTGGTTGTAGAAGAGAAGAGGATAAAGATATTCAAAAGAGGAGACTGAAGCAAAAGGCTTAAAGGATTAATAACTTAAAAGCCTATACATATTATTTGTTCAAAATGTTTATAAACACGGCAATAAACAACATATATACCAACTTGCAATTGAAGGATCACCCTCAAGAATATAGCAGAGCATAAAGCAAAATAATGAAGATACCAAGAAGCCACAAGTACCATTTTGGTCGCTTCTAATCATGACAAATACCTTTCTATCACAGCCAAAGGCTTTGTCGCTTACAGCTTGGAGAGACCAAATGACACTGCATATGATCTGCTTGTTTCCTACCAGGCACAAGAGTGTACTGAAATGTTTGACATTTCCATGGGACAGGAAAACCGTTTCTTATCCAAATTTAATTCTGTATTGATACGACCACTCGCCTTCAAGTGGTCAATTTGACAAAATCCCTCCTCTCAGTGCTGCTCAGTGAGCAGAGCTCACTGTGGGCAAAGCACCAAATGCACATGCAGAACTGCTTGCACAGAGGTTCTGGCCTATTAAGCTTGTAAGTACAGAAAGACCTATAGCCAAAGAGATTGAAAATTTGACCAAAAAAAACCGACCTAGAGCAATCCAAACAATCACTTAGAATTAGTAAGGTAACACTACTGTCCAAGCTCCCCTCTCAAACACTATCTCAATTTCATCCTACTTAACAGCTGCAATACCAGAATGAAAACAATATTTAATATCTTTAAACTTTTTCTCTCATAGTACTAAAAGTTGATAATTTGTGTGTGTGAAACTCCTAAGTTCTTTTAACACTGGCATGCCAAATAATTATTTTAAATATTCACTCTCCCCTATTTTCTTCCTATTTGTTTTTTTCTTGCTTTTATTGCATATTTTTTATCACGATACATAATTACACACTGCAGATTTCCAGTTAGTCTCTGTTTCCTAAGCATTTCCAATTTGATGCAGACATAGCAGTCTGTCAAAGAAGTGAGGTGTTAGGTATTTTAGTGAACAGTAAACAAAAAAACTTCAGCAGTAATATTTGTGTCATGTGGCTTGTAAGAACTATTTATTCCTTATTCCTGATTTTTCCCTTGGTTCAGCTGTAGATAAACTATTTTTTTTCTGAGCTTTACCTCTTTACTGATTTATTGAAATAAACTGGCTATTTAGGCATCTTGTTAGAAGCACCAGAAACAAGTTTTGCTCTGTAAAGGCTTGTGGAGCATGATGTGCTTCTCCCCTTCACTTAAATCTGAAACTTCACTGTGAAGAAAAAAAAAACAAAACAAAATAAACAACAATCAGTCATGCTGGTTCATTCCTTTTTTGGTTACTGACAATGCCAAGACTTATAAGGATTACAGAAAATGGTCATGTTGATTTCAAGCAACAGAGATAATCAGACACCAGAGAACAGAACCTTTAGGGGACTGAAAGTCTGTTGAAAGGCGACTTCAATGAAATGAGGACTGGAACTATTCAATACTGGTGAGAATAAATACTACAAGAGTAAAGAACTGGTTGGGATGGAGAGGAGGTCCCTGTCATTCCCAATTTCTAACAAAGAGCAACCATGCTGCTGACCAAAGTGAGCTTTATCATCTGCTGTCTAGGAACTGAACTGCTCAGAATAAATGGAAAAGGATTTCTCCTATCTCTTTTCAGATCCTCAGTTTTGTACTTAAAGATACCTATCCATTCATTGTATACCTTGATCATACCTTGATCCTCAACCCCTTGCTAAGCTTAATCCCATGAAAAACTACAATTATTTGGACATAAGTTTCCATTGTTCTCTGGTCATATCAAGACAAAAAACTTCTCAGAATTTACTACAAAGCCAGATCCCATGAACTGAAATGATCATTTTATCACAAGGGAAAGCTGCCTTTTGCGAGAACCAACAAACATCAGATTTTACAGATAGGGACTTGGGAATCAGGCATGTGCCTTAAGAAAACTTTTTTCCATACAACCTCATTATCTTCATTTAATCTTTCAGAACTTGTATTTAAAATTACACAATTATCAGAAGGCTACTCATAACAGTGTACCACATAGCTGTACAAATTTAAAACACTTTGAAAATATTATCCAAATTAAAAATTTGCTATTCCTTCTCATCTATAGCATTCACCCTTGCAAAAAAAAAAAAAAGAATTCTCTTCCTTAGTTCATGTATTCTCTCTGTCAGATGATCTGCTGAGTATTTAGTTCTTTATTCACTAGGACAAAATCAAGTGATTAAGTATGTTTTTAGGCTTTTTCATCCCTCCCATTATCAATTCCTTCAACCATGAAGGCAGCGTTCTTTTTTCCTTTGGCCCATCCCCTTTTTTTATCAGAAATTTGCAAGTAAATCATATCCTCATCCATTTATTAAAAAATGTTTATAAATTTATATTTTCTAAAAATTACATTTTTTTTTTAAATTGTCAAAGTTATCTGTAAGATATTTAAGTACGAATGGCATTTTGCTATACATTTTCCCCATGACAACAATGCAATATACCCACAGCCTAGAGACTAGGTTTTAAACATTTTAAAAAGAATTAAAACTGACACTTCCCATTGTCTTCATCCCCAATGCCTTTCAGAACTCTTATTAATCTCTGATAAATGAAGAAACCTGAATAAATAGATTTCTTATTCTAAACATAGAAAGAGACATAACTTTTCTGGACTACTATTAAGAGCCAGATCATATAGCTACATATAAGAACACTTCAATAAACAAAGATACCTTTTTACTTCTCCTGTTTTTAACAAATAGTGTAAAAATAGAGGAGAAAACTTTATGGTTCCTAAACAAATGATAAGGCATTAAAAGGTCATCTTAAACGTACAAATACATTTCACTACCAACCATCAAAGTACTGAACTGTACCAGTAGCAAGGAGAAGAACAGAGAGTAAATGGAATGCACATGCTAGGGCTTAAAACAAGAGTACGTTACACCATCCAGAAACAAAAACAATGACCCCAATACTACCATCTTATAATCTTTAAATGCAGGGGAAAATATTTCTTTTCACAAAGAACTAGCTTTAATGTTATACAACCATGCAAAGGTTGGCAGAAAGAGGAACAGCACTTCAAAAGTCCCAGCCAAACACTCTAAGTCACCAGCTCTATGATGCAATCAAAGCCTCCCAGACAAGTCACATTCCTGAGTAAAATGAAACAGCTCAGTATAAACAAGTGGCTTGCAAAGGAGTTTAAAACTTACCAAGAGACACGGCATGTCCAAATAAACTCAAATGGAAAAGAAACCAGGAAAACAACAAAAATCAAACTACAGCATTCATCACTGCTCAGTACCTTGTCTGCTCTACCAAAGAACAAGAGGAAAGACAGGATACAGCTGTGTTTCCTAAGTGGCACAAGGTGTCTCTGTTTCAGCAATTAAACCTTGCCTTTAATTTCAGGTGATTACACTTAACAGAATATATCCACTCTTTAATGGCTGTCTAAATTGCTCACCAAAATATCTATCTCTTTAAACTCTAGGTGAATGTTACCAAAATCAGTCAGTTACTTTTAGTGTCGTACTTTTGAGACATTCAATTTGATAAGAATTTCAAAACAACCCTGTATTTCCTATAGTTTTCCTGTTTTCTACAGAGATTGTGTTTGAAAATGTGGCTGGGTCATTAACATTACTTATTTCAATACCAGGAAAGTCGTTCATACATGTTTTATTAGAAGAGTCAAGGATTGGATTATTTCCATTTGAAATCATTTATTTGACGAAGCCAAAAATTTTTATCGAAAACATGGTAAGTTTCCATGCAAATGTCTTTCAGAGGCTTTCTGGATAAAAAATGTGGTCATTGGCCACAAAGGGAGAAACCACTTGCTACAGTGAGAATATACATCTTAGATGCAGGAAACCCATTTTCGAGTCCCCAGTTTGTTTAATTTATTCTAGGAAGAAAACATATATTGCTCTAACACATACTGGAAAGTGAATAATTATTATTAAATTAATTCCTGCATTGCAAACAGTTTACATTTTCACTACACTGAATGAAGTTTATGAAAACACTCAAATTTTATCTCATTTATGACAATACAACCACAAAAAAATACTCTTGGGTTGGAATGGGTCAATATGGTTTTATATTTTCACCTTTAAAATAACTGCTGGGGTTAAAATGGTCAGTACAGATTAACATTTTCACTTTTAAAGTAACTGATGCCTCTGACATAATCCATGCCATCCATGACCTGAAGGCACATGCCACGGTAGTCAGTGGGCACTGTGTCATCGATTTGAACAGAATTTTACTCCAAACCTCTTACAATAATAATTCTGCTCACTAAAAATAAACTCATCATATCTTAAAAATGCCTCTTAAGGGAAGTTCTCTGTTTGAGCATCCAGGAGCCACCCTGGCAGTCACTCTCACACCCTCTGAGCTGGGACCAAGGCCCCTTCACAGCTACACATCCCACACTCACAGTCAGACCACGTTTCCCACAGCAGAGTCTCAGATGTCCAGATCTTTAATATAATTTAATCACAGTGCAATAACTACGTAATAGCTTTAACTGGTGTCTTCAAGGAGGGACCCTGAACAAAAGAAACCCTGGGCTTTTATACCCTCACAGTCTAAGGGCAGGAAAGTCTGGAGTCATCTGCTGCTGATGTGTCCCTCAGTGTCCAGTCACCTGCCTGGGCCAAAGGTCCCCAGGCCCTTTGATAAGCAAAGGGTCAGCATTTCAGGAGCTTCTACCTTGGCTCCTGCTCCCCAGAGCTCAACCTGCAGCTGCACTCAAGCTACATGCACTGAATGGATTCTTCCACATGCCAAGGTACTCCTCCAGATTTACTTACACCTAACAGTCTCTAGACAAGGGAAATTAGGAGGATTTAGTGTCTGTATTGGGACGAAGAACTTTAAGTGCTCTTACTGTGTATATCAAAATCTTCCCATGGAGTTTTAAGAAAATCTTTTTTTCATAGTCTTAGTGATAACACCTTGTCAGCAACCCATAATGTTACAAGTTTTATGACTTTTAAATATTAGATATAGAGTACTGAGCAGGATAAACTTACTCTGTAGGTAGGCATCAGAACACATTGTGAGCATGTGTCTGCCTGAGGGAAAGGAACCTGAATGAACCCAATATCTACCCTTGTAGTACTGATAATATCAAATTTTAAGTAAGGCCGTAAACCCTGTTAACTGAAAAAAAGTAATGATGATCCTTCTGCACGCCTTTGTTGAAGCATCATCTGTGTTTCTGATTGCTTTTGGAGACTTTAATAAGATATACATTAATAATTTTCCTGTATGTGCCCCACCGAGTAAACTAACTGAATTTACAGCATTAAAAACATCAATTTTGCCTAAGATCATGGACTACAATTTTGAAATATTGAACTAACTGTCATGCTATGACAAAAGTTGCAACAAATTAAGGAAAACATGCTAAAAGAGAATGCATGTCCACAAAATTTGGGAAAGAAAGTAAACTATGATCAAGGCATTGAGGCAGAAAGAAATCAGACAATATAACATAGTTCTCAGTCTCATTCCTGATTTTTTTAGTAATTATATCAGTGACACTGGGAAATTACTGTTGTTGTACCTACACTCTTCACAATAAAAAGTAATCTTTTCTTTTAAATAAATATGTCCTTGCACCAGGACAATCGTATTACTGAGTTCAAATAAGTTTTCTTGAATGATCCCACATTTCATGTGTCAGGGCCTTCAGCTATTACTTCTCTTGAAGTATTTTATTTTCAGACTAGACTTTGAGCTGCAAGCCCTGAAAGAAATGGTAACCTCAGAAAATACCCTCTTATGTTCAGAATGTGTAAATATTTGTCTGTCTTCTCCATACATGAAGTCTGGCAGGTATAGATTACCCACAGGCACTCAAGACTACTTTCGTCTGGGTGATAAAATCTTCCTTAACTATACATCAGTCATTCAGAAAAGAATATCCATTGAGGCATTTAAAGTCCACTCTTTCCTACAGTCTGTTTTTTAACACTTCATTACAGTATCCTGGTCTTTACTCTGCTTTGGAAAATTGCTTATTTAGTCTATTTGTTTCTCCTTACTCACCCAATGTCCCCTAAGAGAGCTAAATCAAATACGTCCATGTAGGGACGTATAATAGTCCAAAGTATCTAAGCAGTAACATTATCTGAATGATTAATTCACATACAGTATTCCTAAAATTGTATAGCAGTATTTTTGGATTATACAGTAGCTCTGCTGTCTTCTACATTTCCTCCTTTCTAAACCTGAAGGAAAAGGTAGGTATTTCTGGTTCCATGGTGTACAGGAAAGCTTTTTCAATGGACACACATAAAATACATAAAGAGTTGTTCAAATTTGCCCATAAATGTAATGTATTTTCTACAAGAGTAAGAAGTCAGAATCAATGGCAGACACAGAAAATGTGTTGGGACAGAGACAGCTTGTTTTCCAGACTCAGTTTAATGGCCAGGATGAACTTACACCTGAAAGAAATTATTAGATCAGAGGAAAACTGGGAAAGTTTGTTAGTTTGGGGGGGTTTTAATTTATTTTTTATTAAGTTTTATTTTGATAATACTATTCTTTTTCACTCCATTTCATATCAGTCAAAGCTGAGGAAGATAATTTCATAGCCACATCCACACCCTGCTGGATGAGCTGATGCAAATATTACTCATGAAACAGGTGATGTGGTCATACTCAGACAGCCTTGCTGGCAGAACCCTGTTCCTAAGGAAAAGTGTGCACAGAGCTACTAAGGAAAAGGAAAAGAAAGTGAATAGATATACAGATGCTTCTTGCAACAGGACCCATAATACCTACTTTGCACTCCTACCTTCAGAATAAATTCAGTGCTTTTGCAGGTATCATAGACTAGGATGATAAAGACTGCAAAACAAATCAGATGTATAAATCTTTTTGAGAAATTACAAAATTGAAGGCTTTCATCAAAGGCAGAAAGCTGCTGTGATGATGTGATTTTTATAAGTCTGTGCTACACCAGTAAGACATAAGGAGTCATAAAGAAAGCAAATACTGACATGGAAAATAAAATTAAAAAGTGGGAGGAATTGATTAAACCACTGAAAAATGGTGACAGACTGGTTTAAAATAAGATGGAGACTGGGGCAGCAGATTAATAGAGGTGGGGTTGCATGAGTCATCCTTGTATAACTCTACTCACTTTAGTAAAAATACCAAAAACATCTCCATAACAAACAAAACAAAACAAACAAACAAACAAAAAACCCACAAAAAAAGCCAAACCAAAAAACTAAAAAAACCCAAACCAGCCAACCAACCAACCAACACAGAGGCTTCAGAACTTACATGCTTCTCAGAGGAAGCAGAAATTCAGGCAGAGGGCAGAAGGAGATGGACAAGAGCTAATGAGGCCTCCAGCCCATGAAAGAGGATCAGTGAACCCTAACCTCTATCTGCCCATGGGTCAGAATGTCTATGTGATTATTTCAGAGTATGTTTCAAAAGCAAACAATACATTAAAATAGTCTTATTCAAAGAAGTGACAGCAAATATTTAAAATATTGGAAATACTGCATTTAAGGTAGAGAGGGTAAATATGCCTGCTGTGTCAACTAGTATAAGAAGCATTTTGAAATATAGGCCCATTTTTTCGTCATCATTGCTGACTAAGTAAGGAAATGACCTCATTCTTCACCTGGATATATAAAGTCACACTCTCAAAGATAAGTTTGCTGGGCTAACCAGCAATCACTGTTGTGACTGTCATATTGATTATTCCAAACATCCGCAGTAAAATTATTAATCTGATTATTGACCAAATGGAAAATTTATCTCTTGCTAAGTTGTATGCACAAATGTCATGAGCTGCCAGAGTTGTGTCCATCAGTGACTGCAAAGATCTGTGTTTACAGAGCCAGTAGAGCTGCAGGATGAACAGCAGAACTGTTAGTACAGACCTATTTTAGTATAGATCTATATAGACCTACAGCAGTGGTAACACTGCTGAGGACTGTTAGCTTTTGTGGCTTCTGCTGGCACTTACATTTTCTTACTTAGGGAATTTGCACGAACAGTATTAATTACAGAAGTCAGAACACAGTAAGATAATAAATGCTGAAGGAAATTCTCAACTCCCTCAAAGCAGAAAGAAAAGGATGGAAGATTTTTTTTTTCTTTTGTTTAATGACAATTAGTAAAGCATGGTTGAGATTAATCATGGAACTGAAACACAATTAAACATTCCTATAATAAATTTATGGTTATTATTTACAACTTGGTTGTGGCTAATAACCAGGGAGACTGATGCTCATTATAATAGATAATGTATAATTAGGTAATATTAGATATCTTATGTACTAAATGGCTGTCATATATCTCTTCTTAAAAGGCTGTCACTATATTTTAGAACAATTTAAAAATAATAAAATACTATTATAATAAAGCACAGTATAATGAGTTGGAGAAAGGAACAGGTTCTAAAAAATGGATGAGACATTGCTTGGTAAATTGACCTTTTAGAAATACCCCTTCCTTCCCTTATCTTCCAAATGAAAGGCAGGATTATTTTTAATTCCAGCTAATGAGCATAGATATAAGTAGACATAATTAAAAGTCACTCACATTTGAGCCAGCTATGGTTTTGCTATTATAACACAGAATAACACTTGAGTTGAAGTTGCATGACAAATACTGTTCTGCTCTGTTTTATTTCAAATTTTTAATTCTGAAATTTTTCAACTGTGACACAACTTTTTCCCCACAACATAAGGACCTAATTCTTCAAGCAATATTATACAGGAGCAGAATAATAAATTTCTGTTCAAAGGAAGATCCTCTCTACCAAAGAGTTTAAGTTCAAAACCACCAACAAAGATGATGTTCTTTTGTTAGAGGAGAAATAAACTCTTCCCATAATATGAGAAAATATATTGCTTTTTTAAACACTTCTAACCATGGAAAACAGCAGAGGACTGTAAGCTGGAATTTGACATAATAATAATCACTAAAACGAAATGCCTATGAGTGTTTTATCAAAAATTCTTTCAGAAAAAACTTTTCAAAAGTGTCTGCATACGCAGCTGAATTGGACTTTTTTCCAAGATTTTGAAGAGCACAGCTAAAGAAAACTGCTCTGAATACCTGTGTGTCACTAACTCCATAGAGAGAAGGAAACCCGAAGGCACACAAAATTGTGTGCACTTCTGGCTGTTGTGTAAAGTTGCTCTTTCTTCACAGAAAACAAAATTTACTATTTACAATAGCTATGGAGCAAAAGCTGCTGAATGGCGTTAATGATATGTTTATCTTTTCATTTTCTCATGGTTGCTTTTAGGATTCAATAGCACTGGAGTTGGCTACTTTTATTTCTTACTTGTTTTCTATTCCTTTTGCTAGGGACCACTTATGCTCTTTTAACAGTACAATCTTAACATAAAAAAGCACAATGATTCAATTAAAATAGCAGCATATGATGGACCCAGGTGGAGTATCTCTTGCTGCACTGGAAAAGATCTTCCTCCAAATACTCCTGAGTATGGTCTCATATGATTTGCATCTTTCTGGCAGTGCTGCATGTTACAGCATGTGGAATAGACTGGGAGAATGGTAGCTGAGTTCAGTGTCAGGAGACCTGAGACGCAACCTGCAAGCACTCCCAGGGTAATCTTGTTTCCAACTTCCATTAGATTAAATTCAAAATCTTAAAATGGTTTTGAACAAGCTTAGGTTCTCCATATTTATACAGCACATATCCGGTGGGATTAAAAATGACAAGCATCTGCTTTGGTGAAGTTGGATGTAAAATAAGAGTATGATGACAGGATTTGCATTCTTTCTTTATGAAGAAATGGAGGCAAATTGTTTAAATCCAAGGAAGAACTGTTCTCTTTCTTGGTATGGTTGAGAACTGGGGCTGGGTTTCATTTCACAGTCTAATATAAAAGCTCATTAGCTCAGAGATCCTCAACTATCCCAAAGAGAGGCAGTTTATAGGGCCCTGCTTCGTTTCACCTCTGTTTTCAGAACCACAGAATGGAATTTCTTTTTCAATCTTCATTTCTACAGCAAGGGTGTGGGAAAGGTTATTATCATGTTGCTAAGGGAAATGCATCATCCCATCATCAAAAGCCAATATTATTGACTGACAGTATTTGGAGAGGGTTATGACTTGTAAAACCTGTTATTCACATTACTACTGGAACAATACTGCTGTCTCTTGGAGTGAGTCAAGGAGAAATAACAGAAACATTTACACTGTAAATTACTCTTTTTTTTTCTACTAAAGGGCATTGGCTGTGAGATGTATTTGACTTTTTCCTGGTCTGACCTCCATTTTACTTGAATTCCAGAGGAAAATGTTTCCTGTTTTGAAAACTAAAATTCTGAAAGTTCTGAAAATTAAAGATTAAATAATGCTCCCTGCCCTATTTTTCAGTTTCTTGTACCATTTTCTATTAGACTTTTAATCTAAAAATTTCTTTACTGTTTTATTAGAGCAACTATTCCACTCCAAATAAGTAATTGACAACCCATTTTGAGCTATACAAGCACCATTTCCTCTAAAAATAAAGGCACTACAATGTACTTGTCAGACCTTCCCTGATGCAAACAGAGCAGCATTTGCTTATCTCATTATGAGAGTTCATCGTACTTTTTCAAGTTGGATTTTCTTACCTCTTACACCTTTATCTGTGCTGAGCAGACCATTTCTTCTTATGTGACATATCTTAGTGGTTTTCCAGGCACAGGGAGATACAATAACTACTGAATCTGACTTAGGATGTTGACCAGACTTCAGTGTGCCTTTAATGTGGTGTCCCAAGGAAAAAAGATGTGCACCCTAATAGCATCTTGGCACAACATTGCTCAATTTCAGCCACAGGGACAGGGGTCTTGTAAACATTAAATCCCTAAAGAGGAATGAGAATCAGTGAACAGCTGACCAGTGATATCCCATTTGTTGGGACCATCACCTCCACCGATGAAACAACTGAGCAAGCACAATCCTTAACCATTCTAGTAACAGAAATCAGCTGTTTATGAACAGCTAGTTGATTATGACCTATAGGCTACAAGTCTTGCACAGACATAGAAAATATGGAAAAAATAAAAAAGGGGTTTTTTTCCAGAGTTGGCCAGGTCTGAAGGATGCTGGTATTTCCTGTGCTGGGGACATGTGCAGGAGAGACACAAACTTTATATCACCAAACTTTATTCATTGCAGTTCCTCATTTAGCATCATCACAAAGTGACTGAAAACACAGCCCAAGCAACTAATTCTATCCAAATAGAAGGTGGAAACTTACTCAGGAGAGGCAAAATTTAAAATTTTTAAAAGGGATATTCCTGTGAGTGTAACTTAGTCCATATCATGACAATTGAGTCAATGGTGATGAAGACACAAGTTCCACTTCTTTATCTAACCAAACAACTGGCAAGCTGTTTGCTTCCCAACACAGCACCGCTCTGAATACCTGGGTGGCCTCAGGAGAACTCTTCCGAGAGTCTGGCTCTGCCTAAGGCCATTCTGTATCCCAGGGCTGGATACCATAAAGTCAGCTGAAAAAGTGACACACTGCCACTTACTCCTCAAAGCTTAAACCCAATGAAGTTGTGGACATTGTCCAAACATTTATTATTAAAATTAATTAAAATGCCAGGCCTGTGACTTACACTGGATTTACGACAAACCTGTTCTTTGACAGATCTTTAATGTCTCCTGTAGTCATCCTTGAAGTAAGTAATCACTGTTTCATTAAAACGTGTACTTGAAATACAAAATAAAGAGAAATATGTTGATGATACACACATATCCAGGAATGCACATATCAAAATGTATCACCAGCACATGAAATGGACAAAAGCACAGTTTATAGCTCTAGTCTGATGGAAAAATATTCCTCTCAAAACTAATAACATTTTATTCAAGGTATTTCTTGAAAATTGCATGCTATATACACAGGACATCTGCTGATACTACAGTAATTTAAACAAAAGAAATAAGTAATAATAGCACTTCACGGTACCCCAGATAATATGATAAACCAAAATTAACAGACAATATTTAGTATTAAATTAATTAACCATACCTTGAAAAATAATGGCTCCTCAGGGAGAGGGCTAACAGGGAGTGAGGTGGTACTACTAGCTGGACTCATGTCTGTACTCTGAAAGAAAAGCACACAGGAGTTTGCATTTTCAATTAAGTTCTATGGACAGCTTTTTACATTTTGTGAGAGAAGAAAAAAGCTTGAAAACAACACTGAAAATCCAAGAGAATTAGATTGACAAGGCAACTGCAATCTGTACTTTATTTACTTGTAATTAGTTCAAGTATTTCACTAATGGTTAAGTACTCAGCATTTTCTTTATTTTAAATTAACTCCCCATTCAAAGACTGAAACACATGCACAAGTACACAAATAATCTGTAATACATGAAAAGAAACAGGGAAGACCAAAGTTATTAATAAAAATAAGTCATTATTCTTCAATGGACCTATCAAGTCTAAATGCTTGCAAGATTGATCTAAACCCCTACTCTCTCTGTTGGTTAGTATGGTCATTATTTTTACAGATGTGATAGATATGAAAAGAAGTGTGGAAGCTCTTAACGATTTGGAATGGTAATAATAATAGAATAAAATCTGGATTTAAAAAAATATATAAACAATACCACAACTGTTCTGGAGAAAACTAGAATACAGGATACTTTTTGGAAACTAACTCCTTAAATGCTAAAACAAAAAGAAATCCATCATAACTACCAATAAACCAGAGAAGATATAATGAAGAATACAAAAAAATCAACAAATTTGCATGGCCTAGAAATGCATTTCCTTTTCATACTGTAACATTGCAATGTAGAATGAATTAATGAATTCATCTTGTTTAACTAATCTGATACCTGTTTTCACATCACTATGAATCTACTCTGAGCCCTTTAAAAAAACCAAATTCTGCAAGTGAAGAATACGGCTCCACCCATTAAGTGATAACAGATCACTCATCAGAAGATTCTTACATTATGCAGAGACATTGCATTTTATTCAACCAACTGGTACATGATGAAAAATGAGATAAAATTTTGGGTACAAAATCCCTACGTCAGATCTCAAATAGAGCGCACAGACTTCAAAGTTAACACCTACTGAGAGAATTTCTGAGTTTAATTAGATAGACATCAGTTACACCACACCGGAAAGAAGAGACAACAGTTACTTGCTAAATAAAAGAGATGCAAATAAAGGAGAAAGAAGGGGACCATGGTAATTATTTCCATGACCAGAGAGTCAGGTAATTAATAACACATGGAACACAGAGAAGTTGTTGAGGAATAAGGGAGATTACAGCATGTCAGAAAGCCAATATTTCTGTAGAATTGATCACTCTAGTATTCAGAAACATTACAAATTTTAACATGGACTCCTGCACTCAACCAAGAAAACTGGCCAATAATCTTTACAAAAGGGAGTTAAACATAGCTCTTTTAGATTACACTCAAAGTACAGACAGCCTGGACACCTCCTCTGTGGGAGCATTCTGCATCAAAAGCCAACAGTTCAGCTGAGGACAACTTGCCTTTTAATTTACACAGAATAGAAAAAACCTAAGACAGGAAAAAAAATCAAGTAGCTGCTTCCAAACCAAATCAAGTGCCCTAATTTGCAACGATTATGTTGCTGGACAAAACATCTCAGGGCGCATACCTCAGTAGAACATCTGCTCTTATATGATGACTGGACATGAGCCAGCCCAGGTCTGAATGTCACACTGGTGTGGCACCATGCCTGAACTAGTAAGGCTGTTGAGAGATGGGGTATATTTGAAGGAGCACTGTGACTACACAGCTTCTGGACTGAGAATGGCCAGACTTTGAGTCTGGCCAGATAGGAGCATTGGCAGAAGAGTCCGTCCCTGACCAGAGCTGTCCACATGTACATACTCTCAGTGGCCCCTCCAAGAACTTCAGTCATTTTCCCCTCTAAGGAATGCACAGCTGTTTCCATGCCTTTGTAAATTAATCAAATCCAGTGGCACTAACACAGAGAATTGAGTGGGACAGTACCAAAAGTGTTGTTTCTTGAGCTACTAAAAACTAATCGCTGCTTTGAGAGGTGCTGTCAGCTTGCCCTCCTGAAGGGGATATACTAACAATTTCAAACAACATCACAGCCCCCCTAAATTTACTGTTCATGGTGTATTTATCACAATCACACTGTGCAGTTTAAAGCTCCCCATACATATAAAAAAATATCACTGTGAGAATTCACCCAATGGGTACTTTTTATTTGATGTTGTCTTTTCAGTGCTTTTAGGCCAATTTTAGTCTGGAACAGGCTGTTAAAATACAGAACATTACCCAGACATTATTAGAATTTTGCCAGCAACTGTTCCACGATTACAAAGATCAATGCTCAAGTTTTATTCTAATTTCTGGAACTGATCAGTCTAAATATACATCATCCTTCCTGTGCAACTGAACAGGTACCTTGGAGTCACTGCTAGGCCGTGTTAATCATTTATCCTTGGAGAGCAACGTTAAAAATGTGATTAACTATCATGAAGTTTCTTGATAAGAAGGCAAAAGAAGAAAACAAGTCTAAGAGAACAAACTTCTACATCCTGTTTGGAGATCAAGGATGTCCTGTTTGAGGACAGATTACCATCATTTGAGCCAGATAAAAGAAAAAGCAGCTCTTTCTGAAGCTGTTTTAAAGTAGTTACAGGCTTGGCTTTGTTTTCTTCCACTTGTGTATACCTGCCTCAGAGCAGAATGTTTCACAAACCTACATACTGATGTAAATTGTCTAACAGCAGAGTAGAGAACATAGTCAGTGGTTTTCCAACAATACAGAAGATCAAGTATGTGCACATTGTTAAAAACATGCTCCTTTGAAAACAAGAGTCATCTTCCAGTCTGCAGCAACCATTCTTTAAATGAAAGCAGCTTCGCCTCACCTCATAAATTCGGATTTTTCTTGGTACAAACCCTTGCCTTTAATCTCATCTTTTCTAGGAAGTGGCCCATGTATCAACCCTCATTAATTGTACCATAAAATAAGGACTGTCCACTGACAGAAGCCAATTTAATTTGCTACAACTGCTTTTCAACGAGGGTAAACACTGCAATGCTAGTTGGCAGACATTGACTTCTCTGGAGATCAGTATCACAATTTATTGATCTAAGAAGTTAATACTGACAGAGAAAACCTTCAGTGGATATTAGAGCTAGAGAGCAAATAAATCTTTATAATAACTGAAAAAAAGACAATCTGTGTACTTTATAGCTTTTACTAAGGAGTGTTGAACTGACTTTCAGAGTGATAGTTTTAGTTGCATCATAAGTTATGTCACAAAGTACCATTTCATAATCTAGAAGTTGAGTAGAGCTAGGAAATTAATAAGTGCAGTCAGCAAACTCAGTAGTGACATTTTGATATACTGAAGATAATCAAAGACCTGCAAATGGATTTATTAATGGGTCTGCATAGCATCTGTATGAAATATTGTACTTAAACGTTATTATCTCATTTTATCTGTGGAAGTGAAAAAGAAGGGAAAGTGATTTGCTCAAAGCTGTGAAGGGAGGTTAGAAACAAAGACACAATCAGAAATCCAGTTATTCATCCAGACTGCGCAATGGTCTCCTACACACTTTTGGAGTGCTCTGATCTCTCTAATTTCTATACTATTTAGCATCACAAAGAGGCTTTCCTGATACACATACATCATGCAAAAAAATCCTATTAAAAAAATGAATATTAGTTTAGATAAGAAAAGACAGTAGATACACAATACAAACTTTCATCTCTTACCCCCCCCCCCCCCCCACGTTTGAGAAACTGTCCCCAACACCTCCAATCTCTCTCACTAAGAACAGAAGTGCCTCCTTATAAGGTGGATAGGCCTATTTTCTAACGTCTCTGAATAGAATTCAGGTGGTTACTTCATAAATCTGTTTCATGTGTCTTTTATTAGAAGATATAGTTAATTATTCTTACTAAGTATTAATAAATGCAGTTAAAAGCTGAGACATTTATTTATTGTTTTCCAGCATTCACCTGGTCTTGCTGCTTGCTGCTCCCATAGCTTAGAAGGCCACCTGAGTTACTGCAGCTCCCAGTGCAGGGATGAAGCATAAATTACATCTGCTACTGTGTCTTGCTACCTCTTTTTATGCTAGTACGTGAGGTAAAGGTGGCCAAGTACATTTTCAGTCGTTCAATTATCTACTGATTAACAATGAGCAATTAGTATACAGGTGTACAGATTAGACCTGACTGCTCTTATAAGTAAGCAAAGCTAATCACCTGAGCTGTGAAATGCCAGTGGGAAATTTCACCTCATATAAGACACTGATCTATCACTTAACAGCAGTGGTATGTCTAGTACTGTTTATTTTAGAAGACTCCAAGTTCTCGGGAAGTCTATCAAATCTAATACTTTGCACAATAATTTTTTTCAGCGAGGAGGGATCAGCAGGAAGCATATTTTGTTAACTTTCTACTTTGAAAAATAGCTGGAAAGATGCTCTTTTAGCCTTTTAATTAGGATGAATCAATTATAAAGCCCATAACAAGCATGCAACATAAAGTGTGCATAACCACAATTTGTTGCAGGGTTACAGTGTTTGAAGTAGTTCAGACTCAGATTATATTTTCACATTGTTTATTTATATTTAATATAAACTTAATTTACTCAAATATTTAAATTGACCAAGTTACCTATCTCTCCTCTCCTTATATTAAATGCAAAAATGTAAGAAAACCAAAGTAGCAGGCACAAATTACTATTACCACTGGTCCTTCAGTTTCAAAAAATGGCAATATGAAAATTTTTAACATAAAAATAACTTAGTAGCTGGCACAAGGAAAACACCTTAATAAACATGTTTTTAAACATGTAAATTTAAAGAAAGAGATCTAGGGGTTTCTGGTTTACAGTGGAGTATATATCAGGGGAAAAAACACAGTATTTTTATAAGCATAGAAATGTCACATTTCTTATAATAGACAACTACACATATACACCACATAATTAATAGATTTATGTAATAGCAAATATCTCTTCCTTTCGGCTCTTTATTTTCCCCTTGCTCATCCTTCCAGTTTGTCTTCATCCCTTGCTTTCCTCCACAAAACTCATAATAAACAGAGACACAAGTTTCCTTGGTCAGATAACTTCCTGGCACACAGAGATTAGATGAAGAGTCCATTAATATGTAGGAGAAAACCATTTTTACATTCCCAAACAGCAAATTCACCTCCTGTTAATCTCCAAAAACCCCCTTCACTTCCATCGCAAGCAGAATCTAATTTCAAAAGTAATTTGGACAATGACTTTGGGGTTAACATCTTTTGGAGAAGAGTACTTGCAGGATCATCAATTACTGTCACTGTGTGAGTTGGGACTGCTACTATGACACATTATGTTAAATGCAACTCCAGACATATTTTTATCCTAATGAAAACCAGGGGGTTGCTTTCACAGATGCAAATGCTTTGTTGATAACACAGTCGAGAACTGATTTCCTTGAGCAAAACTCTACTCCCCCTTCAGTTTCTATTGTTTCTTTCATACTTCATTGACTATACTATCCAGCCTTGACATTTTGTTATTGTATATTCTTTCCTAATAATATCATATAACATCAGCTTTTTCTGCTCTTTCAGCAGGCAATTGAGAGAACCAAGTGCTCTCCTGGGATTTTAATCTGCAGGCTGCCTATTTCAATTGCTTTTCTTTACTTGCAGGAGATCTTTCAGGTTCAAATGTACACATTTTTTTGCTCAAAATGCACTTAGCTTTGTGGCAAATATGATGGGTGTCTCACACAGTAGGTTCAGTGGGGTTTTTGTTGGTTTTTTTTTTACTCTAGTCACAAAGACACGTTCTTTCTCCAAAGCCTGCATCACAGCACTACTAAGAGTAACTACCTGATACTCCGTACCACAGTCATAGCCTGAATCTAGAAGAAAATGTCTGCATCCACTCAGAGTGTATCAGCAAAGAATTTGTGGGCTCTCTCAAACTCTTATATCTTCCCTGCATAGAGATCCATTGTTTTTCTGTACTTCCAAATGAAACACTTAGAAAAGAAGTAACCAATTAATTAAACTGACAAAGGTAAAATCAGGTACCAGAATTGACTCCTCTCCCTCTCTCACACACACATGCATGTTCTGCATCATTATACAGCATAGTATATTGGGACCAAGATAAAAGCTGTACCCAGAAAGGATCAGATATCAATACAACCAATAAATGCACCTACAATTACATTAAGGAGGACAAAAATATTTACAGAATATACATTTAAATATTACTGGATATGTGGAAGTAATTATCTTGATGGGTTAGGAAAAAAATGCTCCTGAAAACAGGTTGCTCTCCAAGTTCCTCTGAACTATCCACAGATGGCCATTGTATCAGCCAGACACGGATTTAAGAGCCAATTTCAGCAAAACAGTTCCTATGCTGATATACTCATACAATTAACTGCTCTCCGTGAAGCACTGAAAGATATTTGTGATCTCCTTACAATGTAATGTCTTTTTTTAGTCTACAAGAGACATGAGTCCTTTGAGACAAAAATCTATTTCAACTAGCTATTAATGAATATTTTTCTTTAAGGTACACATTTTAACATACACTAAACTCATGTCCAAAAAACTATACATGTTTTACTGTTCAGTGTATCTCTTTGCCCAAAAGTACATAGGGATACAGGCGATATCTCCTCCAATACTGTGGTTGGTCTTCTGACTATAGTTTCCCTGTCATAGAGTGTCTTCATCTAAATGAGGGCAATCTTTCATAATACTAACAAAACTTATTTTTTAATTCTGAACAAGATGAAGCCAACTTGATTTTCATTAATAACTTGCTGCTCAGTTGTCCAGTTGTCTCCTACCTGTACTTTAGTTTGTAAGCATTATGTAGGCAACTTGGCCAGATTTTCACACTGGAGTTTCAATATGAGGCTATGTTTTATTTTTCTGTGATTTCCAAAAAAATTCAGATGCCTTCAATTGCTGTGCATTTCACTGAGGTTTTAACAAGCTATTTTGCACTTTCCAAATGTTGTGATTGCAATTATTCTCACTTCTTCATCAGTTCTCAGAAGGGTTTTTACAATTTCAGTATGGAACCACTTCTGACAGTGTCTTTTAACTTATTTAGATGCAGAGGTGCCATTCTCACAACTTCCTTGAATTACCCAATAACAGCTTAAAGGAAACATTTTAAACATCTGTATGCATCTGCTGCTAAATCAAGGAAGACACAATTGAGGTTTTTTCCCCACTACAAGAAAAGAAGCAAGTGATATTTTACAATTTGAAATACATTTTCCATGGCTGCAGCACTGCTTCCATATAATGGTGATAGAAATAAAAGGTAAATAATTAGTAAGTTTTGCCATATTGTTTGCTTCACAGTGGTTTTAATTGTAATACTCTTCAATGATTTTAGGAAGTTGAATCTATTTGTGCAATAGAAGGCAATATGTGAGCTTCTGAAATGTAGAAATTTTGATTACCATAGACACAGTTTCCAGAAAGCTAAGCCTGCTTTTTGGTTTAGGGAGCTGGTTCCAAAGTGAAGTTGGTCAAAGCAGAACAAAAATTCCTTGATTATGTGGTATGCTGACTTTCCACCCTCACAGAGTAACTTTCATTCTTGTAGGAAAGAATAAGGGTAAGGCACAACAGGTAATTCAATTCCCACCCTACCAGATGGTTCAGTAGAAACTACCCCAACTGCAGTAAGCTCTCCACAATTTTTCTAGTTCTACTTGTTCTTCTTCCCTACTCTAGTCTAATACTTACTGCTCTTCCCAGCACTAATCAAGGTATTCATAGAATCACAGAACCGTGGAATGGTTTGGGTTGGGTTGGAAAGAACCTCAGAGATGACCTAGTTCCAACCCTCTCTGCCATGGGCAGGGACATTAACCAGGTTGCTCAGAGACTCATCTAACCTGGCCTTGAACACTTCCAGGAATGGGGCATCTACAACTTCTCTGGGCAACCTGTGCCAGTGTCTCACCACTCTCACAGTCAAGAATTTATTCCTAACATCTAACCTAAACCTACTCTCTTTCAGTTTAAAGCCATTCCTGTTTGTCCTGTCACTACATGCCTCCTTCTTTCTTGTGGGCTCCCTTCAGGTACTGGAAGGCCACAATTAGGTGATGCCTATGCCTTCTGTTTTCCAGGCTGAACAATCCCAATTCTCTCAGCCCTTCCTCGTAGGAGAGGTGCTCCATTCCTCTAATCATCTTCATGGTCCTTCTCTGGACTTGCTCCAAGATGTTGATGTCCTTCCTGTGCTGTGGACCCCAGAGCTGGACGTAGCACTCCAGGTGGGATCTCACCAGAGCAGATTAGACGAGCAGAATCATCTCCCTCAACCTGCTGCCCACGCTGCTTTTGATGCAGCCCAGGATACAATTGGCTTCTGGGCTGCGAGCACACATTTCTGGGTCATGTCCAGTCTCTTATCCACCCACACCCCAAGACAGTCTTCAAGACTCTCTGATCTTTCTCACCTTGCACAACATCTCACTCGCACAGTATCTCCTGTGCACTTCCCATTCCCGCACCCATCCCATCACCAACACTACTCCTTTTGTACCCCATCTATCTGAACCTGAAAGTGTTCCCACCTTCTCTACCTCTCCCTCCTCCTTTGGTCAACACCCATCCCCTTTAGTCTATATACAGGCTATTACATATATTAAAATATATCTAATATATCTAAAGTATATACAGTGTACGTTTAGTGTATATACGTATTTAGATATAAAAATACACAAAATTGACTGAAAAAAATCTTTATGTAGCTGCTGTGATGTACCAGCCATACAATCAGTTTGCTACTTAAGATATATACACATTGAAGCTGGTCAAATAATGCATGTCTGAAAAATATGTAAGATTTTGCTACAGCAAACATCCATTTTGACACAACTTCTCAGCCCTGAGCTCTGTGCAGTCTGGGGAGGTCAAACTACACTGCTTAAGAAACTGATACGACTTGCAAAGGAATAGAAGAGTTAAAAACTGGCTGTACTAGTACTTAGGCATTGCATTATCACTATTTTTAGAGCCCTCTGCTGAGCATTTTGTTTTAATTTTTGTGGTTTGCAATGCAATTATATACTAAACTTGCTGAGATATCTGAACAGCATTTGATAAAGCCATTAGAAATAAAATATTCATTTTTCATTTATATTATGTCCAGGAATACAAATGATTATAATTTCTTCCTACCCTTCAACGTTAATAGGGAAACCAGGGAGAAAAATTGAACACACCTTTCACATTCATTTAGCTACAATAAAATATAAAGAGCTTTTAAAATGAAAAACACTTTAAAAATAATACTACTTTCTGGTTTTTTTTGGAGGCACTGTTACGCGCATCTCCATTATAGTATTTATATATTTTTTAGTTTGGTAATTCCACAAAGCAAGGTTAAGGTACTGGCTCTGTTACCACGTGATAAATCAATATGCCTTGAAATACCTTTGGTTGAACTGTTACAAAAATAAATCAGCAAGAGTCAAAGCAAATGAGGAGACATGCCAACAAGCTCCTAGGTTCATGCTACAGGCCATGAGTTTATCCGTACTCACATTTCGCCACAAAGCAGCTGGCACTGGCTTATCTGATGGCACTCTCTCTGCATGGCTCCATTGAGTTTCTTTTATCTGCTTCTTTTCCCCTTGAATCCACCACTATGATTTTAGCTCTCATCAGCTGCCACTGCTTACAAGAATCTCTGTAGGCTCAGTTATGGTAAAAACAGAAGCTTTTCTTGGCATCACTGTTGCATCTTTCACTCCTCAGCACCGCAGAGGTGATGGCAGGTGCTAACACCACTTGGCTGCTGCAAGGAGGCCCTCTGGTTGTCACTGCATCAGCTGCTTCCAGAGGCAAGCTCGTGCAGAGCAAACCGCACATGACTACCTCATCCTAGGCATGAGCTATCATCTGAGTTAAAAGCAAAAGCTAGTTCCCCAACTTCTTCCTAAAATCCCCAAGAACTCTGAAAGAAACTGATATCCATAGGCATATAAAAGAACACCCTGAGAGATCACAGGATCTGCAGACAGCAAAAATAAATGATGCCCATCAGCAAAACTGGGCTGAAAAACCTGGCTCACAGTATTCCTGGCGAACTCTAGCTCTTATCCTATTGCTGCTCTCAACATTTCAGGAGTGATAAGCTCAAAAATTTCATCAGTCTCCTTTTTCATGTCTCTTAAAGTTGGGACAATTTACTATTTGTCTGTATCAGATACTGCATACAAAGTAGAATCTTGAAAAGGAAGTTGCTCTGAGAATAGAGGCAAATTTATTTGGCGAAGAGTTGGCACTGAAATACAGGAAGTGAACAGATAAAATACAAGGAACTTTTAGCACACACACTGAAGATGCAAAAATACACTCATGGAACACTGCATTTTCAACAGAAGAAATCAATATTGAGGGAATGCTAAAATCAATATTGCCATGCCTATCTATTTTATTACAGCTTTTCAGTTAATGGCCCCAGACCTTTTTCCCCTAAATTCTGCATCAATCAGAGCACATGATGATGGCCTTTAAAAACTTCTCAGTATTTTTTTTTAACATACAGTACTCTTATTGCAACACTGGGATGTTGTAAAGGGTCTGGAAGCTGTCCACATACGATCAGAAGAAAATTCTGCTGCCAGGTTTCAATCTTTTCTAGTCTAATGGCTCCGTTTCTTTCACGTTATGACTGCTCTTCGGTAGTACAAAGTCTAATTGGCTTTCGTATTAGCAGGGTAATGGACAGGTGCCCAGAAGCAGTTTTAATCCTTGTCATAACCACAGACACAAGGGTTCAGTCCCAGGAGTTCCGTAAAATCTTATATTAAATAAAACTCCATGAATAACTTCTTTAAAATTAGGAAAATTTGCAACTTTTACTGATGGCTCTTTAAAACAAGATATTAACAGTGAATACAAATGACTTGTACGTTACTTGTTAGTTTTCTGCAAATTAGAGAGTGTCATACCTAGAAAGTAGGGGAAAAAATAAAGCCATTTTGTAGCTTTTTGACAGATAGAAGCAAAAATCCAATAGAAAATCTTCATCATGTAAGTATAGTTTTCCTGAAGGAAAATGACAATTTTCATAGGATTCTTGCTGAATGCTTTTAACAGCCTATTAGAAGCAGGTACCTAAACTTAAGTAAAAATACTATGCTTAAAAAGCTACTTGCAGGTATATATTTTTCAGAGGACTTTTACGAAATCACACAAAATAGAAAACAATTCATACTATTATTGCCATCTGTTTACAACAAATTTCTTTAAAAAGAAGAACTTTGTTTTTAAAATGTCAATAGTAAATGTTTTTTAAATGTTACTAGTATTCAAGGTGCAAGGTATGGTTGACACACTAAAAGGATGGGATGCCATCCAAAGGGATGTGGACAAGCTTGAGAAGTGGGCCCATGGGAAGCTCATGCAGTTCAAGAATTGATAGAGAACAGGCCTGAGAAGAAGAACAAGGGAGTTTTAGAAAATGAGAGGCCGAACAAGACCCAGCAATGTGCACTCGCAGCCCAAAAAGCCAATTGAATCCTGGGCTGCACCAAAAGCAGAGTGGCCAGCAGGTTGAGGGAGGTGATTCTGCCCCTCTACTCTGCTCTGGCGAGACCCCCCTTGGAGTGCTGCATCCAGCTCTGCGGTCCCCAGCATAGGAAGGACATGGATCTAATGGAGCTGGTCCAGAGGAGGGGCGCCAAGATAATCAGAGGGATGGAGCACCTCTCCTACGAGAAAAGGCTTAGAGAATTGGGTTTGATCAGCTTGGAAAAGAGAAGGCTTCAGAGAGACCCTACTGTGGCCCTTCAGTATTTAAAGGGGGTCTGTAAGAACCCTAGGACAGACTCAAGCAGAGCCAGTTGCAAAAGGACAAGGGGTAATGGTTTGAAAACAGAGGAGGATGAATGCCCCATCCCAGGAAACATTCAAGGTCAAGTTGGACAGGGCTCTGGACAACCTGGTCTAGTGGAAGATGTCCTTTCAACTCACTGTAGGTGGGTTCGACTAGATGACCTTTAAAGGGTTTTTTTCCTTGAACATAGGGATATCACAGAATTCCAAATCTTCAAAAAGACAAGCAAGGGCCTTCAACAGATTTACGCAGCAGTGACTTGTACTCAACAGTCACAAATTCAAGTTCCTGATCTTCCTGTTTCGCAACCCATTTCAAGCAGATGAAGGTATCATGTATAAATGGGGCCTGAAGTAATGAATCACGATTAATAAAGTTCAATTTATGAAATCAACAGCAAAAAGACAAGGAAAAATTAAGAGGGGGAAATATATCAGAATGCAAGAACATCAAAATAGCATTGATGATTTATTTTCTATTTCGAGCAATATGATCACTTCTGCAGTTTCATTTGAATTTATTTATAAATAAAGCTGATCAATGGTTTATATTATAAAATGAATTCAAATGTCAATTCTTATGATAATTTAAATACTTTTCAAGAGAAACATGGTTTTCTTCTGCTGCTTCTCATTTAAATCTGTGCCTCAGGTGCAAAAATTTAACCTTTATCTTACAGCACTTGTATAAGCAAGACTAAGTTAATCTGTGAGGCAAAGTCAGACAGTTCCTCCAGGACTAAAGTATCTTCTCCCCTTTGGACTGTGCAGGAAGGGAGCTACTACTGTACAGTCAGTCTGGACATGAACATACACAGTGAATGATCTGTTCTGATCTAACTTCCCACAAGAAAACTCTTCTCACAATTGCCAGGGTGGAATATAACTGAACTCTATTTTAAAACTGGAAGAAACCATTGCTCTGTAAATGCAAATTGTAACTATGCAGTAAGTATCTCTTCTGGATAAAACCAAACTTTTTTTTCCCCTCACACTTTACATTTATAAAGCAAAACAGGGAAACCGGAGATTTGAAAAGGTCAAAGCCTTTTGTACATCATCATGCAATTCTCCAGCTAAGAGTACAGTACTCTTAACAACTCAGTTTAAGGTTTGCTGAGTGATTATTATCAGAATGATTTCTAAAAATAACATCAATTGCCAGATGCAAGGAGGAAAGAGAAAAGGGTGTGATTGCTGAGAAAGAAGCCTGACAAAAAGAACCTATGTCTTTCGTGCCTATTTTGACACAAGCTTTTAAGCATTTGACTTACTGAATTTCAGCTGCCTACACAAAGATACACCACTCATTTGACATATTATGCTCAAAGGAATTGTTCTTTATTTTATATGTTTTGTGAAGTATGGAGTCTTGATTTTCTTTATTCTAAGCACACTAAAGAATAAAATTTAACAGCATGCCAAGCAAAAAATAATAAGATATTGTGTTGCTATAGAAATCTGACAAATTCTGACAACGAAAGTCACATCTTCAGATTTCAATTGTATATTAAATACTAACAGTAATTTTCACAAAATACAATATTACTTTTCATGCATTAAAAAGTCACAGAATGAATCTGAAAAAACTCACATCATGGAAAAAAAATTGCCCTACAACTCAAGAGATAGAATAAATAGTCTATTTTGTTTATTCTTTATAAGGAATGGGTGGGAGTGGGCTTCCAATGTTGCATGATTGTCTTGTGAAAACAAATCACTGCTCAGATATGTTCTTGAAGGCCAGCAGACAAGAACAGAGACATTTTGTTTCTGGTTGCCAGGGGATACAGAAGACCGTTTTCACATAGTGAATCATCACTGCTTTTGAAAAATGGTGTTAGCAGAAATTTCTGTCACCGGTGCATGGATGAGTCTTTCTAACCTTCAGCGATCCTGTAGGGATCTACAGTCCTGGTGTTGGATGAGATACTGGGGTTTTTTTTCCTTTTCAATAATTATCTATCCCCACGGCCTTTACAAAGAATATACTGCCATTAATACATAGTAAAACTCAGAAGTATGATTACACAAGGGCTGAAACACTTCTCTGGAACAACAGAATGCTGTACAACTCCCTACTCAACTCTATAATGTATACGTGCAGAGTAATGTTTGGTATGACTAAAGCCTTGTATCGCATGATTTTCACCCAGTTAAACAACAACAGAAGACTTTACAAACAATGGGACAGTAGTATCTGATAATTTACTCTACTCTAGTGGTTTCAGGCAGCATTCTGGCATGTGGATTTTGTGCAAATCCACTTGTATGCCACATATGGGAGCCTTCATAAGAAGCAACCTCAGTTGCAGTTCATTTCCACTGAGCAACAGAAACCTGGAGGAGGGAAAGGAAGCCTTCAAAAGATAATTTCTCTGACATGAGAAGAACTATGTTAGACAGAAATGAAACTTTGCAGCTTACTAAAAGACTGTGTCAATAAAAGAGTTCCTGAAAAAAGTCTCAGTGGTATACCATCAACAACAGCTTTGGCACCCGATCTCCATTAGCAACTATGTACATTTTGTATATTTTTTTACAAAAAATGAATAATACATTTCAGTATGCAAAAGTTAATAAGACAGTCTTTATTACATCTTTATCAGTTCAGCTGATGCCTAAAGTGCTTGCTGTGATAAGATGTGCTCCTGAAATGAAGAATTCTCTCAAAGAACTGAGAAGAACTAAGGTATTTTACTGGAACATTTCTGTAAGAGTATGAAAAAACAGGAAGCCAAATACAGTGGCATTCTGATGGTGTAATTGATTCCAGAGAAGTGCACATAATTAATTTCAGAGGTATAGTTAGGATGAATTGATATGAGGGCAATAAACAGGGGGTGTATCTCTTAACCCACTCAGATTTTAGTTTCAACAAGACAAAAATTGTCTGGAGAAGATTATGAGATCTCCAAGTTAACCTTTTATCTGACAGATTAATGTAGTCAGATAAGATCATTCAATGAGGTACGAATGAAGAAGAAAAGGACACTGAAGTGGTTGATGGCATCTGACTGTGAGCTGGTGAGAGAGCCAGGGCATTCTGTACTGAAGAAACCAACAAAGAGTCAGAAGAAAGAGAGTCAAACATCCACTGACACCAAAAAGGACAATACCTGAAGAAGAACGTCTTGACATTGTGTGGAATGGAGGGAACGTTTTTGAGTGGTGGAGATGGAGGACAGCCTTGATGAAGAGTAGGATGATTGGAGAAGCAGAAGTCTAAGCACAGTCTAAGAGGATTCTCTGTAAATCTGAAATAAGCCATTAAAGAGATCCCAAGGTTGTCTTCAGTTATTACACAAGGCATTAAAATAGGCTTGTGTTGTGACAAGTAAGACATGGAAGAAAACAAGCAGGAGGAAGTATTTACATATAGGTTTCCTATCAAAAGCTAATCAAAATACAGTGGGCTGACTAGGGCAAGTGAGGAGACTGGAGAACAAGAACAAGTGAGGATCTTGATACAGGCTGAACAAAGAGCCGGATGAAGTGTCAAAAGAAAGGAATTCTTTGGAATAGGGAGGTAGAAGAAGGTATTACATAATTTCTTCTCTCTGAAAGGGAAAAGAACATGAAGAAATAAAGCAACACAGCACTCTCAGTATTACTTGTTTTGTTCCAGGGATGGACTTCTTCAGTTTCACAGTGTGTTACACAAACTACAATCAGAGGCTAAAAAAAGAAGAAACCAATACAACAAAAGTCTTGCTATTCCTATCCGGGTAACAGCAGATTTCTTGTACAATTTCATGTGTGTGTTCTAATAGGGATTTTGCACGTAACTGTAGTCCTGCTAGATCTGCAAATAAAATAACAAAAAACCCAACAAAATAAAATAGTGATGAAGCACTGAAATCAGTCCAAGACACTAGCCAAGATAAAGGATAAAATCATTTCATGTGCTTACAAATTAATACGAAGAAAGCCAAACCAAACCAAATTAAAACATTAATTGCATTAATGCATGTAACTACTGTTCTTCACCTTGATCAACAATTTTTTTTGACTTAGGGGAAAAAAAAAGCTATCTGTCTATCTATCTGTCTTCAATACATATACTCAAGTATGCATGCTTTACACTCCACTGATGTTCAGACAAAGCAAAATAAGTACTTTCACTTTCCAACAGGAGCATTCTGTAAGACAGATGAAAAAACAGATAAGATGTGATGTCTTGTGAGATACTTTACAGTATTCAGCACAATACATAGTGCAATATAAATGCAATTAACCAGGTAATTACAAATTGATGTCATTTCCCAGCAGATCTCACTGTATGCAAATCACTTGGTTTGTAATATATATCAACACAGAAGACAATATTTTCTCTAAATCCTAAAAGGAAGCGAAATGGCAATTTAAGATCAAGAAGTCTATCAGAGAAAGGAATCGAAAGCAGAAAACATGATAATTATTTGTCTAGCTATTGATGTATTGAACAAAATAACCCTATTTAGAGCACAGAACAAAAAAAAAATCCCACAAATATTACGTAAAAGACCTCTTCAGTGTCTTGCAATACAACACTAAACTTACATTAGATAAGGTTCCAATGTTTCATTTAATGGTTTTGCTATAACAGCTAAAGGGGAAACGTAAACTAAAGATCTTACAAATGCTGAAAGATTTCAGTTTGTCTTACTGATTTTTCAGGTACACAATTAAAGTTACTCACATGTTTGCACTTAATTGTTTCCAAGATTAGGCCTCCGGGCAAACACAAGACAGCTTGTAATGACACCTACAGGCAACCTGCCAAATGTTTTTCATTATAAAGATTCCTCTGACCTTTTCTTCAAAGCTTTCATGCACACTCTCTTCTCTGCAGGTCTTTTATATGTAGTTCAGAAAACAGCCTTGAACTGAAGAAGTGACTTTTCGTTGTGTCAAGAAATCTTGCTTAGGTATAAAACACTTTAAAATACAATTTCTCTAAGTCCTGCAGCGACGGGCGAGGGTCGAAACGGTAGGTGAAAGGTGCACTGGGAGCCGCAGACTCAACCCTGCATGCAGGCGGTTCAGGATATTGGTCATTTGAGACTGACGGAGATGAGAGTCTCTTGGGGCAGCACCCTGAACGTCCAAGCAGCCTTTTCAAGGATAGCACTGCTTGCTCCACTCGGAGAGGGGCCTAGAAAAGGTGGCCTAAACAAAGCTCATCTCCACCTTCACCCGGTTGGTTAACCGCAGACCAACGGGCATCTTCTTCCAATGCGGTCGCACAAAGAACAAAAGTCACA
Source organism: Neopelma chrysocephalum (assembly GCF_003984885.1). Taxonomy (NCBI): domain Eukaryota; kingdom Metazoa; phylum Chordata; class Aves; order Passeriformes; family Pipridae; genus Neopelma; species Neopelma chrysocephalum. Next base: position 3,323,329 of record NW_020898046.1, read on the forward strand.
GGCATGCACCTGCCTCCAAAGGTGTACCCAAATTAACTCTACCATGCTGGAACATCAGAACCATGCTCGATTCTGCGGACAGCGGACGTCCTGTGCGTCGCTCTGCCCTAATTGCCCATGAACTGGCCTGTCTCAACATCGACATAGCCGCTCTCAGTGAGGTTCGCCTTCATGAGGAAGGCAGCCTCAGGGAACACGGTGCCGGTTACACACTCTTTTGGTCAGGTAAGTCCAGAGCCGAAAAACATCTCTCAGGTGCCGGTTTCATGATCAAAAACTCTATTGTCCCTAAACTCGAAAATCTGCCGACAGGTCACTCTGACCGCATTATCTCCCTACGCCTTCCACTAAACAACAAGCATCACGTTGTCATCTTTAGTATATATGCCCCAACTCTCCAAGCTGACCCTGCTGAAAAAGATAAATTTTACACTGACCTGCGCTGCCTTACCCAAAAAGTACCAGCAGATGATAAGATCATTATCCTTGGTGATTTCAACGCCAGAGTAGGTAAAAATTTTGAAGCATGGAAAGGAATATTAGGCAAGCATGGTGTTGGAAACTGCAACGATAATGGTCGACTTCTGCTAGAATTCTGCGCAGAGCAACAGTTTACCATCACCAACACTATCTTTCAGCAGAAAGATAGTCTGAAGACAACCTGGATGCACCCCAGATCTAAGCATTGGCATCTCATTGATTATGTCTTGGTGCGACGGAGAGATGTCCGCGATGTCCTCCATACTCGCATGATGCCCAGCGCAGAATGCCAAACAGACCATCGGCTTGTGCGCTGTAAACTCAACTTCAATCTCAAATTCAAACCCAAAAAGGGCAATATCCCAAGGAGAAGACTCCAAGTTAACGATCTCCAATCAACCACAGTAAGAGAAAGATTCCAGGCAAACCTTCAAACTAGGCTTGAAAACCATTCCACAGATTCTGCAGATTCCTCTCCTGAAGCAATTTGGCACCATATTAAAAGCTGCATCCTGCAATCCTCTGAAGAATCCTTAGGGTTCTCCCTCAAGAAGAACAAAGATTGGTTTGATGAAAACAATCAAGAAATCCAGGAATTGTTGAGGAAGAAGAGAACTGCCCATCAAGCACATCTTGCACTGCCATCCTGTCCCGCAAGAAAAGCAGCCTTTCGTCTTGCATGCAGCAAACTCCAACAGAAACTCCGTGACATCCAGAACAAGTGGTGGACCGATTTAGCTGCAAAAACTCAACTTTGTGCAGATACAGGGGATCACAAAGGATTCTATGAGGCCCTGAAAACAGCATACGGGCCTACATACCAAGTCCATAGCCCACTACTTAGTGCAGATGGTCAAACGCTTCTGACAGATAAAACCTCCATTCTGAATAGATGGTCTGAACACTTTCAGACTCTTTTCAGTACCAACCGTGTAGTCCAAGACTCAGCAATTCAGTCCATCACACAACGACCGGTGAAACACGAATTGGATACTGCCCCCACTTTAGGAGAAACCCTCAAGGCCATACAGCAGGTGAAAATCGGCAAGGCAGCTGGGGTTGATGGAATTCCACCTGAAATCTGGAAACATGGCGGCCTTGCACTCCATGCTAAATTTCACGAGCTTGTGGTGCGCTGTTGGGAACTAGGCGAACTACCTTCAGACCTTCGAGATGCAGTCATCATCACCTTGTATAAGAAGAAAGGTACTAAATCAGACTGCTCAAATTACCGTGGTATTACTCTGCTCTCCATTGCTGGCAAAATCTTAGCAAGAATACTCCTGAACAGACTAATACCCGCTATAGCAGAAGAAATTCTACCTGACAGTCAGTGTGGCTTCAGAGCCAACAGGAGCACCACAGACATGATATTTGTTCTCAGACAACTGCAAGAGAAGTGTAGGGAACAGAACAAAGGTCTCTATGTAACCTTTGTCGACCTCACCAAGGCTTTCGATACTGTGAGCAGAAAAGGTCTTTGGTAGATTTTGGAACGTTTAGGTTGTCCCCCCAAGTTCCTTAAAATGATCATCTCACTTCATGAGGATCAGCACGGCCAAGTCAGATATGGCAACACACTTTCTGAGCCCTTTCTAATAAAGAATGGTGTGAAACAAGGCTGCGTTCTCGCTCCTACCTTATTCACAGTCTTTTTCAGCATGATGCTCCAAAGGGCCACGGCAGACCTCGATGATCAGGATGGTATCTACATTCGATATCGTACTGATGGAAGCCTATTCAACTTAAGGCGTCTGAAGGCCCACACTAAGACCCTAAACCATCTTGTCCGGGAGCTACTATATGCTGATGATGCTGCCCTTGTCGCCCACACAGAAGCAGCCCTGCAGCATTTAACATCCTGCTTTGCAGATGCTGCTGAGCTCTTTGGGCTGGAAGTCAGCTTAAAGAAGACGGAAGTTCTCCATCAATCTGCACCTCAGGAAGTCTGCACCTCAGGAAGTCCTCCATCATCCCCACATCACCATCGGCCAATCAGAACTCAAATCAGTCCAACAGTTTAATTACTTAGGCAGCCTCATCTCCTCAGATGGTAAGATTGACGGGGAGATAGACAATAGGTTAGTGAAGGCATATAGTGCTTTTGGAAAACTCCATAAAAGAGTCTGGCGTAATAAACACCTGAAGAAAAGCACCAAGATCAGTGTTTACAGAGCCATTGTGCTGTCTACCCTTTTATATGGTTCCGAATCATGGGTCATCTACCGCCACCACCAGTGTCTCCTAGAACGCTTCCATCAACGCTGCCTCCGTACAATCCTGAACATCCACTGGTCAGATTATGTGACCAACACATCTGTTCTTGAACAGGCAGCAATCACAAGTATTGAGGCCATGCTACTGAGAACGCAACTGCGCTGGGCAGGGCACGTCTCCAGGATGAAGGACCATCACCTCCCTAAGATCCTGCTTTATGGTGAACTTGCCAGTGGCTGCCCCAAGAGAGGAGCCCTGAAGAAAAGATACAAGGATTCCCTGAAGCAACAACTCAGCCTCAGGCATATTGATCACCATAACTGGTCTACTCTGGCCTCTAATCGGGAGGCCTGGAGACAGACCATTTATAACGCTGCTGATGCTTTTGAGAAAGCACGCAGGATCACCCTTGAGGAGAAAAGACAACGCAGAAAGAATCGAGCCTTGCAGAATATACCATCTAAGGAGTCTTTCTGCTGTATCTTTTGCAACCGGACTTGCCTTTCTTGTATTGGCCTTTTTAGCCACCAACGCGCTTGCAAGAAACGTGGGTAGAGCCCTTCCTAAATCTTCGTTCGCGAAGCCTAGCCATGAAAAAAAACAATTTCTCTACACTTTTTTCACATTCCTTGGGAAAATGTTGGCAGTCTACCTAAAACAGTAACCCATTAGAGTAAAACCCATACAACTTAGCTCATTGCACTACTGAAGTACTAGTGGGTGCCACAAAATCCACAAAGAAATAGTTGTGAGCTGTCAGTGGGAGGAAACTGTCCCTCTGCTATATGACACAAACCAGTTTCTACCAGGAAATATAAAACTTTCCACCTGAACTGAACCATAAAAGGAAATCTATGGACACAGCAAAAAAATTCCTTAAAATGAAATTGAATCAAAGACACCACACCTGGATTATATGGTCTAACATGTGACCTTTATTACCAAGAACTGTAGTAGAACATACCAGATGAAACATCTGTTTAGAAGGAATATATTCAGGACAGTCATTCTGCCACATTCAATTTGTCAAACTGTTGAAATTTCAGTTGTGCTTCCTGATTGCTGATATAGCTGACAATTACAAACACGGACAACTGCTAGGAGAGCAGGCAGGAGATGTAGGAAATTTCTGAGAATCGCACACAACAAGGACAGGAAGCAAACAACAAGAAGCAAAATACACCCACCGTATCTGCCAGCAGAGTTATTGGTCCTTATCTGATGGAATATATAATGCATTTTCTGATGCACATCTGGGAACTTAGGGGGAAATTCTCTGAAGATGAAGTGCTACAGCAGTTCTTTGTGGGAGACTCTACTTTGAAGGGTAGCCCAGGAAAAGGCAGCTGTGTGCTGAAGTTCCCCTGTGCCTTAATACTGGTGACCTTCAGATCAGATCGATAGCAGCAAAGAGAGTAGTTTTGTCCTAATACCCCTTGCTCTTTTCCTACAAAGTCACTATTTCACAAATAAAAAAGTGTTTGAAAGTTAGACAGACTGCTCAACTATCTGGTAATGTTTCTCAGTCTCAAAATATGGGCAAAATAAATAAGACCAGGCTCAAGAGATCTGACAAAACACAGATAAATGTGGCATAAAAAACAACCATAAAGCTTTGTTATTACAGTTTAGCATTACTCAGAAGTCAAAAACAGGCTTGTTTATTCAATACCATAAATGTTTTCCCCCTGCTCTTCTAATACACTAAAGGGATTACCTATCACTCCTTTTCAGGATGAAAGTAGCTGCTACCAAGCCTTGTCTGTTATCTGAAGCCAGATGGTGATATTGCAGGCTCGGAATCTCAGGTCTGTGCTGGCTGAAAAGCAACCGATGCAATAATTTTTCATTCCCAAGTGACAAGCTTTCTGGAAGCACCAATGAGGAGAGGGCAAGATACACGAGGACAGAAAGGAAGCCTGCACAAGGGAAGTGATGAAGATTGATTGAGTTTGCTACAGAGAGCCCACACTGCTCAAGGTGGCTTACGTGCTTGTTTGCACAGGCAGACACAGCCACTTGTAAACATTCAGTCCGTTTTTAACAGTGCATACTAAAGCTATTGTTTCCACTTACAACAGAAGAGGCTAGAAATAGTTACTGGTACCAACAGAATCATGGCAATGGCATTTTATGTGATTAATATTGCATTTTGCCTACTCTAACCATCACCCTCAACATTAGCCTTTCTCCTGCTTACACAACAAACTTCAGTGGCACACCTGACAAAAAGCTAACTGCATGTAGAACAGTAGAAATGTTGTATTTGTGCCTTCTCCCTTTAAAGTATAAACAAAAGTTGCCTTCAGTTAATGATTTATGTGAGTGGAAAATACTGTAATATTTAATCTAACCATCTTGTCCAGAAAAATGGCACCAAATGGCACCTCTTCTCAGACATTTTACTGGCACCCCTAGAAAACCCTCTTTCAAAGTCACACTGGAAGATATGATTGATTTTCAGCAAATAATTTCCTCAGTTTTGCAAGTAGTAACATAAAGTAAAACAGAAGGCAGTGTAACACTGCTTTATAGCTTGCCTATAAACCTTCTAACAGTATTCCTCTCTCTTCCTTCTTCTCTCTGAGACATTTGTCACAGTGTCTTTAGCATCTCTGTGAAGATTAGGCTAGAACATATACCATTTATGCATGATGTTGCATATATATTTTTAAGTGCAGATGTCTGTAAGCTGGTCTATATAACAGATGTGCAGGATCCTAATGAACTGTTTTTTGTTTAAGTTTATAGTTCACTGCCTTGAAATTACTATTCTACCTAAGCAAAAAGCATTCAAATGAACTGCCCCCTTAGGGGTAACTATAAGGAATGAAAGAAACTGTGAAAGCACTCATAGCAGTCTGCAATCAGTATTACAGTATGTGTAACGCGTAACTTTTCCTGTTTTGTTTTTTTTGCAGGTTTCTCAGAAGTTACAGAGATTTCTTCAGAACCAAAAAGTCAAGAGGAAAACCATCAAAGCTAATTCAGTAAGCCTTCAACACAAGCAATCTCAAGTGAATCAGCACAAATCATAGGTTTCAGGGGAGGGTTTGACGCCCTATTATTTTTACTCCATACAAATCATGAGGAACAAATAATTGTTAAGAAAGCAAGATTAGAGGCAAACAGAGCCCAAAGTCCTTCTGCAAGTCCTTCTGCTTTGACTGATTCCTCCAGTATGTCTGATCAGCCCTTTGGATTTGCTAAATGAAGATGTAGGCTCAAGTATCAATTATGTGATTTAAGCACTTTTGGCTAGTGCCAGGGAAACAAAGAGGGTATGCCAGACTTAGTACTATCTCAATCAATGCAGATGAACTCAAATAAACAGAATAATAGCTGCTTCTGCCAAAACTGAATTGAGTAAACACCTTTAGTCTGCTTCTTGGCTAACCAACACTTACTGGTTTTTGTCTGCAAGCCTTTCAGAAGCTCAAAACCAACACCCCTTACCCTACCTGTTATCCTATGGATTAAGACAGTGATATACATATATATTTTGTTACATCACAGTTGTAACTGTGATGTAACAAAAATGTGATAATTAAGCCCAGTACCAATTAATTCATTTTGAAAAAGGTATATGATAGGAAGATGCAAAGAATAAACAGATGGCCCAAAAATCAAAGCCCCCATGGCTGATGCAGGCACTAATCTTAGATTTGCCAATGTCTCAAACCAGAGCTTCATCCACATAATCTTTTTTCACCTTTATTGGCTTTAATCACTTGCTCACAGACAACAAACAAAGAGTTTACAAAGTAAAAATAAACAATAAGAGCAATGCAAATGCATAACTGTAATATAAACACTTTCTTCCTGAAAACAACTTCTTTCACAGAGGTTAAAGGCTAAATTAAGAAACAATAAGAAAGAATTAAGGCAAACTCTAAAAGGCTGGCTGGAAAAATGAGAAATACAGCAGCAGTACATGTTAACTATGTGCTATCATGATAATATACTTTCATATCTTACTACCTCTGTAAGGCATTTGAGTTTTCTGAGATACTGGGATGTTTTGTACTGAATTTTGAAAATTTTGAAGTGATAACTAAAGTTATTGTTGGCACTCTCTGAACGGAAAGACTAAATCACTGATATCTGCCCCTGAATTCTCATAGAGCAAAAAGAACCAAAGGGAAGGGATTATAAAGCACTACAACCCCTTTATCTCCTGCTCAGCTCACAAAGCAGCTTGCTCGAGAAGTAGTTAGGGAATGATATGCTGCATTTTTCTGCACCACATATGGTGAAGAAGTTTTAAAGACTGACAAATTTTGAGCTCCCAAACTCAAAGACAAAACCCAAAAGCAGTAAAGGAGGACCATGCTGATTCTCATTTCAGCAAATCTAGATACTTGCAAAGTCAACATCAAGTGTGCAGCCATAACTTGAAAAGGGTGATTAGTTAGCTGAAGCTCTTTCCAAACTAATATTGCATAATATCACAATAACACCAATTTTCTCAGTCTTTGGAACGACACTCTGCATGGTTCTTCCCAGGGTTTGGCAGTCTGTTCTCCAGCACCTGTTTCTTGTAAATTGTAAAATTCCCCGTTCTTCCCTTCTCTCCAAGGACAGTCAGAGCCCTGTTCCCATCATTCTGTGTCGCAGATGTAGCAGAGCCTTTTCTCATACTTTGTTCTCATTCACAAGCAGTTTTGGTTTTTTAAAAATTCCTCTTTGTTTAGGCACTAAAAGTACTTAACCACTAGAGCAGAACCAATACAAAGAGCCCAAATAAAGACTTATACAAATACACAACAACATATAAAAAACATGAATTCTATTGAATTCTTGACATAACAAAAGTAGGTCTGAAAGATATAAGGACACAAAGGGAAAAAATGACAGCAAATAGCTTTCATTACCGGATGTTCTGATGCCCTAGAGCCTCTCTCTCCATGCTTTTGACTGGTCATGCTGGTCTAAAGCATGTATTAAAATTGCTTTGATTTTCAAGGTTGCCCTAAGAGGCACATGAATTTAGGTTTTAGGTGTGTTCGACACAAATCAAAACTGCAAATATTTTAGTTAAGACAGATACTTTCAGTCAGAGATTTTTAACAAATGTGTCTCATAAAAAATTTCCTTTCTCAGTGATGTAAAAGCCATTTATAAACTTCTCTTTCATCAAAATTTCCTGCTCAACAGGTGACACTAGTTTATCAGGAGTAAATGCAACACAATTCAGCCTACATGCATGCACAAGGAGTGCCATATTAAGTTGAATAAAGCCCCGCAGTTGTGAGTACTTAGCCTGATGATCTACATAAGCTATTCCATCACTGTCTCATGTTCAAGGATACTCATGATACAAGGTCAAGAGTAGTAGTGTGAATCAAGTCCTTAAATGCAAAACTTCACAATAAATTCCTAGGGAAGAGGAGAAAGGGCTGGAGACAAAGGTAGCACAGAAGAAAGGAAATCAACTTCCAGAAATGTTCTAACTTGAAGCAAAGTTCCTTATGAAAACAAAGGCTTCCAGAAGGAAGAAGAGCATTGATTCTTTTAATTAAACAGCTTTGCTCTCAACTATTGGTAGCTGTTAATATTGTTATTAAGATCTTATTTCCCTACATCATACATCCCAATTTTTAATACTTGTACTGGGATTACATGGCAAGGTTTTGGCAGCAGGGATGGGGGCTTCAGGAGGCCTCTGTGAGAAGCTGCCGCCCGTGTTGAACGGAACAAAACACCAATCAGCTCTAAGACAGACTCACTGCTGGCCAAAGCTGAACTCATAAGCAACGGTGGTGGCACCTCTGAGATAAGAGATTTAAGAAAGGGTAAAAAAAGCTGTGTAGCGACTGGAAAGAAGAGTGAAAATATGTGAAAGAAACAACTCTACAGACACCCAGGTCAGTGCAGAAGGAGAGGGAAGAGGTGCTCCAGACACTGGAGCAGAGATTCCCCTGCAGCCCGTGGTAAAGACCACGGTGAAGCAGGTCTCTGGAGGTCCACATCAGAGCAGACATCCACCAGCAACCCATGGAGGTCCCCATGCTGGAGTAGGTCGAAGTTCCCTGAAGAAGGTGAAGGCCGTAGAGAGCACACACTGGATCAGTCCATTCCTGCGGGACTGAACCCTATGGCCAGGACCCCTGCTGGAGAAATTCTTGAAGCACTGCAGCTAGCAAGAACAACCCATGCTGGAGAAGCTTGTGAAAGACTGTATCCCATAGGAGGGCCCCCATGCTGGAGAAAGGGAAGAACATGGGAAGAAAGAGCAGCAGAGAGAAATAATTATGAACTTAACACAACCCCCATTCTCCACCCCATGTGCTGGTCAGGGCTGGGTGGGACATGGGGTGAGAGGAGCTGGAAGAGATGAGAGGACACTGAGTCTGTGCAGAAGGGAGGGGTAGGGGGAAGGTGTTTCAGTTTTCTGTAGTTCTCACTATTCTACTCTGTTACAATTAATTGGCAATTAAATAAAAGGTATGAAATTGATTTTCTCAAGTCAAGTCTGCTTTGCTCACGATAATAATTATTAAGAGATCTCCTTGCCTTTATTTGGATCCATGAGCTTTTAATTGCATCTTTCTCCCCTTGTCCTATTCATTGAGGGGGAGCAACACAGCAACTTGGTGGACACTTGGCAGTTAGCCAAGGACAACACACAAGCATATGGCACCATGCCAAAAAAAACAGTATTAAGAACCTACAGAGATGAAGAAATTCTGATTTGCTGTGAAAAGATTGGAATAGGCCTTCGCTATTTGGAAAGATCTTTGACAAAGCTCCAATCAACAGGTGTCTGCTTTCAGCATCAGCTACCCAGTAGATAACAACAAAATAATATTTGAAAGGAACTATGACCAAAGTGTATGCAATACTGAGCATCATTCCAAGGGAGAGTATCTAGACAGATGGTCAACTGTGCTTGAGTGAAATGGACTGACAACATAAAATTGAGAAGAAGAACATAAAAATAATATGATAAAATGCCAAAGACTTAAAATACTGTTCCTCATGAAAAAATTAAAATTAAAGGCACTATTAAAGAAGCATAATGTCTGAAAAGTAAACATGAAAATGATGATGTTTAAAGAAATTGAAGGGCAAAAGTGTATCTTCTGTAACTCATCAATTGAATCAGAACTCATTTTCACCAGCATACTTCAAGACATCAGTCTTGAAAACTAATTTTAGGCACTCAAATGCATGTTGACAAGGTTCTTTTGCTATATGCACTGGAAAGGCAACAAGGACTAACCGTATAGTGGAGCACAACATCATTATATGAGGTCTATAACAGAATGAAAAGATCAGTCTCTAGAGTAGCTAGCCATAAACTCGCACACGTGAGGATAGAAAAGGAACGAGGCTTTTAAATTGTCTTATTTTGAAAATTCATTTTTATAATAATTAGTGAAATAAACCTGTGCTTTCCACCTTAACTTTATTAGCAACTATAATCATCTAAATTTTAGTTTATTTCACCTGTGCAAACCCAAGTAAGCGTTCTCAGACAACTGCAGCTTAACACATATAAATATTAAAAAAATACATCATCAAAATGCATGACAAAGTGCAGTTATATATTAGGTAACTTCCATAGCTCATATACCCAACAAATAATGGAACCAAGCTAATATATAACGTGATACTGCCTTGACTCTGCCTCAAAAGAATAATGAACATTCTAGTTCATTTTTCTGTTACATAAACACATTGACATTGCATTTATAATCTGTCTTCTACACATAAATCTGTTATTATCATACTTCTGCTACATACTGTACATCCTAGGTTATATAGCTCATGGTTATTTTTTAATTATTCTGTTCAAATACACCCATAAGACTTCCCTGTATTTATTAGTTATAGACATAGCTCCTAGGTAGGTCAGCTTTCATTTCCTCTCACTCTTGAAATGTCAAGACTGAAGCCTTATGTTCTATAAAGAAGACTGTGAAGTGAACAACGCAATTGTAGTTAAACTACTTTTTTTCTTTAAGACGTTAACTGTGCAAATGCCCCAAACATTCCATAATTCACTTAAAGAAAATGCTTTATTTCTTAACCAGAAACTTATTTGGAGGAAAGACAGAGTTTTCAAATAGGGCAAAAGGAAATCTTCTTTCTGCAACGTTAGTCTTTTTGCAGTGGACATCTAACAAAGCTTATTCATACTAATATTTGGTGAAGGAGAGTGACCTTAATAACCATGACCAGATGGATAGAAGAGGGGAAAACTGTACATTAGATGAGAAAATGTCTCTAGGTTATGAGAATATAAGGAAGGTGCAAAGGAAGGAAGGAGAGACTGAAGCTGCTGCCAGTGGCTTTGAGGGACATAAAAATACAAGAAATTTTATCTTAAAACCAATCTGCTTTATAATAAGAAGGGAGAATCAATAAAAATAAGAACAAATACTTCCATTGGAAGTGCTTCTAGGAATTGTGGACTATAAAGGCTCCCTTGGCAGGAGTCATCAGATTAGTAAGAGGACTTATGTGTTTCAAATCACAGGGTTTAGCACAGGAGGCAGACTATAAAGGGAGACTTTCAGCTTATTTTCAGTTCTGCTTGATGCCAAGTACCTCTAGATATTCCAGTGGCAGTCTCTACATTTGTAGTCAATGCACTGCAGAATGGTTTCCAGACAGTGCTTGTGGGTTTCATATAACTTGCCCACAAAAGTAGTGTGTATTTGGGGAACAGAGAGAAAGTGCTGTGGAGACTCACATTTGATCATGAAGAAGCTTATGAAGATTACAAAGAAGAACAGGGACAACTGATGCTGAAAATGCCAAGTTGTGCATAGTTAAGGCAGATTCTCACTTTTCCTGGTGAGGGGAAGTGAAGAGACTCTTCAATAAATTTGTATGCATATATTACTTTATCTTCCAACTTCAAGTCATTTAAATTGACTTGAAACCTTTAGTCCTGTGAGTTGTCCATGTCATAAAACCTCTATAGCACTATTACATCAAAATAAAGGCTATGACAAAATTTCTGCTGGTTAGTATAGAAACTGAACATTATGTGAGATTTTTCACTTCTTTAGTAGCTGAGATTCAATTTCAGTGACCAATTTAATGGTTCAGACCAGAAGAATAAGCAGTAATTCTTCCAGAATTGATGAAACTGCCAACTGAATGAGCGTATCAGCTAGAGGCATCTCTCCTTAGGTGGAAGTTAATGAAGCCAAGATCCTGACTTCCATATTAGACTATGTTCATAATACATGACCTGCAGTTTTCTAAGTGCTTAGGGAAAAACTGAAAGGCGAGACAGACCAAAATAACATTTTCTAAGATCCCTGCTTAGGAAACAGAGAACTTAAAATTGCTCTTCTAAGAATTTGATTTCTGAGGTATTTTTTGCCTTTTTGTTATTCAACTCACTGAGGAAGGCTTGTTAACTTCCAATACCAATATATTAAAGTTTTACTTAAAGCCAGCTGTCTGCTTTCTGCATTAGACTAGCACAGTGATCCAAAATAATTTCTGCAATGCATTAAATTACTTCAGCATTTTTATGGTAACTCTTCTTGATATGTTAGTCATTCCCAAGAACATAATTTAGATAAAAAGCACTGCATTAAATACAGAGATAGTACCAGGATCCAGGAAAGAAAAAAAACAAAAAAACATTTTCATAGACAAGTATTGAACAAAGGCCAAAGTAAAATCACACTCACTGATATTCACATAACGCTTGTTGGCTTTTTTCTCTCTCTCTGAACCAATGAATCTTAGATATGTTTCTGCACAGAGGCACAATGTTGAAGGGAGAAATGAAGAGCATTCACCTTCTGCCTTCATTAGCTGCTTGCTCAGTCGCCAGAAGTGGGTCTGAATTTCCTCAGGTACGTGAACAACATAATCACAGGCTTCCAGCATCCCTCCCACCCTGTTGTTGTGAAAATAGATGCTGCTGCTACCATTTTCTACGGTTGCTTACTAAAAACATCATCAGTGGGACTGCTGAGAAGACACAGTTTTATTGGTGTTTGACAAACATGACCGCAGAAAACATGTATGAGAGAGACCCTTGAGTACAGCTAGATGAAGACATGGTTCATTTCCCAACCTTGAGCTAGACCTTGCATTAGCAAGGGCAACATTATGGTGACCTTATAATATGGTAGACAACATTTGCTAGACTCCAGTTTAGCATTTCACCAACAAAATTCCCAAGTCACTCTTAAATGATTGAAGTCTTTTTGAATCTGGACCATTAACAGTTCTGCATGATCAGTAATAGTCAGCTTTATAAAAATAGAAGTGCTTGCAACTATATGAACATATTTGGAAATGGTGAAATATATATGTAAATATCTGTCAGTACCTAATCAAATAGAGATTTTTGCTTTTCCACATGGCTGGCAAACTGCATTAGCCATTTGGCAGGGCAAATGCTTGATTCAGAATATGCCTACATAATCCAAACACAAGTATGCAATAAAAGTAAGTTCAGTAATATTCCCAGTTACAAGGTTACCCACTTATATAATAAATTTAGAGCCAAAATGAGATTTTCCAATATACCCACTATACAGGCAACACCACCACCTTGCCTTTTACTGTATCATATAAGAACATAAATAATTTTGCTTACACACATGCATATAGATAATGCACATTAATAGACATATTAACAGACAACTAATGCATATGCATATGTTTTAAACATGCTTTTTATACTTTGACTTATATGGCATACATAAGCCAAAAATACATATTCCTTTAATGTAATGAAATTCAGAAAGTTAAAGTGCTTCTTGAAGTTAGATCTGATAACTCTGAATGCACTGGTTTTTCTTATTGTAAACAACAGTTACATAATCGAACACTGTTGACTGACATTCAATTATATCTCAAAACAGACAGATTTTGTGCTTTGAATTTTAGATTTGATGTAAAGAAGTTTAGATTAAAATAATTTATTGACAGACCAGTAGGTGTTACTTTAAATAAGTAACCAGCTACTTATACATCTGCATCAAATTTCTATATTACTATTTGCAGAAACATTTTGACTTCTCTGTTGAACAGTGGCCCACAGCCAGGATGTATCCAAACACTATATTCCTTGACACAAAACCAGAAATGAAGATAAAACTTCTTTCTAACAATAGCTAATCACTGCACCATGTTCATATCATTCATACAGCTTAAACTAACTTCACAGAATCAGACAGTCCTGGATGGTCATGTCAAGGTAACTTCATCTCTGTGTCATCACATGGCACGGCAGTAATATGGAGACCTGGCTGCGCAGTGTTGAAAGCCTAGCTTGGCTTGTTTGAAAACCCAGATTTTAGAACTGTCACTATTTTGGTAGGGTAGCTCAGAAGGAAGGAAGAACTCCTAGGGCACCTACTCAGACACAGGGAAGTCTACATACAATACACCCGAGGCATTCTCTAGGCTGGATTAACAGAGTGATGTACGAAGCTCTGCAAGAAAGCAAGGCTGCTAAGATCACTTTTATACACTCCTGGCAAAAGAGAAAGGCCTCTAAATTTGCCTCCTCTTCTGGAGCAGAGTTACACAAAAGTAATGAATTCATGACATAAGTAAGAGCTATTTGAGAAACAGAAATGAGAAGCACTTCAGGGCTAAATAAGGAAGGGTCACTTTTAATCTGAATATTAGCAACACATTAAAGAATACTCTTTGTTGCCTTCAAACATTAACCTCAAGGTAGACAAGATAGGGTTTGGTTTCTTTCTTGTATATACTGTTGTAAAGCATGACTAGCTAGTACAATCTGTTTCTGATTCTCTGGGGGGTTTCACAATGCATTTGTAACTCACTCCTGTTCCAGGTAAACCAAGTTTGAATCAGTACTTAACAGGTAACCTTTATCTGCAATACTTACAAATACTAATAGTAAACTGCAGTAACTGGTGTAACTGCAATGTTGTCATATTTTGACATCTTCAGACACCACTCTTAAGAGATGGGCAGATTTTCCTGTATTAACACATTCATCTTAATTTTAAACAATGTTTTCCCAAAAAAGATGCTTCACTACTGACTTTCTGAACATTAAGAAAGGAAAAAGAAAATTCAAGACTCTAGATAGATAATTAGACCAATAAGCAGTCCCTCTTTTCTTCCTTGTGTTACATTGATCCTTATAGGTTGAAGCTAAAACAAGACGTTTACAGTATCGATGTTCACATAAACGGACCCCTGGCTAGTAGGCAGGCCTTTCCTGCACAAAATCATTAACTGAGGCCCCTGTTTCAGAATAAGAGTAAAAATAATTACCTACATTGCTCTCTCTTGAGACAAAAACATTAAAACTATGCAAGTGTTTGCATTCCATGGACTTTCAAAATATTTTAAAATGTCCTCAGATGCTACTTTAAACCAAGGCATTTTTTAAGAACTGGATGGAATATACATGAGGCCATACAGCTGGTTAAGGACATTTAATTGACCTTTGTAGTGTTTTCGATCATGCTCTGTGTAACTTCATGAATTCCAAAGAGATATGAAAATAAGTCATATAAGGGTTTGAGTAATTATTCCAAGCCTGGCTCACTCTATCACCGCTGCTTCGACTTTCCATTCTCCCACCTCAAAAAGACAATGGAATAGATTGTTTTAAGTTAAATTCAGTATGACATTCAGCTCCGACTGTTAGTAATTTAGAAAGTAAACTAAAAAGGGTCTTTGGGACTTAAATCTTCATTACATAAGCTATATTTTCAACAGACAAGCCAAAATTAAAAAGCATTTTCCTACCTCACCGTGACATTTTTAATGCAGGAAGATGAGCAATTAGATCAGTAATTAAAAGATAAGAGAAATGGATTAAATTAGTAATTACTACATGTTTGTATTATTCAGAGAAGCTACTGAAAATTTTACTTTTGATCGATTTGATGGACTAGCTTGGACCAACTGCTGTCACTAGCCAGTCTACCACCCAACACTAATAGTATATGCTTTTCTAATCAACCAATGCCATCTGGCTGCTGGAACAATTCAAGTTAGAGGAGAGCGTTCATTACAAGCAGACGTGAGGAGGACAGGAAAGGTGAGCTGGCATCATGAAGCTCAGAGCCTCCTCCAATCCCATGCCCACTGCCTTCCCCAGTGAAGAGCCTAGCTTTGACTTTGGCTCCTGACCAGTGAGCTTGAGCCAATTACAATTACAATTTTCAGATCAACATCCCAGTTATTGCACAACCTCAGGACTGGATTTAGGAGACTGATTTGGGTCCAAGCTGCACAATAAATTTAACTAAACTATGCGCACAAATGCAACTTTCTTGCTTTATATTATTCTTAGATCATGACAGTGTCTCAGATAAGTCAATACTGATTTTGTTTCATAAAACTACTTTAATCAAATGACAATACTATGCAGTATTTAGAAAGATTAAGTAAGCAGAGAGATTTAAGAGACAAAACAAGAGGAAAGGTACTTAAGGAGCTGTGAGGCAGCCAGTGTGAGTTTATGGACAGTTGCTGAGAATCTAGACCTACATATTCCCTAAAGCTAGCAAAAAGTTAGTACCTCCCTTTGGATAGTAAATATAACCACCACTGAACTATGTTCATCCTTTCAGGATCCAAATTTTAGACTCCTAAATTGCTGGAGACTCCTAAATTATAATTAAGAATACAACCCACACTGAAAGCTTCTTTAGCATAAAAACCCTCTATATTAGTTCAGAATTTTTCTATTTGAAAAGCTTTGTTGGTATTTTTATATATGCTATTTGATGCCACACTTTCATTCAAAATATAAAACATTTTTGCTCTTCTAGTAAATTGCACAAAATGAAAATTGAAGGTATAAAAGAAGAGACAGTTTCAGGGCTTCCTGACAAGCAACACTAAAGCCATGATTTCTTAATTTTCCCATACTGCAAATGGTATAGGCAAAGCAAAAGACATCCAAGCTATTATTATGTCACATTGAATTATAGAAAAGAGCACTCTGGCAAGCCGAACATAAAACGCATCCTTTATTTCAGCAAACAAACCTTATTTAGTGAAGAAAATGTGATATCCTAGCATAACACTAAAAGTGAATGAAAATTATACTTATTTTTCAGGATCAAGAACAAAAGATGTCATCACAGAAATACAGCATATTCTAATTTATAGTAATTTCTACCCATAGCATCCAGATGGAGGATAAAAAGGCTTTTCTATACACATACAGAAGGAAATGTTGTTGCCAAATGCTTCCAATTTAACTTGATTTATGTGAAAACACTCTATTATATTCCAGAATCTGCTATCCTGAAACATTAAAAAAATGAACTGTTCAGGATATCTATCTTGACTACATGAATAGTATGAGCTGCGAGATAGATTTAGTTTATAAGAATTGAAGGAGAAAAAAAGAAGCTAGCAGCAAAACCACTTTGGGGATTTGACTGAATTAAGGGAAAACCAATTATCTGCATCACTCCAGGAAGTGTTACACCTCAGCTTGTTCATTCTTCCCGGGTACCTACCAGGCAATGGAAAGGAGAAGGGAAAGGAGGAGGAAATCAGAAAGCAAGATTGTTTCTTGATGGTCTTACACTTGTTTCTTTATTAATAAAATAAAATAAAAAATAGGACACATAATTTCTTTTAATGCTTTATTCACTGTGAAGAATTGTGGCCAAAAGTAGTTATGCTTTCCCTTTTGACTGTGGAGTAGGAGTGAGTGACAGGGCATAGGTCACGTGGGTATGTGCATGTACGTACACAGAGAAGGTATGTTATGGAGTCACACTGCCTAAGGCCTGTTTGTGTGACAAGTGTTCCTCTCCAGGTGGGAAGCAGAGAATTCTGAAAAAGAGAATTTTGTCAGGAAATGTTCCAGTCTTCAGACTCTTACAAGTAACACATCGGTATGTTGTACGTCCTGGTCTGAAGCGTCCTTGCTAAGCTGCAGTACCTGGAGGAGGGAAGGTTGTCCCAACTCCCACTGGACGTTACCAGGTCTCAGAAAGAGAGAAATCCAGAGAGCAGATGGAAGACTACATGCCTTTGCAGAATGCCAACTGGCTGGTTTAAAATCACTAACTCATCCTAAGAAAACAAAGGAAGAAAGACATGAGCTTCAGATGTGACAGAGGATGGGACAAGCCAATTTACTTCTTCAATAGCTTAGATTTTGTTCCAAATTATCAGTCATAACTTTTGGCCCGGTTTCCAGCCTTCACTCAAGCTAGAGGCACATAAGCTATTTTAGATATAAAATTACTTTGCACTATAGGCAATTAGTGAAGCCAAGAGGCCACCAGAGAGTTGCACATGATAAATGTAATTGCTAGTAGGAAATCCTGGAGGGTTTTTGACCTTGTTGCTAATTTTTTTTCTTTCTTTCTTTGGGAATACTCTGAAAAGATCACACAGCTGAGACAACATTGTTGCCTCAGAAAGAAATTATGAGGTAACTTACTCATTAAAGAATTAATAGTTTCAGAGGCTAAAGAGTTTATGAACAAGAATGTTAAAAAGATCCTGGGACCAGTACACCAGAAATTGTTAATACCAATGAGTTAAACTTAAAATCTGGTAAGCTTAATGTTCTTTGGGGGAAAAAAAAGCCTCAGAAAGGACGAAAGAACCACATTCTCCAGAAACACAGACCATTGTCAGGTGGGGAGCATCTAGTGCCTTAAAAGTAACACTGTTCAACACAGATAAAAAATAACAAAATCGAAGCAACTCCAGTGACTTTGTACAATTTACCTCCATATTTCTTTCCAAAAATGAAAAGGGAAGTTCCTTAAGTCAATAAATCATTGAAGCCATAGGGAAGGATGTACCAAAATCACTGTTGCTCAGCAGGACACCGACACCCTCAGCATTCAACAAGCTAATCCAGGCACTGCCAGTAAGGAGGCTGGAGCAGCCTGGATTTCACATCAGCACTAAGGCTGCCTTGGAACCTATTCAAAGGCTCCAGTGGTTTTTGAAGTTCATGTTGTGCTTAATGGTGTGACAGCTACATTACAAGCTACTCCAAGTTTAAAACAAGCTCCGTTACGTCTAAACAAGCTGCAGTCACTGCAGTGCAGGTATTTCCTATGCCTGCTCCTTTCCAGTTTAGTGTTGACAGTTCCTTTAGACAGGTTTGTATTTTTTTGGTGTGTAGAGAGCTGCTCTGAGGAGGTTATGTCTCCTATACAGAAAGGAAGATTAACTGGCTAAGAGTAGTGCTCCTTCACTTGCATACAGAGAAACTCATAAAAACAAGTGTTAGACAAAAAAACCCAAAAACAACAATGACAGAAAAAGGCATCAAAGTCTAACAGGAAATGTAATAACAACACTCCTCGGGTAACCACGAAGAACGCTCTGAGCTTCACTGGAGTTTATCACCAGTTATAGCGATAAATATGTATTCACATGTATTATTATGCCCTCACTGATGGATAATACTTCACTCCAGCTGCCTATTACACGGAAGGTATTTCAACATCCTCTTGCAGAGCCTCAATAAAAGGAGCATCAAACGGAAGGTTTAATTTTTCATCATCGAACGAACACTCCGATTCCCGTGGGAGGGCTCTCTACAAAGGCAGGTGGATTGTGCCATGAGAGAAATGCAGCAGACCTATGCCTTGTAATGAAATCAAACAGCTCACTAAATCTAATATACACTCTAGCTGAAATTTGAGCTTCAAAAGCAATAGCCCATAACTTCAGAAATTAAACCTAGCAGAAAAGCACTGATGGTGCTCTTAGATGTACTATTTTAGTGTCATTCTTGCCTCACATGAAAAGCTTCTTCTGAAAGATAGAGCCAAGCTGTGTGGGCTTGATACTGCCATTAAGTCAGGTAACAGCATTATTTTACTGCATACTTAACAATGCTGAAAAATGGGGATTCAGTTTCTCATGTCTAAAAGGTAAGAAGACTTCCACATAAACTGAATTTGAGGGGGTTTATTTGTGGTTTGTTTCCTTGTTTTGTTTGGTTTGGGTTTTGTTTGTTTTTTTTAAATGCCTGTTCAAGATCTTTTCCCTAGAAAGACAGGCTACAAGAATGAAAGCAGTATAAAAGAAAAAAAAAAATCTTTCTTTTTTATATGGAAAACAGAATGCATACCTCCACGTGAGTAGCTCTACTGTAGCAAATACACTTAGAGCAAACATTACACCAGCTTTATATTCTGTTGCCCTCTACAGTACTACAAAAACACAAAATTAGAATCATAGAACAGTTTGGGTTGGAAGGGATCTTTAAATTAGTCATCAAGTCCAATCCCCCTGCAATGAGCAGGGGCATCGTCAACTAGATCTGGTTGATCAGAGCCCCATCCAACCTGACCTTGAACGTTTCCAGGGATGGGGCATCCTCCACCTTTTTGGGCAATCTGTACCAGTGTTTCACCACCCTCATTGTAAAAAATTTCTTCTGGTAGATTGCAGTTGTTTTGACATGTTTGGTTTCTGATTTGAGATTTTGGGAGCAGGTCAGTTCCCTAAATATAAGTACCTCTGAGATATCCTAAAGTATTTAAGTCATACATAGGCTGGCAGATATGACATAGGACATGCTCTTCAAGAGCTGGAGCTAGAAGATAGATGAGATTACCATAAGGAATAATAAATGGCACTCAACACTTACAGTAAAGGAACTGAAACAAGCTCTTTCAATATTTAAAAATATTTACTTTATGTCTTGCTCGTGTATGTTACTTCAAAGAGTGCAGTTTATAATTAGGTTGAAGTCTGCAAGAACTTCTATATGAAGACTGGATCCCTAAAATACCCTGAACTTGCCATCTCAGAAGGTGCAATTTTCAGAGCTCTCATCAAAACTGAAGAACACATGGGAAATTATGACATTGTGGACCTTCAAGAGGAACCTTAAAAATGGTTAGTCAAAAAGAATAATCCTTATTAAGGTTTACATTACATTATTTATCATGCCTTTGTCTTCATCTCTTCATTTTTTACTTCTTGCTGGGTACGGAATTATGAAAATACAGCACAAAAAAATCTCATCTGGCTCATGTAAAGCCCACATTACACTCCAGAAGCCAGTGGAAGCTCTCTGGATTTCTAGAAGAAATTGAAGGTGGCTGAACCCCCATGGTGTTTGTTCAAGTTTATATAGTCTAGGTGATATCAAACTATGATAATTCCACACAAACCTGAGTTCCCGCAGGACCACAGACTGAAAGCGGCACTGGCACAGCATTTCTCACAGATGGATGACTCAAAATGCCATTGTCACTAAATCCTATAATATGTTATTTTTACTTACAGAAATCACATGAGAAAATTTCACATACTACCACTCCTAACATTGTCCTTCTCAGAATACAGTGTATTATGTCTGAATATAAACAAATGTCTCCACTGTTGCTATTATATCTTAACACTGCTTTAAAAAATCTCTCTCCATTCTTGTATTCTCATTTCCTTCCTGTGTACATATTATCAAACTGCTCCACAAAGGATGGTTCCTATTCCTTATATTCTGATACCGATGCATATATCTAATTTTCCATTTCCCACACCTTCCCACTCTTATCCAGTGCCTATGACATTCTCCTTCCCCTCATACACACTGGTATTTTCCTCTCCATTCTCTCTCATAAATGGGCAGTAACATCTATCATGCTCAAAATCTGCACTCAAATGTCCTTACATCTTTGGGAGATTCTTTTCAGTGAGGGAAGCAGCTGTAAGAAGAGCCTTTGCTGTTATTGAACCTACCATTAAAAACAGCCAGTGAAGATCCAATTTTATCCTTTTTTTTTTTTAAAGGAAAAAGTTTGTCTTCCGTTTCCTACCACAATTTTGATCTAGTATCAAAATTAAATATCCTTTCAATGATCTTTCATATTGTCCACCAGACAGCAGTACACATTAGCTACTCTCTATCCTCCCTCATTGTACTACTTTATTAATGTGATCTCAAGGTCTCCTGCCCTCTTTCATAATTTCTAGTTACCTATAGGCAACATTATAAGGAATGTCCATTAGCATAAAGATTATTTTTGGCATGATAAGACACATGTTAAGGTTATCAATCTTCCTCCAGACCGAAAATTATATATTTTGCCACCTCTGGGTTTTACCTTAGAGCTTTTAAAAAGTAGCATTCCATGCAAAGAGGTTAGATTTACTATATTCTTTTTTAATTTTATTCTCAGCTATTTTTATAACACTACATTTGAATTTAAAGTTGAGGCTTGCTATCACATATAATGAATGACAGAAATTTAAAAAAGGATAATTTCATCTTCCTTACAGTCAGCAAGAGTGTTTAGAGTTTGGTCTGTCATGCTGTGAAACTGGCTTGGCTCTGCAATCTGCAAATGTACTTCTAAATACCGGAAAAAGTCTGTGTGAGCATCAGGCAGAAAACAAGTTCACCATTTGAAAAGGCTTGTCATTTGAAAATACAAGTAGGACATACGTGGCTTATAAACGCAAGCCCCCCTTGTAGGAAGAAATGTCTAATTAGTTGTCTGTTAGAGCTCATGTATCCTTCAATATCTAAAGGTAAATCTCCATGTGACAAATACGAGAACATTGACAGATGCACTGTAAAACACACACGCGTGTGTGTATTACACATTCAAAGGTAAATTTAAAAAAAAAGCCACATTCCTTGCTCTATGTGTTTGCAAAGCACTAGTAAATGTTGCTTAATTAGAAAATAAAGGCAGGCTTTTTAGTACATGGAAACCACAGAAGGATGTCAGAATCTGCTGGTGTGCTCTGAGCCACAGAGAAGAATAAACTCCCTCCTTCTTCAACCTTACTTGTCCTACCCCGAAATGGCTCTGGTCCAATGACTCCCTTGGTGATTGCCCAGTGGATTCTCCCTTCCTGCCACTGAAGTGTTGAAGCTATACATCAAGAGGAGGCAGAGGTTTAGTTTTCCTGACTTGCGGTTAGTAAAGCAGAACAGGCACACTGCAGGAAATAAGATTTCGTCTCTGAAGAGCCATAATAGTTTCCCTCTCTTTCCTCATCTTCCCTTGCCCAAAAGAACAGCAAGGCAGGAAATGAAACATCATTTCTCCTTCTGGCTTCCTCTAACTAAGAAGAGCAGTTACCAGCTGCTCCTTGTGTTGACACGTGCTGGAAGACTGATCCTGTCCCAATCCATCTCCTGTAGTCTTGGTATAGAGCAAAATCCATTCTATGTAAGAGAATGAGAAAGCACCAGATTAAAATCTCCCAGGTTTCTATCACCTTTTTCAGAATGAAAAACTGAAACCACTGGAAACATTTGTTAGAAGTTTTTAAACAGCAAGAAGGAGCACCTCAGCAGAATAAATCAAGTTCTTGCCATTTCATATATGGTTTCTAAAACAACTGCTTCTGCTCCCTGAAGGCATTTAATAGTGGACATAGTTTAACAGCTGCTAAGCATGTAAAACTGTCTACTTAAAAGTGCCTCTTGGAACTTTCACACACAACTCATTCATCTTCCACATAAACATACTTCATTAAAAAAAACATCTATTCCCACCAAGAAATAGCTAAGAGAAAATCTCAGGTAACATGAGAAGCCTTTTTTTGTCTGCACACCATAAATCTTAATTCTTTTTTTCCAAAGCTATGTTTGCCTTTTCTTCCTAGGTCTATTGCTTCTGATAATCACCATCTGATTAAGACCCTTTGTTTAAAAAAAAAAAAAACCTAACAGTACACAAAGACAAATAAGCAACTGCACATGTTCAGGTAGTGTTACAATTCCTGAAGATTCAGCCTAAAGATACGATTTCATTTGAAACCATATATTAATTCAGAATACATACACTAGCTTTTATGCCACTTTTACTGGAACTTAAGACAGCCTTTTTTCTACTTCCAAAAAATATTCTATATATATGCATGCACTTAAAAATCACTTCAGTTCCATCTCTGAAAGCAATCAACACTAAGTTGTGTGTAACAAAACTATGTGAATATTTCAGCAATAGGGCTTGCTAAATCAAACCCCCATTATTATTTTACAGGATGTAGTACTATTAGGAATACAAGGACATATGTGCCCTAAACAGAGAGCTTTGTGACTTTAGTGATTGATGTTTCTGTCTTTAAACAATGAAGGTGAAAACACAACAAACCCAATGTACAGGGTTCCACAGAACAGAGTTTTTAATAGGTCTTCTAAGTCCTACAAAATTCTATAGTAACTGTACAGTAATCTATTAATTTTTAGAGGATAGATTAAAAACTCCTTAACAAACACTGATCTTTCCACATCAAACCCTGTAAAATTTATTTAAAAGGAGACTGAAAAACTCTTTTGGAGTATCTTCTCAATTGGTATCTATCGTGGTTAATGGAAAGACTTGAACTGATCTTTTATATACCAGATGGTCACTGAAAGATGGATATTACAAAAAGTTATACGCATATGCAGAACAAGAAGCCAGTGACACAGAGGAGAAGAAATTCACTATGAATTAATTAACCCATGGATGAAATAAAATAAAAGGGAAATATTGGTATTTTGCAATAGTCACAAAACATTCACCAAATATTCACAAACATTTATAGCATGTACAATCACTCAAGGGAAAAAAAATGCTTAATGCACAGATAACAAATGCAGATTAAGAACAGCATCAGTCATGTTCTCTGAAAGTAGGCATAATGAGCCTTTTGTCCAAGCCCCTATCTGTAATGCAACAGTGCACTGGAGGTAGAGGTAAGACCACCATGAATATACCTTTGCAAACATCTAACTTCTGAACAGGCTTGGCTTGAGAAAGTCTTAAGATTACATTAAAGCACGACAATGCTTATTCCGGTTATAGGTAAAGATGTGTTTTGTAAACAAAATTAGCCTGCACTAACTTGTATTGTACTTCTGTGCTATAATCAATGAAATGACAATAGAAACAATAAAGCTTTTTAATTTCCACAGCCAAGGATCTTTTCCTGGTCTAGTCAAAGACAAAACAACTGCACTAGGCAGACTTTAAAAATAAAACTGATGTCTGCACTATTCCCTATGAGTATGGGAAAGAACGGAGTTACAAATCCTGGCCATGCACAGGACAGTCCCAAGAGTCACCCCATGACCCTGAGAGCATTGTCCAAATGCTTCTTGAACTTTGTCAGGCTTGGTGCTGTGACCGCTTCCCTGGGGAGCCCATTCCAGTGCCCAACAACCCTCTGGGTGAGAACCTTTTCCTGATTGAAACCTTCCCTGGTACAGCTTCAGGCCATTCCCTCCTGTCCTGTCACTGGTTACCACAGAGAAGAGATGGGTACCTGCTCCTCCTCTTCCCCTCATGAGGAAGCCACAGACCACTATGAGGTCTCCCCTCAGTCTCCTCCAGCTGAAAGAGCCAACTGACCTCAGCTGCTCCTCATATGGCTTCCCCTCTAGACCCTAAACATACCCATAAATCCATACAGTCATCATTTTCTTTATTTCACTGCAACAGAAGTTAAAGTACCACAATCAGCAGTGTAAGTCCACTATTCAATGTTACTGAAATCTAAGGTGCTTAAAACATCATTTTCTAGATAGATGAGACTCTATGTAGGAAAACCAGAAATTAGTCTTAGTGCATGCATTTGCTTTACGTACAGGAACAGAAGCAGGAGTATTGTCATTAGAAGTGCCCACTGTGCAGCATCCCATTTAGTTCATGTCAGCTTGGATGGCTGATCCAAGCTAGGCTCTACTGGCTATTTTAGAACTTGCAAATTCAAATTGCCAGATTGACTTTATCTGTTTCATGAAGGCCTTTGTCTCATGCTGCAACTGAGCTGCTGTGTGTTGGAGTGAAGTAGAAAACTGAAATTTGGGCATCTATAGCAAAAACTGCAACTAGTGATTCTTTGATTACTTATGCTGTAAGACCATGACATGAAGCAGAACAGCATTTGCAACTGAGAAGAATGGTAGATTTCAGATTTGTTATTTTCAGTGAAAATTAAGAAGTATTGAAATGCATCCACATTAAAATCAGAATAATGTACAAACTACTGTTTGTGTTCGAATTTACTTAAAAAATTAGCCCAGTTTTCATTAATGTAACTATTTTAATTTCAGCTGTACTGTGCCAATCATAGTGTGAAACTAAACATTGCTTTGGTACAAGCAGCTTCTTTGCTGGTATCCAGCAGTACACAATGCCCTCTCCTCTGCCAGTACTACAAGCTATCAATTCATTCTTCTGGGTAGAAACCTCTCTAAATAAAGCTCTGCCTTAAAACCTAATATAGGAAGAAAAATACCCACACATCTTGTTTTAGGTTAAGTCTCATAATCTCACCACCAGCACCCTCCTAACTCAGAATAAATCCTGTGTGTTATACAATTATGAAAGCATTATTTTTTTTTCCTTATCCACTCCTTCTAAGATTTTTTTCCTTCAAAAGCAGGTGAGTCAACCTTTCACCATAGTAGTGATGAACAGGAAGGGCCCGAATTATGTCATGGTCAAAGCCATGATGCCACGGTCCGAGGGGGGATGGGGCCGTGACACAGCACGGATGGGTCCGGAGACAAGGTAGAGGTGTAAATGGAATACTTTATTGAGGGATGCAGGGGTTTTATGAGTTTCGGGTGGGGAAAGGGCTAGAATATGGGGTGGAGGATGAGACAGACAAACAGGGGAACAAATCGGGGTAGGGACACAGGCAAAGGGGGAGGAACATGGGAGGAACCGGGGAAGGAAAGGGCGAATGGCAACTGTCTCCTCTCTGCAGCTTCTCCAGCCTATGAGAGAGGGGAGCCCAGGCTGTGCACTGTGCAGTGTGGGTGCAATGCAATACACATATCTGAAACCACATAATAACAGTAAAGTCCATATAATAACTGTAAGGTCCATATAATAAAGTCCTGTCAATTGCTGTATGTTTTTCTCCACGCCTGGAACTTCTCCCATCCTGAATCTTGTTCCTTCACACCATGAGAATTTCATTGGACAGTATATGAATACTGGACATTACTGCTCCAAAAGCCATCTGGAATAATGGCTACCCCAAACCTTAGTCTTCATACTTTCTCTTGTGGTTGGAGCTCATAAGCTTACAACAGGAGACAGTTTCTAAAAATACTCAAACAAACAATTAAGTAAACAAACAAAACAAACAAAACAACCTAAGAAAGCTAAAAAGCTCAGCTGCTAGATCTTATTTCTGGAGTTCATGTAAAACACTTGCTAAAGTGTACACACACAAACCACAGAAGACCAGTAAGACATGACAAGAAGATCCAGAAACAAGAAATAAAGCATATTTGTTCTTAGAAACAAGGGAGAAAGTGTTAATCTTAGTGAAACAGGATTCTTGCAGTACTGGCAAAGTTACTGTCAGGATAAATTACTTGCTTCAGCAAATACCAAATACAGAAGCAGGCCTGTCAGGGCGCCAGACTAGCTCAAACAACCCCCCTTCCAGCAAAGTATTTCTACATTTGATTCATATTTCACGACTTTTCTTCTGTTCCTATTTTTGCATCTATGCTTCATTCCCTCTCCTTTGTGCAGCTATATTCCAGATCATGGCAGGAATTTGCAATTTAACATTAAAGCCAAGACGGAATAAATGAAGGGGTATTTTGGTGTAACTTGCACAGAATGCCTTTCTGAATGACACACATGAGTAAAGCTATCACTACTTACATTGCATTTCCCAATAAGAAGATCCAAATGAAAAAGTAGTTTAGAGCCATGTAAAGTTTGATTATTCTGACACACTGAAAGAGCTCCAGAAGAACACGTATTTTGATTTCCCAGTTATGTCAAAAAAGGTTCATTTCTATCTGTATTCCACAGAAAATGGAATAAAGTTCTACATTGTAACCATGGCACAAACAGATCTAAAAAAAAAAAATCAGCACAAGAATAACATGCTCTTGAAGACTCACTATATATCTATTTATAAACTGGTTCACAAATGTGAACAATGCAAGTTAGCACTGGCTTCAAATCTATCACTATATACATGCTCTTCCAGCTCTGATGGAAACATATTCCGTAAGACACTGTATCAAACTACTAAAATCTCAATTTGTTTCCAGTTGGATCTGCAAGACCACACAGCTATCTGTCCACAGTTCTGGATACCACTTATAAACAGAGATCAATCAGTAATCAACTGATTATAATTTATTTAAACACTACAGAGAATACACCATTATGCAATGACAATATTACAGGACAGAAGTTCAACCAAAACTCTTTTTTTTTTTAAGATTTAAATACTGTCAAGATACTTAAAAATGCCTCTCTAAGAGCCTCTGTGGTATTCAGATGGCGATACATGGGGGGAAAGAAACTGCATAGTATCAAAATAATAAGAAGACTATGCTGTACTACTTCTAAAATTAGTATACTAGTATACTATATTTTATACTAATTCTTACTAATCCTAGCCAATTAAGTTGCACATAATGCAAGTCCTAAAGTGACTAGAACATGAGAAAATAACTTATCCAAATAATACTATATAATTACGTTTTTGTAAAAGCTGGGATATAAATAGTAAACAATTACATTTTGAGCCAATAAATTACCCTTATAAATTGCTCAAGAAGCTGGCAAAATATGCCATAAATATGAGATAAACAAAAAGATGCTGAAGTTGTGGGAAAAAAAATCAATTATCTGGGTATATAAACAAACCAACAGCCAAATAAATGCACAGTATGAGCAAACTACAGCATATGGTAAAATATGGCCTGCAGAACTGCCAGACAAAATATACTGATGAAGCTTGCATTGTCAAAACATAATGACATGTTAATAAAGATAGATATATCTAAGAAAAAGCTTAATCACAAAAGTCAAAAGAAATACATTACAAGTTCATGTTCATTAGAAAAATCAGTTCTGAAAGAACAGTTCAATGATGGAATGACATAGGTTTGGAAAGCCCAGTATCTAAACAACAGTCTAAGAAGCACATATTTAAAAGTACTTTGCATTTGAGATTATATAACAAATTTTTGGTATGGGTTCAGTTTTTAGCAGAAAATTCAAGGCAACCATCAGTGTGATTAGGAGGAGACAGAGGCATGTTTTAGGTATATCTGTAAGAACTGTATAGTTATGCACATATCACAAAGCCACATTTATCTTTGTAAGTAGTTTACTGTAAAAATATATAAATAATTTACAGCTATACACCCACATTTTACCCACAGACACGCATACACAATCACAATGAAAAAAGACAGTCAGGTCCACCAGAATATGAATTATGACAAC
This sequence comes from Neopelma chrysocephalum, assembly GCF_003984885.1. Classification (NCBI taxonomy): domain Eukaryota; kingdom Metazoa; phylum Chordata; class Aves; order Passeriformes; family Pipridae; genus Neopelma; species Neopelma chrysocephalum. Next base: position 3,352,170 of record NW_020898046.1, read on the forward strand.
CACATACAAACAGGAACTATGAGTACAAATCCATTTTGATGTCACTGCTTATTTGTACAGGGAGTCCAAAGCTCACACACATAAAGGCAGAGCTCTCCATCTCAATGAGCTTTGAAAGAAACCTTTAATGAAATAAAGAACTAGACAGCATACACTTATGACAGTTCCCTGGTTTTACAAAGTTCAGTATAATTAGCAGTATTTTTATCCTGGATTATTTTAAACTTTACCTTTAAAGTTCAGTTTGAGTACCCCAAATAAGCTAACTCTCTGTTTCAATATAAAAGTAGCCTATACAAATAGGATACAAAGTTCTTCCTTCCAAATGGGCAAAACATTAAACTGTTTCTCTCTATCTGTACCGTGACTTTTTTTTTTTTAAAGCAATCATTGCTCCATAGCACTGTGCATGAGAAACTAAATATCAGACAGACTAGGAGTACAAGTTTAAGACACCAGCTGATCCAAAGCTGCCTCACAAAGTATAGAGAGGAAAAAAAAAAAATGGGGTTGGGGACTGGTGAGAAAAAAGCTCATTTTCATAGCAAAAGGACTGACACAAACACTGCTTGCTCTCTCTGTGCTATTGCCAGAAATTTATTAGCAGCAGAGGTCTTGCACAGATTAGTAGGACTGGCATGGCTATACGCTGGAGATTCAAGCATTTATTTCACCACTGATCTAATTTCATAACATAGTTTAAATGAAATGTGAAGAACAATTTTTTGAGAAGATTTTGCATGGGTTGGCAAGTAACAGTAACTTGCTCCTCTTTTTCCATGGTGGCAGTTTATTGCTGCGACCTGAGAGTTGTTTTCCTCATATCAAAAGAAAATCTAAAAACAAAACAAAACCCAAAAAAACCCCACCACAATGATTTGCCCAATAGAGACACTAGAATATAAGTGCTTAGCTGCTTTATGACATGTTCAGTTTATAGAGGCAACATCAGTTATTTTTGAATCTATATTTGCTCCTATCTAGATTATCTTCATACAGATTTGACACAAGAGCTGTTGATAAAAAAAAGAATTCTCCCTTTTAAGCTTGCAAATGAGGTTATTGTTTTTACCTGACACCTTTCAATATTTTAGATTTAGTCCAGGAGGGAAAACAGAGGAAAGTTTTCAATTTCAATTAAAAAAAAATACATTCCTAGGCATGAGCTAAGTTTGCATTTTACATTCATGAGCTCTTAATCACAAGGATGATTACTGTCTCTGTAAAGGGAACTCACCACTAACACGAAAATGTAAGGAGAAAGAAAAATGAAGGGAGCAGCATTCTGTGCTATTTCACACCCAGCTGAGGCTCTGACCAAAGGCAGAGAACTGTTGTACTTATAATATTAAGATATATAAGGAGAGAAACACAGATCGTTGGACATATGCAATATTTCTTTAGAGACACTATGTATTCATGAAAAATACATGTGCCTTGCTCTGGAAAATTACAAAACCAGGTGTAGAATATGTCTCTGATGTGCAATTTCTAAATCCTTTTCCAAAACAATGTTTCTTTTTCTGTCACTGGGATTTATCGTGTAAGCCTTCAAACAAATTACTTCATCTTCATGAATTCAAGTGGAGCCAGACTGCACAAAACCAGCGCTATCATTTTTGTCAAAATCAGAATTATAGAACAGTCCAACTCCCTTGCAGTGAGCAGAGACATCTTCTGCTAGATCAGGCTGCTCAGTTGTAAGCATGCTATATCAGCATTTTTCATATCTTATCTTTCTTCCACTAGAAAAATGATCAGCACTGTTCTGATAACCTGGGCTACAAAGTAATGGAATGCACTGTGCAGAGAAAGCATTAAACAAATCTGCAGCACAGAGCTATGCCAAGATCCAGGTACTCTGTGAACTGTGAGAATTTCTCCTGCGACTACACTAGCACTTTTTTCAGAAATTTTGGATGATTAAGGGATAACTAAGAGATCAAATTTAAATTCTGGAAAATCATCTTTATAATCATATATGAACACAAATACTGAAATGAGTAACTATATGCCCAGCTGGCACTCCACCACCTGAATACAAGACTTACACTTTTATCTACTATATTTTATTATTCTTGTACATCCATTTACAGCAGCAGTTGCATATTATCGGTTTTACTGCTTTATCTATAGAACCAGTCACTTTTCAGTGTCAAGAAAACTCTGAAACCTATCATGAGGAAGAAAAAAATCTTAATACGGTGTGTATATAGGACTGTAAAACTTCAAAAGTTGAGAAGCTGTATAGATGAGGACAATTCTTTTTGGTTTTAACTTACCGCAATTTGAAGGCAATGGCACCAGCTATAAACCTCATATGAAGTGCTCTTTATAAATTACAAAATTGTTTGACAAGTTGGTACTTTCATATCTACAACCCCAGTAAATGTGCAGGAAAATCAATTATAGTGCAGCTTAGGTGCCATGCACTCATCTTCATCCCACTCCTATTTCCAACTGTTTTTTTCTTTAAGAAAATGGATAACTTATTGGGAAAATTGTTAGATCTGGCAGTATTATTCATTTCCTTATCATAAACTCTTCCATCTACCCTCTGTCATTTAACTCAAATTACTTATGAGCTCTAACAACTTAGTATAATCAATTCCTTCTACAGCCTTTTGCAGACATTCTGGATTTCTTCCATTGCTTGCTCATAATTTCGTAATGCACTTCTTGGTATTTGTAGATTTATCAGAAAATGCAATTGGTGTGATCAGCTCCATTGCCAAGGGGTGTCAGGTGGGCTTCAGCTGACTGACCTGCAGCAACTGATCAAAACCAAGGCAGTACTAAATGACAAAATGGTTTCAGTTTTGTAACTCTTACAATTTCATGTTCTTCAGTCACAGGTTAATCACAGCCAATTGCACAGAACTGCTGATGTAGGGACATTACATATTAATAGGGTTACTATTTTTAATGCCTCTCTGCAAGGTGCTTTTAAGACCTAGCTGTTGAGGAGGCTGGGGCAGTATGCTATGCAAATCCGTGCTGACCTGGAGCACATTGCACTGCCCTATGAAAATGTTTCATTCAGGCAACCACAGCAGAAACAAGAAAGAACTCATCACTTGCCTTCCAAATACATGGAGTAGACACATATCTATCACCACCACCTCCATGCAGGAGAGAATAATGTTTCATGGTGACTTTGGTTTCACTAAGGCTGCAGCACACAGACATATGTAATCTACAAACATTAAGCCACTAGGTCAACAGCAGATCAAACAGAACATAAATGAAGCAAAGAAATTTTCCACTTTCATTATTAAAAGTAAGAGTATTCATTTAAGACTGACAATCGCAAAGTGGGGCTCAAAAACACTTTAAATGTGGCCTTCTAAAGAACTTCATCGTGAGCATGGGCAACGACATGAACTGATAACTGAGTTGAACCATTTCAGAAGATCTTTTTGTTGAGCCAAGATTAGTGTGACTTCGCAGGAGCCAAAAGTTGTGTGCCCATCCCAGCCTGTAATCTCACACTCTGAATTACTCACAGGGTGTCAGGAGAGCAAATTAACACACTTTCAGGAGCATCTCTTGTAAAATACAAAGATCCTTGAGGGAATCCTTAAGAGAAAAGGAGTCCAGGAAGGCTGGATATTCTTCAACAAAGAAATCTTAGTGGCACAGGAACAGGCCATCCCCACGTACCAAAAGACAGGGAAGAAGACCAGCCTGGCTGAGTAGAAAACTTTGGCTGCAACTTAAGAAAAAAAGAGTTTGAGACCTTTGTAAGGAGGGGCAGGAAACTCAGGAGGACTTAAAACATTTCATAAGGTTATACATGAAAAAAACTAGAAGGGCCAAAGCCTGGCTAGAACTTAATCTGGCTACTGCTGTAAAAGACAAAAAAAAAAAGTTTCTATAAATACATTAACAACAAAAGGAGGGCTAGGGAGACTCTCCATCCTTTACCAGGTGTGAGGGGAAACAAAGTGACAAAGGATGAGGAACTTAATGCCTTCTTTGCCTCATTCTTTAAAGCCTTTAATAGTAAGATCAGTTGTCCTCAGGGGCAACCCAGACCCTAGAGCTGGAAGACAGGGACAGGAAACCCCCATAATCCAAGGGGAAATGGCCAGCAAGCTGCTACACCACTTACACCAGTCTATGGGGCCAGATGGGATCCAACCAAGAGTACTGAGGGAGCCAGTGGAGCAGTTCACAGAGGCATTTTCAGTCATTTACCAGGTGTCTTGGCTCATCAGGGAGGTCCCAGTTGAATGGAGGTTAGCAAACGTTATGCCCATAACGTGGAAGGGGTGGAAGGAGGCTCCAAGAAACTACGGGCCTATCAGCGTAGAGTTGGGTGGGAGTCTGGATTTGCTGGAGGGTAAGATCTGCAGAGGGATCTGCAGAGGCATCTGGACAGGCTGGATTTGGATTGATGGGCTGAGAACTGTTTGAGGATCAACATGGCCAAGTGCCAGGTCCTGCACAACAACCCCATACAGCACTATAGGAGCGTGCAAGAGCAGCTGGAAAGCTGCTCAGCAGAAAGGGACCTGGGGGTGCTGGTCAATGATTTCTGAGGCATATTCAGCTAAGAAACCTAAGAAATAGGACTTTAATTACAGCATACAACCTGTTTCAGAGTATGCTAAGTTCAGCACACATAATGACGTTTGAGCTGGTGTTTGCCCTATGAAGTGTGCCTAAAAATTATGGTTGGGAGGGGGGCGAAGGGAAAGTTTTCATGTAACTTGAGGACATCTAACAACGCAACGAACACTGAGTTTGTTTGTTGCTATCAAATACCTTAAAATGAATAATCTTAGAGTAAAACATCTTCACTGCAAAAGTGAATACTGGATTATATCCACCAGCTCCCACTATTCTCCATTACCCTGAGATATACTCCTAGAAAATACACACAAAGTGTGAAAATGGGGGGTTTGTCCTCTGTCTTTGCAAGTAGCTGGGCATAGGTATGCCAATGTATATTTTCAAGTGAAAAAGCAATTTAATGCGATAAATTTAAATCCTATTACTAAATCTAGTACATTTTTATTATTAGTTATTTAAATTTATGGGTATATGCAGTGTCAACACACCATGAAATGAAGGAATTACCAATTTCCAGCATGAATTACTTGATAAAAGGGACTGCGTTAAATGCAGAGTTGTTGAATAAATCAGCAATGCTACAGTGGTTAATTACAAAGTTACTTAAAGGAAGAAAACCTGCAGTCTTTTACAGTGTATTAAACTTGCAATTGGTTCCTAGAGTGGCTAGCACAATATTAGCAAACACAATACATTTCATAGTGGACTGCAGGAAATGCTTTCATGTCTTTAAAAACCATAGTTTAAGGCCTATTCTATATTGCTTAGCAATCAGACTACAAAACATTGGAAGCAACACTTAGCTTTCTCTTAGTACTTTCCATTAGTAGATTGCAAGTGCAGCATAAAAGAAGACTCTATAATTATGCTTATTTTACTGATGAGGTGAAAGATGCACGGGGAGAAGTAATGTAGCCAGTGATATCTGACAGACTAATTGCAGACTGAGTGGTCTCACTCTGCCCCCCTAATCTCAGACAGCTCTCAGGGCCAGACTCACAGCAATTTTAACCTCATTTTCCACATTTCTCTTTTTTCTTTTTTTCAAGTGTAATCTAAAGACACTGTATTGGACCCATTAAGTTTTAATGACAGCCACAGACAGCTGCGATTTCCCTCAGTAAAATAAATGATTAATTAGTAAAACACAGTATGCAATGTATGTCCAAAGTGACTTATTTCTATCGCTTATTGTAGGAATTAGCTAAAGCTCTACAGCCTGCATGCTGTTTTGCAGAGCTCCAAAAAAGGCATGGGCATGCACTGAATAATTTATATTCCAAATTACACAAACATATAGACAACATATCTTAATTTTCTAGATTAGCAACCAGCAAGGTCACTTCTGACAGCCCCATAAAAACATCCAAAAGTAGAATTACATAGCTGATAAACCATATATTTCATAAAGAATATAGGGAAAATATGACCTGCAGAAACAAGTCCAAAGTATGGAACAGCATACTGGGGAGAAAAAGTGGCAGAGATTAAGTTAAAGAGCAGTTCAGAGCAGAAAGGCCTGTCTGAAGTCAGAAAGTAGAGAATTCATTTCTTAGGAGTTGGCAAACCTACCAATGTCATCCATCCAACTCCCTATTTGTTTCTCTTTTTTCTTTTAAATGAGAGGAGTCATCACTGACAAAAAGGTCAACACTGATTAGACTTTGAGGGGGGAAAAAAATTCCAAATCAAAAACCAAACAGCTCAATAAACATCAGAGAGTTGGAGAGAAAAGGGAGACCAAGAACTACTTGTAAATCACAGGCAGGCTACACGATAGCTTGTATTGTCTTCTAGGCTGAAGTGGCTTTTATCAAGCTGCCAATGATGCTAATCTCTGGTAATACTTTTTCATGAAAATGGTGGAGCCCACAAGCCTTCGTTATGTCATTATTGCAGATCTGTCTGTTAGAAATGGAACTGCCATGAGAAAGAGCTGCTGAAGGTATTCAGAGATATTTTCTGGACCGCTTGGTGCATTGCCTAGTTTCCTCACTTGCCAGGGTCCTTCAGACTATCTTCAGCTTTGTTCAACGAGGTTTTCAAAACACTGGGGGACAATCTCCCTTATGAGACTGGCACAGCCAAAACTATAAAGAATTATTACTAGACATTTTCAAGGCTTTTTCACTGAAACTGAAAAGGTAATTAATTCTCTTAATTGAACGATCATTCATTAGCCTTTTACTAAATAACGTTCTCAATCTTGCAAGTTACTGCCATGTCTTCAATTTCCATTTTCAAGATAAGACTAATAACAAGCTAACTCACTGCTTTATAAATCTGCAGCACAGTACAGCATACATTGCATGCCGTTTTTCCATTTAGATTCTTCAATTACAAGCAACTGCAACAAAAAAAGCATATTTTACTAGCTAGTATTACATTTTGGCAGATCATAATTAAATTATTCCTTAGAAGCAGTGTTCAGTGCTTAAGAAGAAGGTTTTTATTAAATAATAGGACTAATATTTTAACTCAATTAGCATGTTATTTTTCAACAAAGAGGTGTACACTACTGTAATTCCTTCTTCTATAGGTAATATCAGCTATAAAACAGAAATACTGCAGCTTTTTTTCTGGTAACCCGTGTAATTTTCCCCATGAAGTTTGTATGCTTTGTATATTTTTTAAGTGAATGAAAACATGACATATTATTATTTTTATAAATAATCTTAATTTATACTTTAAAATAAAATATATCACTTCTATACCATATAAGCCTCCGAGAGACTGTTTTACTACATCTAAAAATATTTGAGCGCTCCATGGTAAGGAAAGAATTTTTCTTTTGTGTCTTTTGTTCTGTACTGTTGTGAGTTTGATTTATAACACTGGTTGGGGCAAAAGTGATTTTTGGATGAAGAAATTACATCTAGTTGCAATGGAAGTAGGGTATCTTCTCCATGGAAACTGTCTGCTAAATATGCTCAGATGACTTATTTATCAGATTCTTCAATATAATATTTCAATTTGATGGGATTATATTTTCCTGTAATCTTTCACTAATAATTTAAAAGTGACATAAATGCATAAATGTCTGTATTTCCGAAAATAATAAAGTTGTGTCATTTCAATATAAATTTCTAATATATTTCAAGGTCATCTTTTCTTTGGTTGTTCAAACTAGTTACTCATGGTCTTCTGAATCATATTCTGGGTTTGGCTTAATTCTTACTAATTCTTAAAAACACCTACTGTGTAGTGGATGGGTTTGTTAACTATGAAAACTGTGCAGTGGATGGGTTTGTTAACTATGAAAACTGTGCAAACCTTGAAAAGTAATTATTTGTTTCAAAAATTAGCACATGTATTTATATCAGTAGAACTGAAATATTGCACTACATAACAAAGAGCTATTTCTCATGTGGGGATACTAAGAAGTACACTCCCATACCATTTTACAGCATTCTTCATAACTTTTCTATCACTGATATTACACAAGCCATTCACTGAAAACTAAAATAGAAATAACAACTCAAGGTAACAGAAGTTTTCAATAATCATCAGATTGGTGATTTCATTCTGGCCAAGTAAGAAGTTTTTCTAGTACGTAGCTAAGAAAATGTGTAATTCTATCAAGATATTAGATCTCAAAGGTGCTAATAAACAGGGAGCTAAATTCCAGTACATTTAATATGGAATTAGAAAAAAAATTTTCATTTCATAAAGCAAGACAAAAAAGAAAAGCAAAGAACAGAGACACACTTTGTAACAGTCAGATGGGGAGATGGAAATTATATGACACAAAGGAACATGTAAGCAAAAGACTGAATGATTAAGATGATAAACTAAAATCCATGAGTTACATAAGGAGATATTAATAAGCGGAAATGAAATTCCAGCGAGTTGCATGAAGTACCTTGTGTTTCTTTTGTGCAGATCAGCTGTTGAATTTTCTTAAAAATGCAGTAGTATAAGGTACTACATATTTCCATATAGAAAATAACAGGAGATTCTCAGACAAGCTTAATCGAACCTGGTAAGTTAAAACTAAAATTCTTACGCTTACCATCAGGGTAAGGAAGAACTTTTCTGAGTGTAATAGAATTATTCACACTAGAAGCAACAGCGAACGCTGCCAATGTTACCACCTGAATGTTACAACGGCTATGGCATGTAGTATCATAATTCTTATTATTTCTTTCCAGATAAAATGAGGTTATAAATCCTTTAAATTCACTCTATATTCTGACATTATATAAGAAGGAACTGATGGAGAACTAATGACTTCAATTCTGGATTCAGCAAAACAGGAGTGCATTAAGAATCGCAATAGCATACATGAAGCTTCTAGAGAATCAAAGGAAACTGGAAAGAGGCTTGCCATCCAGCAAAAACGTGATTTAGGAGGAGTGATTGAAAAGTATCATGGCTACATGATAAACATAGTTTATCAAACAAAAGGTTGACAAACCTTTTCAGACAGAGCAGCAGTTGGTTGAATTTATATACAGATGACCAAGAAGTGAGCAGTAAAAAAACCCTAACTTATATTTGGTCTTTATTGTATGACGAAGCTGACTGCTACAAGAGAAATTCTATTCACATCGTAGGGAACAAAAATACAATGATGTAGTCAAATATTGGAATTCTTACCCAGAGACAATATGCAAACGCCATTTAAAGTACCAAAAGTTTAAGTGGGCAAGAACCTGAGTAACCTGTTCTGAGCTGGCCTTGTTTTAAGTAGAGGTGGGGGACCTCCCGAGAGCCCTCTGAACCTAAATTATTCTGTAATTCTATGAACTATATAGATAAAAAACAAACCAAAAAAATTATCTTTCTTGTAGATCTCAAAGATAACACACACTGCAATTCACAAACATGAAGATAAAAGTTTGTAATACACCCTGAGTCAAGGCTCCACAGCTGGAAAGTACCAAAAAAAAAAAAAATCCAACACAATAATAATTTGATTTCCCTAAATTTCTAAAGGGAAACAGATACAAAATAAAAATTTTAAAGCGACACCAGCAGTCCATAGGGGAAGCAGGAGAAACCAACAGGACAGGACAAGATGGGACTCTTGCAACTGTTAGGAACGGCCTACAAAATCATCTACAAACTCAAGCTGGTAAAATTATAGTATTGTTAGTTAAGAGATTTTTTTTTTCTTAACATCTCTCCCCTAAATAAATTACATGTGAATTCGTAATGGTTAATAAATGCAGTAAGAAAACTGAAAAGCCCTAAAATACTGGAAGAAAACCATACAACATATTTTGATCTAAAGCAGTTGGTCTCTCCTGCCTTCTTTTTGCAGCTCAAGAGAAGCTTTACACTTTGGAAGCCAAGATGGCAGTATCAATTAAATTCTGTTATAGTATAAACTTTCTGACCTGCACCATGTTGAGGCACGACTATTTATACTTCTGCATCAATTCCATATATTCAAAACATATTAAAAGGTATAAAGTTATAAACTTTACTGACCCTTTTCTGCTGCTTAGCTCATTAATGCTGAAAGATATTAATCTAACAAATAAGTGGGTGATTACCTCTTGAAGAACCCTCTTCATTTTCAGAAGCAATGTCTTTACAGCTGTGCAGTCTTGCAGCATCAGTCTGAAGGGTAAAGATTCAATGCCTCCACCTTCTTCTAGACCAGTAAAAGGCCACTCCACGGATGGGCTGCCAGCCAGCTGGCTAACACGAGGATACCTGGCTTCTGCTTGGTCTACCTCCTTTGACAGCTTCAGAGATAGATTCCTTACAAGAGAAAACAGAAAGATCAATACTAAAATATGAAAAAGAAAAAAACTAACTTAATAATTTGGGGAGGTTAGTTCCTTTGAGTTTAAAGATGCATAACACATTCACTTTTCGAGCCTGCTAGCGTGAATGGCCTTTATAAAATACATATAGCCATATGGTGTTAGCAATAAAATACACATTTATAAATGTACCGTATTCTACAGGAATTGAAACCATGCTCTATCTCATGCCCTTCAAAAGAAAGTCATTTTCTTAAAACAAAATATCCTATGGGCAAAACTGCTACAGGCCTATTTTATTTCAGTTCAGCTTCGTGAAAAAATGAATCTGTCATGCACTTTCAAAACCTAAATCAAATCACATTCTTCCATATGCTTTGACTTAGAACTCAAAAAGAAAAGAAAACTGCAAAAAAACCCCTCCCTTCTGGGCTGGCCACATGACTTAAGATGAACCTGCTATTGTATAAAATGGAATTTGAAATTTAACTAATCTGTACCCACTCTGAAGTTCAGTTAGTACCAAAGCTATATAAGCAGAACATGAAATAAAACATTAAGTTGTGGTTGAGAATCCATTAAAGGCACAGAAAGATTCAGAAATATTTTGATGGCCTTTGGAGGTAATGAAAGACCATTATTTTGCTGCATACATACTCCCCCCTTCCTTTAATATCAGAGCAAGTTATGTACAAAACTTTCCCATGATGAGGAAAGTGCAGCAAACACCAACAAGACGGTGAGGGGGGTTGGAGCGCACAATAAATGAGGAAAGGCTAAGAGAGCCAGCTTTGCTCACTCTTCCAAAAAGGAGAAGTGAATCTCATTGCTGACCAGAGCAGCGTTTCCACTAGGAGGGTTCAAAAATTATGGAGCCAGGCTATCCTTAGGGATGCACAGTAATAGTATGAAAGGCAACAGACAGAAGACAGAATACAGGAAATTGTGACTAGATATAAGAACTTTATTTGTTTACTGACTTATCTTTTACCATGAGGATGGTCAAACAAAGGAACAGAGGCTCAGAGATGCTATTGGACAACCACCCTTGGAAATATTCACACTATGCTGGGACAAGCCCCTGAGTAACCTGCTCTATTTGGAACTGATTTTAGAAAGACCTTGACAGAGAGACTTGCATAAGTTCCCTCCCACCTGTGTGACTCTATGATCTAGAGGTCAGAGATTCTATCAGCCACAATCAGCCCAAAGCTTAATAGTAGAAAAACAGAGGTTGCTTGACATTTTGGTGGAAGAGAATGCAAATAAAAACAGTAAGGATTTTTCTGGCATGAAAGCATTCACAACTTCAATGCTGCACCTATTTGGCTCTCTGACCAGCAGGGGAAAAAGGACAAATCTGAATGGAGAATACATCTGAGAATGTGGCCTCACCGTGCAACAGTAGTATATAATTACTACTGAATTATAAAGTGTGGTAACAGCAATGCATGACACCCATGTTCATATAAATTAATTCAGTACAATTAAAGATGTTAGCATAAGCGGTGAAGAAAATGACAATTTTTATTCATTTAATGGATTGTTCCAATTTTCTGTTCCATTTGAATTTTCATGCAACACAAAACTGATTCTGCCATAATTTAGAAGGACAAAGAATATTTTTCACATTAAATTTTCTTAGTTAGCTTTGTTTTTATAGGATCCACATACAAAAATGGATTAATGTGATTTTTTAAGCAACTCTCAATGTCATACAAAAAAAAATTGGAAATTAGAATACTAGAACTATCTTTTAAGGATGGTTCATTTTCATATTTTGCAAGCTATGTAATACGCAGTAATGAGAACACGTTATATCATGCAATGTACCACATAAATGGACAGATACTCATGCTGGCCAATGGAACTAAAATTTTTTTTAATCCAGGCTTTTCAAGACTCTCCTAAAAAAACAAAATTAGTCTGTTATAATTTTTAAATGCACTGAAACAACTTTGAGTGGAATATTTTGCATCCTTTAAAACAATAATGTGAGGTACATGGTAAAGTTGCTTTTGATTGAAGGATATTAAGCCACTGCTTTTTCATAACCTCTACAGGCATCCTAAAAGGGTAACATCCTGGCACTGAGAAAGGACCAATTTCAGACCTATTGCCCACCAGAAATAGTCTTTTACTGCACATGATCAGGAAGAAGAACCTGGTATCACCAGCCATACCATGCTCCCTAGCAACAAGGACATAAGCAGTACTCTTGGAAAACTATCCTCCTCTCTTATATGGAAGAGATAAAGTGTTTATGTATAAGCTATAGATGTACTGGAAATACAGCAATTCTGAATTTCAAATAAAAAAATATCTTCAATTATTTTGGTGAGCTTTATGTTGACATCACACCACTCAACACATGTATTTACTATCTTTTCAAATACAGAATCTTGTACTAAAGAATGAAAAGCACCATAATAACATATTACCACTCACAGTCGTAAGAGTTTAAAATCTAACTCAGTTGCTACTGAAAAACAGTGACTCAAGAGTTGGTATACAATGAGTATTCAGATAATGTAATCTTTTCTGACAGTCCAGAGGTACTTTAACTGATTTGTGACAGAAAACCTCTTCACTATCTGATACAACTCATTCTACTTGCTGCAGAAAAAAGCTCCTTTTAAATACATTTCAGAACTGATCTTTCATTAAGTTCATTATTAACAATGTCCAGGTGGTCTGTTACAGGATTATTACAGTAATCCACTGCAATTCATCTCAATGAAGCAGTAGAGATTTAGCGGGGGGAAAAGAAGTTCTTAGTAAATTAGAAGTTTTACTTTATTAGTAAAACACCTCTTAACCTCTGAAGTTGGAGAAGGAGCTGGTTCTTCAACTGGTAGTGCAGGATCTCCTTACAGATGGGCCAGCGCCCTCTAACTTCCAAATGTACATTTATTGTAATAAAAACATTTCAGAGGGAAATGTTATCTGTGACAAACTGTTGATAAAAAGCCTCAAAAGTCCTATTTTAATGACTAAAGACAACGTATTTCCTTTAAAGAAAATGTATTTCCTTTAATTCCATAATATTGTCAATGTACAATATTTCAGAAAAGCAATTTGATCACTTCTAAATATGTGGCTTCTGTCTGAGCTCTAAATTTTATGCTATGTTCCCACTTTAATAAAACCACACCTGAAAACATTCCTGGGTACAGAAAGTCAGTCAGTTTCAAAACACTTCTGAAATTGTTTGAGCCAGCCCTCACTCTTTCAAGTGATTCCCTGGCATGGTTTGGTCGTCACTACAGGAAAACTGGATGGAACCACTCCATTCTGGAGGATGTCAGTGGTGCCGATGTGCACTAAAGTACCATTCTATGTAGATGCCACCTCAAATCTCTAAGCATGGCTATCATAGAATATGCTGAGTTGGAAGGGATCCACAAGGATCATCGAGTCCAACTCCTGGCCCTGCACAGGACCATCCCCAAGAGTCACACCATAGGCCTAAGAGTATTGTCCAAACTGTGTCAGGCTTGGTGCTGTGACCATTTCCCTGGGGAGTCTGTTCCGGTGCCCAGCCACCCTCTGGATGAAGAATCTTTTTCTAATATTCAACCTAAACCTCACCTGAAATGGCTTCAGGCCATTCCCTCGGGACCTGTCACTGGTCACTCTCATTTCTAATTGATAAAAAATCCAGAAGCTACAATACCCACATTTAGTAAATTAGTAGTGCCATTAAGACAGATTTCTATTTCAAAAGCAGTCTTTATTGAAACAGTATGATAGCATTAAAATAATCAATCAGTGACTTTTAGCATTTTAACAGTCTCTATAAATCTAATGCAACTGCATGTTTACTGAGAAAGAGACACAGTTATGCGGGTCTTTTGAAAGCTTCTTCCCACAAAGAAGGTAGAACAAAACCAATGCTATGTCAAAGAATTTTTAAAACATTCCACTAAAAAGAAAAGAAAAGGGAAAAAAAGAATAAAAAAGAGAAAGAAAAAGAAAAGAAAGAGGACCCAAAGATAAGGATTTGCAACTTGAGCTCGTTTAAGTTATTCTTCTTTCTTACTGATCCTCAGATCAATGATTTGAAGAGCTTATGGTAATTTGAACTTCACTTACATAAAGATCCCCAGATTATGTGGACTTTAATCTTCTTAGTTTTCATCAGCAGTGCTCAAGATGTTGCTATAGAAGAATTAGCCTAAACTAATACAATTGGTTCCCCTGAGTCTGCTTTTCTTGATACCAGCTTAACAGAAGAGAACCCATGTAACGCTGTTGGCATCAGAAAGGCTCTGCAAGCAGAGCAAAAGACCCCAGACTCTATGGGGAGAGCGGAACATACCTTCTTTCTTCCCTGAGGGCTTATCTTCTAAAGCAGGATCTTAGATAAAGCCTTAACCCACTTATTTCCAGTGTTTGAGTGTGCAACTTTATATGTTTATATTCGTAAATAAATATATCATGTGTATATATATACATGTATTTTTATACATATATATATTTACACATATTTATATATGTTCTAGAAGTCATACACACACTCATATATAAACACATAAAATTGATCTTCATAAATGTTTCAGAAAAACTAAAAGTTCTTATTTGTCCATAACTTGGCCCATCAGAAACATACGACCTTTTACATTAGAAGAATGTTTTTAGTTCCATACAGAGGTTATATCCTGAAATCCTTTCTCATACAAATCTAGAGAGCCTTCAATTCACACTTCTTCCTCCCATCCAGAATTTTCTTTTTTCTCACCAACAATAAATAGATTTTTCCTCCTTTAGAAAAATCACTAATTCTTATTTACATAGAGGTCCCTCAGTTGGATCATGTAAGGTACATCAGAGCAACTACTTTTGATTTTTAGAGAAAAATCTGTCAACGTCAAAGTCTTCCAAAATTCAATTCAAAGCACTCTGTGGCTCTCTTAAAATTATGAACATTACCTGTCAAACCCTACTATCATCCAAGATTGAATCTTAATCCCTGAGTGATATTTTACTAATCTCATCTAGTATGGAGACATGTTCTATCCTAAACAGTTTAGAACTGAAATATATGGACACATTTTTGGAAAAAAAAAGAAAGGTCTCTCACCATATTTAGCAGAACTGAGGCACAGATTTTTAAAAGGATGTTCCTAAATATTCCAATGGGCACATAAAATAATGCACTGCTGGGTGCCTAAATGTTCTGAAGATCTAGTCAAGGAGGATAAAAATTGGCAAACTCCTCACTCAGGTCTGAAAATGCAGCCTTTGCAATACTGAGAAGATAAAAAGGTAACCAAAACAAAAACAGTTGGCTAATTACCCATATTAGCATTTTTTGGCATCAAAATTTATACCTCTGTCTCACACAACTTCTCTGCGTTACTTCTGTTCTAACAGAGAATGCTTCAGAAGCTATAGGGATAACATCTCAGAATATTAAACATCACTGTGTCATAAGGTACACTTTGTTTGACATTTTACAGCTTTTAGAACTAGGTATCATTTACTGGTACTCTGATGTTATGATTTTTCAAGGTCAGCCTTTTATAAAAACAGTGTTCAGTATCTGTCACTATGAAACTCTCCAACCACACAGGAGTGTACACACAAACTCTAATGGCTAGTGCTGCTGTAAGTTGAGCGACTAGCAGCCTCTTCCAGTACAACTACTTTTCTCTCTCAGGTTTATACCACAGTCTCCTTTGGGCTAGAATCTGGTGATCATGAACTATGGCATCAAATTAAAGAATAAAAAAAAAATAAATCTCTCCATCTTTCAGCTGCAGGTAAAGTACAGCTGATATGGGCATGTCGAGCATTTCTTTCTCTAAATTCCACAAGAGTCAAGCGCTCTGTTTATATCCCCTGATCTAGCATGCAATAAGCACAGCACTTCAGATTTCAGTGCTTTTCTTCCTCTTGGAATCTATTAGGAAAATTTAAATGTGCTAAAGTAAGATAATTCAAACACCATATAGTAATCAGATAATGTTCAAAAAATAGCTCCTTGGGAAAGACCAGTGGCACTTTTTTGCTTTCAAGTACTAACAGTGCAGTAGTAAATAAAGCATTACAGACAAACCAGGAAAAGTAAATGAGGATGGCTTGGCACTGAGACTTTGATACTTTGAGTATTTAAAAATTTTATTACTCCTCCTTGCCCCCCTTCCGCAAACAAAAACCAGCAGAGGATCATTCTTGAAACTATGGTAAATTTAGTATACAAAATATAAATTTTAGCTTAATTATGCACACAAGCAAGCAGTAATTCACATTACATCTCTGGCTGGGATACAAACAAAAGAAGCATACCCATCCCTGTCCATTGCAGGGGAGTTGGAACTAGACGGTCTTTAAGGACCCTTCCAACCCAAACCATTCTGTGATTCTTTTATTTGGACAAAAGATAAATCCATCCCCAGTCACTGCAGTGGTTGTAAACACAACTACTTCTGACGGGACACTGCCTCAGTAAAGATTAAAGCTAAAGGCACTTCGTGTTCTCTACAAATCTCACTCCAAGTGCAATCCACGGAAGTGACCGACTCAGCTGACCTGGGACTAGAACCACAAAAACTAATCCATTAATGACAGCCACTGAAGTGTGCCCAGAAAACTTCACAGTATCAGGGAAAAGGAGAAATATAAACCCGTTTTTCCACTGTCACCTTCTGGATCAAAGCAACATTTCTCTTCACCTTTGCTCTTTGATCTAAACGCTTGAGTCTTGCCTTTAGAAAATGTGAAAATAGAGCATAAAACTTTCAAGTTTTTACAAGGTTAAAAAAAAGTTTAAAAAAGATGGAAAATCACAATGGATATTTGTTGTGGTTTGAGACCCCCAAAAATCCAATTTCCGAGTCCAAGCCCCCCTCCCACCACTCACCCCATTGTGAGAGCGGTTTTCCAGACACAACACAAGACTCAATATGGGGGGAAAGGAATTATATTACAATAATTACACAAATAAATATTATAATACATTATATACACAATCCTAACTATCTCTCCTATGATAAAGCAATATTTACATTGGATCAAATCTCTTCTCCCTCCAATAAAAGTCCAGAAGGGAAGAAGGAAAGATCCTTTCCACTTTCAGGGCAGCAGCGTCTCTCTTCTTCAATGCAGCAGTCATAGTTGGAGTTATTGTAGCTGGATCTCTCTCCATTACACACAAGGGGGTCTCCTCTCACCCCTCTTGGCCCTTTGGTTTCAATTGAAGGTCTCTCTCTCCCATGGACTGCGATAGCTGGGACAAAGGCTTGCCTCACCACGTCATATCATGAAGGGCAGGGGCATCTTCGTGAAAGTCCCTTCCTCAGGGGATTTAAGCTCCCCCTGAGTCAGAATGTTTAAGGTAGCCTTCAGTTCAGTCCTTGCCCTAAACATCCTATCAGAGTTCCTTTGCTCTGTCTCGAAACTGCCAGTGTGGCAGCAGCAGCGGGGGCAAGGCCACTTCCCCCGCATTCTGTCCGGCCATCCCAGTCCAGCTTCCAGGACATCTCCGAGTTCTTAGCTCCTCTCTCTGGTGCTGCTGCATTCCAAGACTCCCCTGAAGTAGGAATCCACCCCCTCCTCCTAGGAGGGGTCACAAAGGGGTTTTGGGGGATTTGATTCAATTCTTACCCCAAAACTGTCTTTGTTGAGCTTAGTCCTCTCTCTCTCTGTCAGATAGCTCTGTGTCTCTCAGCTTAGCTGCATGCTGTCTTTGCTGCTTGTTTCTTATCTTCTTGGCTTTCTGCCACAGTTCTCCGTTCACTGCTGTTTCTGCCGCCGCTCCTGCTGCCCACTCACAGTGGAGAAAGACTCCCCCAGCTCTTTAGCCACAGAACTCGGTCCAGTTTAACACTGTTTCCGAGTCTCTACAGCCCCAGCCAGGGGCTGGGGGGCCTTCCCCCCAGCGGGGCTCCTGGCCCCTCAGCTCCTTGTGGCTTCACAACATGGTCACTTCTCCTCCAACTACCTCATCATCCTTCTTTTCTGGTCTGGTGTGATATGTTTAAATTTTGCAGGGGCGCTGATTGGGTCAAGATCAAGAGTCACCACCCCCTCAGGGGTTACCAGTTTTTTTAACTCCAGGGGGAAAACCACTTTTTTTCCCCACCACAATATTGGATATGACAATCGTCTTCCAAAAAGCACAAATGAAAGCACACTCCTTTCATTCAGTTACCAAACTAGGTAGGTTCCATTAATTAAAAACAAATTGTCAAATATTTCCTACTACAGGTCAGTATTTTTTGCTATCAAGGCTTTTCAAACTTCTGCTCAAAATTAGGTACATTTTAAATGGGGGGGAAAAAGAAAAAAAGCATTTTCTGTGCCTAATAAGAAGCTATTGAACAATTGCATCTAAATTCAGAGGATATATCCAGCTATTTTACGTAGCAAATTTGATTATTATGTCAGGAGGAAACTGCAACTTTAAAACCCATCCTATTTCATTATCACATAAAATAGTTGGAACCTAATGTTAACATTAAAAGAGCTTTTGTGTTAAATCCTCTTTTATGCCCAATAAATGAAAGCATGCAATGGATTTAGAGACATAATTTATGAAGAAATCCAGAACATGTAGTAACTATATATCCATTACTAAAAGACAGCAATCTACCAGAGGGGTTTTTTTAACGCTTATATTGTATTCTTCTCTAAGGTTTTTAGGGAACATTATGGAAGCCTGATCTACCCAAAAGAAACAAAACAACATGAGAAATCCAGCACCAGTGCTAATGAATTCCTCTAGTGAAATCTGCAGACAAAAATGTCCTCACACAACAGTTGCAAATAATCTGTTTTCTTGATGAGCAATGGTGTCTATGCATGTCCATATACATATTGTTTACATTATCAAGGAGACCCAGAATATCCTCGGTTGGAAGGGACCCATGGGGATCACCAAGTCCAACTCCTGACTCCACACAAGTCAACCTGACAGTTAAACCATGTACCTAGGGAAGCTGTGGAACTTACAAAAAAAGAGTATTGTTTTCAAGCTAAAAGCAAGACAGAAATCTTCCTCAGTCCATTCACTGATCTAAAATCTGTTGTTTCATAATCAACATTGTCAGGTAGATTTAGATAAGAAATAATAAGTAAAAAAAAAAAAAAAGTTAAATAATATACACTTTCTGGCCTCCAGCCAAAACTGATCATAAATAAAGTGTATAGAACAGAATAAATAAACTTCCTTTTAGTACTACTGTGCAAAAGCTATTCCAGAACTGTAGGTCTAACACTTGGAGCTAAACCTTTAGCTCAGTGAAGAATATCAGGTACCAGTATGAAACAAACAGCTCACATTCAGATGTACATCATCTTAAAATAAGAGTCTGAGAGCTTCACAAGCCCAAAGATTTCCCAGGCATCACTGACCTTCCAAAGGTTCAAAACATCCCCTTTTTCCTGGAATATTGTACAGCTCAAGCTATCAACTTACAAAAACTGTCACTGGCATAAACAGAGGCAAATGACTTACTAAGAAAAATTTCCAGCTGTACAGGGGGATGAAAGCTTTTAAGTTATGGGATCCTTCATGTGTTGTTTTCTTGGGAGCGTCCTCTCAAACAACCGGAGAGCTTGTATTTATTCAGAAAGGTTTCACTTACAAGGCAGGTGTTGCAATGTCTGCACTTGGAATTTAATTAGTGAAATGAAACCCATCCAACAGCATATGCTCGATTTTTTAAACAAAGGCATCAGAGACCAAACAAAAAGCAAGCAATAAGCTAATGAATGTGTAAATTAACCTAATTGCTTTGTTCCTACATGACATAATCAATCACTAAGTGCCACAGCAGAAATGCGTTATTATATGATACGGTAAAACTAGCCCACCTACAGGAGATTTCTCTGACTTTTCTGATTGTAAATAACTCATTAAAATAATCAGAATATTTAGTTTGATTTGTCTAAAGCATTGCAGTAGTGCTTTTTATACTGTCCTTTTATAGAATAAAACATTTCTCCTCCGTCCTTTTCCCCCTAATGTGGCCTGCTGTGAAAAAGTAAATCTATTGAATTGGCAAACTGAGGCCAGAGGCAGATGAAAAAGAGATGGTTTCTGTTTTGGTTAACTATGAAGGACTAAAGCTCAGAACTCTGAATCATATTGATGTATCTCTAAATATTTATTTGCACATCATCACACAGAAGGAAGTAGCATGCTAAAACTTCAATACTAGCTCAGCTACTCCCTGCTTACAATATTTTTGTGTTGATGCAATGTTAATTGATATATAAGTGCTTACAAATTTAAGTCCCATCAGGAGCTTCACTCTCTCTACAATGCCTTGTCTCTTCACTTTCAGGACATTACGCCCTCTGCCTTTTAATGTTGTTTCTTTAGACCATTGTATAAAAATTCAGTGTTTATTTCAGTTGTTCTCTTTCTGGTTGTTACATTCTCTAGTTTAGGGACTTAAACGGCTGCTGGAGCTGCATGCAGTTTGCTGGAGATCTCCTGGGACACGAATCAGCTGACTAGGGGGCGGAACCCAGCCTATGGACCAGGGATTTAAACGGCTGCTGGGAGCACCAGCGACCTGGAGCGCGGTAAACAGGGACGTGGCACGGCAGGCAGCGAGGCAGTCTGTGCAGGCAGGGCAAGCAGGAGGGGCACAGCCATCTCCCAGCTCTCTCGGGCGAGCTTTTCTTTTCTTTTTTTTTTTTTTTCTCCCTGCAACTCAACTAAAGCCAGCAATGGTTTCCAAAAAAGCGAAAGGCGTTGCTGCTGCTGTTATGACAAGGGGTGTGTTCACACAGACAGAACCCCCCAAGAAGGACACCAAGACGGCCGCAGCTGTTCAGGTCTCTGGCTGTGCAGAGTGTTTGAGCCTGGCGTTAGTACCAGGGGACAGTGTGAGTGGGGTCTGTGTATGATGCGAGCAGGTGAATGATTTGCTGTGCCTGGTGGCAGAGCTCAAGGAAGAGGTAGAGAGGCTAAGAAGCATTAGGGAAAGTGAAAGGGAAATGGACTGGTGGAGTCGGACCCTTTCGCCCCTGAAAGAAGTCCAGCAGGAGATGGCGAAGCCCTGCCCCTCCTGCCATCAGGCAGATGGAGCAAACCAAGTAGATGTGGGACTGGAAACAGGTCCCTTACTGGAGAGGTAAAAGAATCCCCTCCCGACCCCCATGACCTCTCTGGGTGCCCTTAAAGAACAGGTATGAAGCCCTGGACCCAGAGAATCAGGTAGAAGACAGTCAAGAGGAAGATCTGTCTGAAGGGTCTCCTGGTTGGAGCCTGTCTACCAGATGGATTACAATTACAGCTACAAAGAAAAAAAGGCAGGGTAGTTGTAGTTGGTGACTCCCTTCTGAGGGGAACTGAGGGCCCTGTATGTCAACTGGACCCATCCCAC
This sequence comes from Neopelma chrysocephalum, assembly GCF_003984885.1. Lineage (NCBI taxonomy): Eukaryota > Metazoa > Chordata > Aves > Passeriformes > Pipridae > Neopelma > Neopelma chrysocephalum. The sequence goes on from NW_020898046.1 coordinate 3,373,807, forward strand.
AGGTAGGTCTGCTGCCTTCCCGGGGTCCGGATGAGGGATATTAGTAGGAGACTCCCTGAGCTAATTTGGCCCTCAGATTATTATCCATTGTTGGTAGTCCAGGCTGGCAGCAATGACATTAATGACATAATGGAAGAAGTACCAGGGCACTTAAAAAGGACTTCAAGGTACTGGGTTGATTAGTAAATGGGACAGGAGCACAGGTGATGTTTGCCTCAGTTCCTGCAGTAGCAGGGATGAATGAGGAGAGGAGTAGGAAAGCTCATCAATAGGTGGCTAAAAGATTGGTGCCACCAGTGGAATTTTGGGGTTTTTGACCATGGGGCAAATTCCATGATATCTAGTCTCTTCAAATCAGATGGGCTTCATCTGTCTAGGGAAGGCAAAAGGACTCTAGCCCATAAGTTGGTGGGGCTGATCAGGAGAGCTTTAAAGTAGGTTTGAAGGGGGAAAGGATTGAACCCCGGAGTCTCCAGAGAGGAGCCTAAGGGTGGAAAGCACGAGTTAAGAGTGAAATCAGCAGCCCAGCTGAAATGCATGTACACCAATGCACACAGCATGGGTAACAAACAAGAGGAGCTGGAAGCCACCATGCAGCAGGAAAGCTGTGATGTAGTCGCCATCACGGAAACGTAGTGGGATGACTCACATGACTGGAGTGCTGCCATGGATGGCTACAAGCTCTTCAGAAGGGACAGGCAAGGTAAGAGAGGTGGAGGGGTGGCCCTATATGTTAGAGAGTCTCTTGACTCTGTAGAACTTGAAGTCAGTAACAATAAGGTTGAGTGGCTGTGGATCAAAATCAGGGGGAAGGCCAACAAGGGTGACATCCTGGTGGGAGTCTGTTACAGATCAACCAACCAGGATGATGAGGGTGATGAATTATTCTACAAGTTGCTGGCAGATGTCTCAAAATCGCCAGCCCTTGTTCTCAGGGGTGACTTTAACCTGCTGGATGTCTGCTGGGAACTCCACACAGCAGAGAAGAGGCAGTCTAGGAGATTCCTAGAGCATACAGAGGATAATTTCCTGCTCCAGCTGGTAAGCAAGCCCACCAGGGATGGGGCCCCGCTAGACCTTCTGTTCTCAAACAGAGAGGGGCTGGTGGGAGATGTGGTGGTCGGAGGCTGTCTGGAGCACAGTGACCATGAAATTATAGAGTTTTCAATACTCAGAGATGCAAGGAGGGCCATCAATAAAACCTCTACACTGGACTTCTGGAGGGCAGATTTTGGCTCTAATCAGCTTTGTGTCGTCCTCTGCACCTGCTCCAACAAGTCCATGTCCTTCCTATGCTGTGGACCCCAGAACTGGATGCAGTGCTCCAGGTGGGTCTCACCAGAGCAGAGTAGAGGAGAAGAATCACCTCCCTTGCCCTGCTGGCCACATGTTTTTTGATGCAGCCCAGGATACAATTGGCTTTCTGGGCTGTGAGTGCACACTGCCAGCTCGTGTCCAGCCTCTCATCCACCAGCACCTCCGAGTCCTTCTTGGCAGGGCTGCTCTCAGTCCCTTCATCCCCCAGTCTGTACTGATACTGGGGGTTGCCCTAACCAAGGTGCAACACCTTGCACTTGGCCTCATAATTAAGAGTAAAGTTAACATGCCTAGGAATAAAAAGGTTTTTTCTGTCTGGACCTGTAATTAGATATGTAATTAGTCTGGAGTGTCTCAGCTTTAGACTAATGTCACAACTTCAATACAATATACAAGAGAACATACTGTGTTCAGAGGTGGTCTCTGTGCCTCATTTGGATGGATGGTCTTCTTAAGGCTTGCACAGAGGTGTGAATACCCATCTCCTGAAGCCATACCTCTGTTGCCAGCAAGGGCCAATGTGAATGCTATCTAATCTTCTCTTTTGTGCACACAGAAGGGTACTTGACATTTAAAACCAGATAACACCGGCTAGCAGCAAAGGCAAGGTTTCTATTCACACTAAGCCACATAAACAGCAATCAGTATCTTTGTTCAATTGTCTTGTAAACAAAGTCCAGAATGCAACTACTGCTCTGTCCAAAGACGGTAAAAATGATAAAAGTCTTCCTCTCCTCTGTGACATATCCCAGGAGGGACAATCTCATTCCAGTGAATACAGTTAGGGGAACTGGTCAAAAAGGGATAAAGTTCATTTCTTCTGACAGGAGTGATAAATTTTATACATTTGACACGTGCTGTTTTTCACTGGCTTTCTGAGGAGTTGAGATAAAGATGAGTCAGATACCAAATTACCTCTTTAAAAAATCTTGATGCCACAAAACCATAGGGAAGCTAGCAGCATTCACTTAAATCCACAGTTCTTAGGCCACAAAAATAAATATCATGCCTTTCAGTCTGCATCTCGTCCTTTGTCAAGATTTTTACCACCTAACTAAATAGTTCTTCTACTTGTTATAATAACAAGTTGCTGTAAACTGTATGATCAAAGCTTCAGACAGGAAAGAGAGCACAAAATATGGCATGCAGAATGCATATTTTTAGTTATTTAAGTGGCCAGGAATTATTCATATTCTTCTGAGGCAACACAGGAGAATAGGGATATCTGTCCTTGAATTTTTTTTATTCCATCTCACTTATTTGGGCTCCTAATATTCCACAGTCTGTGTACCTGGATCTCCCACACTTTAACACCTGGCAGTAACCTCTCAAAACTACTACAGAGGTCTTTCTACAAAGGAAGATTATCTCCTTACACACACCCCCAACAAGCCACCCCTTTCTCCCAAAAGGTTTCATGCAGGCAGCATAATAAATTGACATAATTAAGCACAGTCAAGCTAAACTGACAACAGAGTGATTTAGAAGGTACTTTGACCATCACTAGTATGAGGGTTTCAATAAAACTCCAAGCATAAGCTGTAAGTTTTTCTCCTTTCCAACGGAACTACTGTCCATCTTCAAGTGAAATATATTTTCAGCTTGTCCAGGGTCATACAACAAAACACAATATTTGCCAGTAAAATCTGGCAGCAGACAATTAAATAAGTTTTCCCTTACAGACATTTTTATTCATTCTAGAAGCAGAATTTTTAAATTTCAGTATCATTTGTCAGACAAAATGAACCATGATGGGCTGAAGCCTGCTTTTTTTTTTACAAAACATCAGTCATCAAGCTTTTTTGTTTAAGTTTCAAGAACAAATACAATGTTGGAAAAAGATAAAGAAACAGAAATGCCTAGATCAGAGCACAGTTTAAGCGAAAATCTCTTCTAAATTACTTTCTAAGTCCTGTAATATTACAAATTGCTTTTAGAAAACAGAAAATACAGTAAGAAATAAGTAACTTAATGCAGATCATTCCTCATTCATCCCATCACTCCTGGATAAAGGCTGTCACGGGAATAACTAAGAGATGAATGAAGCAACTCATTTAAATGAAGGCAAAAACTGTAAGACAGACAACTAACACCTTTATCCATGAACCAGAAAACAGAGGAAAGCCAATCCTACTGGACCTCTGATTTGCATTTGCACAACTCTAAAAAAGGCATGGTGAAAGGCAGGAGATTTTCATGCTTCCTCTTCAGGATAAGCTAGTTGAGTTTTTCACATGCAAAACTTGCATGGTACAAGTCATGTACTTTTGCCAGAGCAATAATAAAGAGGAGAGAAAATGTGAAAATGTAAAGCTGATGCAACAGGAATATTAACTTCATTTTTAAAACGAAGTGAGGATAACCAAAGAAATAATTACAATTCCCATGCCTTTAAGTGGAAGACTAGAAGCCTGCACTTTACAAATTGTGATCAGCTCTCTACCAACAGAGAGGAACCCTGTGATCCTACAAGGACAATTAGGTTACACAAGAATAAATGATCACCCCTTCAGAACATGAACAGAGAATTCATTTGCATACTTACAGCAGACACTGCACTATCAATATAATTGTTGAGGCGGCCACTGAAACAAGTAAAAGTTATAAGGAAGAAAGTTTAAGATGGTGTATCTTTATTAGCATCCACTATTCCTTGTTTTCACCCTGCTTGGTTGACTAGGTAAGACAACTGGTAATGTTTTTTGTATAGATGACATTTTTCCCCACAGCATCATCTAAAACAACAGGCTGAGCATTCTATACTTAATTATGTTATTTCTCATTTTTTATGAGCTTTTTTAGGAAAAAGAAAAGTTTGGCATTTTAATCAGCATTAAATTCCAGTACACCAAGACACAGTGGGTAACTACAGTTGAAAATAACAGAAGTGATAAAATAGCAATTCCACACCTTGACTGATATATTTATACCTGTCTCTCTATATCTCTCTATACTCATCTCTGAAAACAATGAAAGCTGTGGAAGCTTGGAAAACAAATACATATTCTTTATCCATAAAACTCCTGGAATTTAATCAACTAAACCAAACCAAAAGTGCTTTTTTTTTCATAGGCCCATAAGGTTATCAATAAAAACAGGTGCAAAATGAGTGTTAGAGATGTGTGGTAGACAGCAGTTTTGTCATTTTGTTAATATTTGCTACCCGATCCCTCTTTCATTCTTGATATTGACAGCAAAAACAATTAAAGCCTTGGATAAGCACGCTGCTTAATTCAGTATGCATATGGTAAAAAACACATAAATCTATTTGCTCCTGAAATACAAATTTCTCTTTCTAAACCAGAAGTTTGAACAGTACATTGTCCAGTTTAAGAGCAGAAATTTAGAAATGTCAATTACAAATAATACCTGTGGCTACTGCTCTTACATTAGAAATATCTGGAATTTTAATAACAATATAGGCAAGAATTCTACTTTATATCCCCACTTAAGTTGGCACATTTTATCATCACACTAAACTATTCCTTAAATGTGAAAAGGAAGTACTAAGCCTCTCATTAGCACTACAGGCTACAGAGGCAGTGATTTCATGGCAGTCATACATCCAAATGTTGGTAATAACATCTAAAATATACCTTGAGAAGCTTTCAGAGAGGAAGGCAAATAATGTAGAGTGAACGTTTAAGGAGGTACTGTTGAAGGACATCCTCTTCCCAGCCTGGGGGACACTGTTTCACCTGTGTTTCAGCAGTCTATCTCTGTGTATGTTCCAGCTAAGAAGGAGATCAAAAGCAATTGCATATTCTGCTGAAGCATTTCAGAGCTTATCACACTACTTGTGTAACTTCAGCTGTGATCTCTCCTGACTCTCTCCACTGAATTTCAAATTTCAACATTTAAGTGGAAAAAAAATCCATTTTCAGTCAGCTTGCTGTCAGTAATTGAAGTCGCAAAGCAGAGTTAAAGCAGGGGACTTTTGAAAAAGGTCTTCTAGGAAAAAATCTGAAGAGTAGGGGCAGCTCTTACTCTGGGGATTGTAGGGCCCATCACTACTAGAACATTAGCAGATCAACTTGGTCAGGTATTGCTCAGTCATTTTATTCATGTGTTAAAGGCCCAATGGACATGTCAATGCCAAACCCAACACCTCAGGATATCACAACTGGAAGTGTATTGTCCCAGCACAGTGGTCTCAAGGAAGGGAGACATAGAGAAAGTGTGAATCCATCCCAGCTAAAACCCATAAGAGCTGCTTCTGCTCTAGGACTGAAGTAACCCCAATATATTTTTGAACTGATATTCTGAAGCTCTAGACGAGTATTGCCACTAAAATGTTTTTATTGCCTCCCTGTATTTCATGGTTGTAGAAACTAGGAAAAAGATTTACATATGTAAAAGAAGGAGCTTCATGTATCACAGTGCTGGGCCCTACCTGATGTGACAAAGGCTACTGCTGATTAAGGTAATGTTTTAGGTGAAAAAAGAACTTTCACTTATGTGTGTGAATCTTACCCAACCCATCTCAATATGTATTCACTGCATGAGGTAATTAATGCTGTTCCTTGACTGATCAAAGATTCCTGTCAGAGGTGCACAAATTGCATTTAGGTGGTTGAGAGCAGGAGAAAGCTCTTTGCCACCTGCAGCATCGATGCAGAGGTTCAGGTGAAAACAGGAGAACAAGAGAAAAAGGCCATATAATTAAAAATACTTCCTTTCTCAAGGACTTGTATGTGGAAAGCAGAGGGTATAGAAGAAAAGTTATCACCTCATTTTGTGCTGCTAATCCCCCAAACTATCCTTCCAAACACATTCCAGTAATGCCAGACAGATGGCAAAGAGTGATTTCAGTGGTTGTAGGTGAACACACCTGACTAAAAGCCTTATTACTCATTTGTTTCCTTGATTCTATCAAAGACATTCAAGAACAATTTTCCTAGCTAGTGTTTTTAACTTTTTACTTATACTTCCCCCCCCTTGCTCTTGCTTTCAAGAGACAAAAACTTGCAAATAGACAAAGAAGCTTTTGCATTAGAACTCACCGGGTCAACACAGTTGTAAGAAAATATAAATATTGCTTGAAGATCTTGAAGTGACATTTTTTCCTGCTCTTTAGTGAGAGTTACTTGGGAGCAAAGGACAACTAAAGAGTATTTTTTGCTGCCTGAATGCAAAAAACAGGAAATACTTCTTCTGTTTTAGATATTTTTTCCAACTTTCGATGATGAGACCTGTTATTGCTGCATTTTGAAAATCCTACCAAGCATCAAAGCCCAAGAGCCACACCACATTACCAATCCACTACTCACCACTGCTTCCTAGTAGAAATAATGATTAGAAAGACAAATAAACATCAAAACAGACATTTCATAAGGAAGTGGAGCATAGAAGCTGAAATAAAATCCCTCACCAAAGCACTAACAAATAAATACACAATGAACCAGTCATGGAAAAGAAAATCAATAACTGAGAATGAAATTTACAGTAAGAGCAATTTAACTCTAACACAGAGAATGACAGTTCTGAAGAGCAACAGAAAAGAAGTGTAAATATGAACAATATATCAAGTACCCAGAGATGAGAGGCAACTGGAAAAACACTCACATCTATGCCTTACTTTATCACTCATGACCACCCAAAACCCAAAAAAAGAGAACGACAACCCTATTTTTCAAACTACATGTCCTGGTCCTACAGTCCAAGCGCATGTAAATGACAGGATAAAGCAGACTAAATATAGGTATTTTAAGCTCAACTTCAGTTTAGCCCCACCTGTGATATTACATAGTTCCAAGCAGACTGAGTAAGAACCACAAGGTAAGCATACAGCTGCAGGCAAGTCCTGACTGACAGCTAAGAATAATGGGGAATCACTGTCACTCACACACAGATGAAAAACTCGGGCATAGACAGATTATGTTTTTCATCAAAACTGACTTGAAGAAGTGTCATTTGTGAACCCCAGCTGGCAACTAAGCATCACACATAACCCCCCACCAGCAGGATGAGAGAAATAATGGAAGAGTCAAAATGAGAAAAACCTCACGGGTTGAGATAAACACAGTTTAATAGGTAAAGCAAAAGCTGTGCATGACAGCAAAGCAAAGCAAGGAATGCATTCACTGCTTCCCATGGGCAAGCAGGTGTTCAGCCACCCCCAGGAAAGCAGGACTTCATCACATGTAATGGTGACTTGGCAAGACAAACGCCATCACTCCAAACGTCCCCACTTTCTCCTTTTTCCCCCAGTTGTACGTGCGAGCACGATGCCAGATGGTCTGGAATATCCCTTGGGTCACCTGGGGTCAGCTGTCCCAGCCGTGTCCCCTCCCAGCTCCTTGTGCACCTCCAGCCCCCTCGCTGGTGGGGCGGTACAAGGAGCATAAAAGGCCCTGACACTTTGCAGGTGCCACTCAGCAGTAATTAAATGTCCCAATATTATCAACACCGTTTTTAGCACAAATGCAAAACACAGCCCAAAAACAGCTGCTGTGAAGAAAATTAACTCTACTGCAGTCAAAACCAGCATAAGAAGTATGATGTCAGATCTTGAAGCAGAAAGCAAGGCATTTCAATGAGACAAGCAAGTTAATATGTGAAAAACGGTTAACAAAAATTGTGCTTATTTGTATTTGGGCATAGAGAGAAACAAAGGAAGAGTTTAACTGGCATTTTTATACCTTTTAATCCCTTAAGAGGAAAAAAAAGAAAAAGAAAGAAATCCTGATGAGAATGTGAAAGTCAGCACTAATTCATTACTTTTATGAAACCATCACTCTCAGACTTATTTGATTTCACAATACATTCCAGAGAGTTTACAAAACAAATCAGCTTTAGTCTAGAAAAACAAAATTAAAAACAGACAATTCAGCACAAGTAGTTCCTTCTCTAATGTTCCTTTGCTGTAATTTTTTCAGATTACAGCCATCAGATTAATCTTTTAAGTATAATGTAATATTTTTAGTTCATATCTAGAAATATTCAGTCATTTATTTGTTTATTTTCTTTAAATATCCTCCTGCATAGTAGAAACAAAATGACGAAATACAAGTTACGCGTCATTTCTGCACATGGGGCAAAATGGGCAGAAGTAGTCACTCAGCTAAGGAGAATTTTTTAAAATAGAAATAACACGGGGAAAGAAGAGAAGAAATTTATATATATGATAATAACCTTAGAAGGTTCCATTAATAGCTAAATGCTGTTGCGATTCTAACTACATGATCAGTAAAATATTGTAATTTTATTAAGAAATTAATGGAAGATTCTCTGCCACACACTGTTTCTTCTCAGACCTGGCATTTACACCTATCTTTTTATATCCTTATAGTGAAAGTGCATAAATGCAGTAGGTGATACAAGCCACTCTATCCAATCTCATTTAGAACAAAATCCAATTATTTATTTCACTTAATGTGAAAATCCTTTCTAACCATTAATATTTTCATAAAGAGTTCAGTCTCCACTGTCAGAAAAATTTAAACCCCGGAGGGAACTTCTGAAGCATAAACAGGATTAAGATTTCTTGATGCTTTTTATGCAATGCATTTCATACCCCAGGATGAAAAATCTCGGTGTATGAACAGTTCCCATAAGCCTTTTCTATGCAGATGCTTTTCTATTTTATCCCACAGCACAAATACAGTATAAATAGCAATGACAGAGTTTCAGCCTTCAAAATGTTAGCTTATAAAATAAATATTAAAGACCACATAAAGGACACTTCCCATTATAATAATGTACAGCAGACAGCAAGCTTTGGTTCACTCCCTATGGAAAATGTGCCAAACATGCTCTTCTGTATAAAGTGCATAGCTGAAAAATTCAAATTGTGAAACTTTTGTTCTCCTGCATATAAATTGCCTTCTCAGTATTATGTGCCAGAAGGGCTTGTTATGCCAAAAGGAAAGCAGTCAGGAGGAAAAGGAAACAGCAGGAAGTAGGATGTGAATTTGGTGTTACTCTAAAATGGATAGAATACATTTAAGATATGAAAATCAGTAAGACAAAGAATGGTGTAAGCTACTGCTGCAGCTACCAGATGCAGCAGGTATTTCTCAAACTGAGGCAAGCTTGGCAAAGTTGCTGCAATTCTTCCAAAATGAGATTGATGGGGCAATAGCCAGGCTGACCTGCTGGCAAAATACAAGAAAAAATTTTCCTCATGGTGATCTCCTCACCTTGTTCAGCAATGAACCATGAAGAGACATAATCACACAGACCTCAATTCTCCCAAATCTATAAGGCTGGCTGCACTTAAAAGGGTCATCTTTCAACAAAGTTCAGCTCTGTGTCAATTTTGTCAGTCCGCTCAATGTTATCTTTGTATACTTTCTCAGAGGAGAGGTGAACCATTATCAAATATAAGACACCTGAAATAGTCTACTGTTTCATTTTTCTTCGTTTTATTGCTCAGTTGTTACAGCAACTGTTTAATACTACTTGAATGAGTCCATTTTTGACTGTAAAAGCAAGAGTTCCACTTTGTGTTGCAAATAAACAGTTGGAGCTAACTTTCTGGAGCCTCTTTTTCATTGAAAATGTTAAAAAAAGTTTTCAGTATTGAATCAGACTAAACATAGATTGAAAATTCAAGGCAATCCATGAATGGAGTCTGCTATGTCCTGTAGTCACCGTTGCTCTGGTGATATGGAAACAGCAATTTAATTGTATGAACTAAGTTTCTGCTTTGGACTAGTGTATGGCCACTGGAGCAAGTAAGGAACCCACTTCAGAGTTACAAACTCTTTGCTTAGCTTTGCTTTCTGCTTTTTGCAGAAAGTGAGACTGTGTTTTCTTTCCTGGACAAAAAAGTCGGTACATCCTAAACTGAAAGTTCCTTGATTGTACAAACATTTTTAGAGGGTGTTTACCTCTACAAAGCCTAAATTTTAGTCACTGGCATGGGCATCACTTTTATGGCATCTAAATCTTATCAGAAACACACTCACAGACAAGAGTTTAGCTCTAGCAGTGTGGATTTTGCTGCTCTTGGTTTCATCACTCTCAAGAGTGTTCAGAATGCATATATGCTGTCCCTTGAACACTGGCATGCCATCCCATGGCTTATCACTACTGAGCCTGGTTTTAACCCTTCCCTCCTTCAAATCTAGTTTCAATCTACTTCAGTGAGCCCTGCTAACTCTTCTGTGAAGATCCTTTTCCCCTCATAGACTGGTGTACCCTGTCTGTTGCAGCAGGCCTGTTGTCATGTAGACCAATCCATGATTGATTAACCCAAAATTCTGCTGGTGACACCAATCATGGAGCCAGGTATTGATCTGCTCGGTCTTCCTGTTCCTTTCAACATCACTTTCTGCAACTGGAAGGATAGAGGCTTCACTACTTGTGCTCTTGCCCCTTAACCATTAACCTTATATTACATATAAGGAAGGGTAATTTTCTCTTGATTCATAACAATGAAAAAATAAGAAATTGAGCATTTACTCAAACACAAACAGAATGACAGCTAATACAACAACAAATCCAAGGAAAAGATATGCAGATGACTTTCTATTACTGAAATGGTCAAACTATTCTTCCTATACAGAAGCTTATTTAAATGGAACAATACAGTGCATGTAAACTGTGCACAATTCACAAGGTGGTTTTTTTTTTTAATGAGTGAGAATTTGAAAAGTTTGATTCAATGCAGGGAAATAGATTCAGCGATTACCAGAAAGTAAGGGCTAATCTATGAAATCCATACTACAATCCTAGCAGCATTCTTCAGGACTAGTAGTTTATTGAAGAAAAAAGTTCTCTTAAGGAAAAAAAAAAATCATTCTATATCAGGGAAAGTGTTCCAATAAGAAGTTTGGAGTTAGCTGGCTTTTAACAAACCATAACAAAAGCTTCAAAATTATTAACATATTAACATCCTTTTTTTTTTTCCTGTCAAGTAAATCCTGTCTTTTTCTTCATGTTTTTTTCTTCACAGAAGGTATTAGACAGTGGTTAGAAAGAGAACATGGCAGGATGTAGCTGAACAAAGCCCAGTGAGAGGCAGTAAATCATTCGCATCCTATTCCCATTTTTGAGGCTTCTGAAGAAGGAATGAAGTAGGATGAATTTGTGCCAAGAAAGAGGTTAATCCTTAGCCTTATCTTTCCAAGTTTAAAATCCATTTCTAGGCTTAGTTCCTCGGTTTGGACTAATCACCTCTGATTTAGAGTATTTTTTGTTGTTTTTTTTCTTTTCCTCTTTACTTCTACCAAATCTACACTGCCTACTTTCATAAATATCCTTTAGATTTCTTCCTTCATTTTCTTTCCTCATCTCCACCTCACAAAATGCAGCATTGCCTCCTACATTGCCAGTCCTGTGCCATCTGGTATCTTTCAAGAAGAAGGTACCACTGTGTCACCTGAGTGGAATTAGAAATTTAACACGTTACAGACTTGTATCAGGTCTCTGATATTTTCCTAAGCCAGAGTAAATCTAGTGACTTTACAATCTTTATTTTTTTTACCTTCCACTCTGTTCTTCTCCTACCTAAAACTTTCTCTTTTAAAGTTCACAGATACCTTTCAATTTGAACTTGAATCCTCTCCTTTCATCACTGTATCCATTCCAGACTATATCACAACCTCCTGCTCTGCTCTGCACTGGTGCAGCCTCACCTTGAATATTGTGTGCAGTTTTGGGCACCAAAATATAAGAAAGATATTAAGCTATTGGAGATGTCTGTTCATCCTGCAGAAGAGGAGACTGAAGGGAGATCTCATTGCAGTTACAACTTCCTTGTGAGGAGAAGAGGAGGGGCAGGCACTGATCTCTTCTCTATGGGGAATGAAGTTGTGTCAGGGGAGGTTTAGGCTGGATATTAGAAAAAGATTTTTCACCCAGAGGGTGGTACATTGCTGTAACAGGCTCCCCAGGGAAGTTGTCACAGCACCAAGCCTGAGAGAGTCAAAGAAGACAATACTCTCAGGCCCATGGTGTGACTCTTGGGGATGGTCCTGTGCAAGGCAAAGGGTTGCACTCAATCCTTGGGGGTCCCTTCTAACTCCCAGGTGTGGCAGTGGAATACCTGACCAACACCTTCATTCTACCTCCTAATTACCTGGAGAGATAACCTGCATCTTTCATTCTACCAAATTCCCCTTACCAAAGACTTCTATACAGACCTTTATTTTCCAAGATTACAGCAATATTCATCACAAGCCAGTGTCTTCTCCAACTATGTTTTCCCTAAATGCCAAAATATTCCCAGTTGTAAATGCTGGAGATTACACACACCCATTTGAACAGTTCAACATGGGACTTCTGACCAGAAGGATTCTTTAGGGATCTAAGTGTTTCACAATCAATTTGGATGAACAGTTCTGTATTAATATTAAAGAATTCCTTTATCAATATCTAATTTGTCTAACTGGACTGAGAAAGAACTTCAGTTTAAGATCTGTCTATGTGTAACCAGTGTTGTCCAATGAGCTGTTTTGAGAGAAAAGAGAAAGACCACTCATCTTGGTCTGATGCCAGTTCATAACATTAACATGGGTATTTAATGCAATATTCAGCTAATCTGTAGCTTCTTGCTGTTGTGTTAATAAGGTGGTCTTATTTTTTGCTTTATATATCAACAATATCTATAACACCACTGGAGAGAGATTTTACCGAACATCCATAAAAAATGCTTTCTTACATTACCTTCCAATTTCACATTTCAGAAAGTTCAGCAATTTATCTTTAAATAGAAAAGAAAAGCTAATCTAAACAAGGAAACAAAAAACCTACACAGCAATTTATAAGGAGATGCCTACAGTAATAGAATTTCTGTAATATGCTATGACCTAAAAGAGACTTCCATAAGCAGCAAAATAGCAGAAGTTTCAAGAGGATTTTCCTACAGATATTTTAAAGACATCTGTTTTCTATTATATATATATTATTAATGCAGTAATAACAGTAAAAATTTATGTAGCTATTTCCTTCCCACGACCAGAAAAAAAACCAGTTTGGTGATGATGAGTTTTAAGTTGCAAATCATCAGTCTTGCAGTACAAAACTTCTGTGTATTAAGCCATCAGTAGTCCATGTGGAGACAAGGAATAGAGACAAAAAACTACATTGATGTTTTTGATTCCTGACCCTTGTTCCCCCTCTTTCTCCCATATTTTTGCTTTCCACACTTCGAAACGAGTCAAATTTTTCCACTTCCAGGGTTATGTTATCAAAAAAAAAAAAAAGAAAATCCATTCCTTTCTCTTATTTTTCCTTCCACCATGAGCTAGAGGATTATGAAAGATGGCCAGTAAAGAAAGAGGCAAGCAATAACTGGTACAGGTAAAGCCAAAGTATCCAGGATACCAAAGTTTTAAACACTTCTTTTAAAGTTTAGCTTTCACTGCATTTCCCTCTTAAATTCAACATTAATACAAAAGGAAAAGATTTGTACAGGTTGTAACTAATTCTTACCAGAAATGGAAATTGTCTAAAAAATTCTTCTAAACATCAGTGTTTCATAGGACTAATGGAGAACTGCAAAATAGTCTTTTATTCCTGCTTTACATTTCAAAAGACAACCCACCTTTTCACAAGAAATTTGAAAATCGGGTCACAGATAAAATTACTACCATGTCCAAATTGCTTTGAAATAATTTTCTGCCTTTTGATTTCTACTTTCTTAAAGGTGCCACCTTGGATACTGTAAACTTATCTTCTTTACTTATAACCAAATGCATCTTATAAAACTATGATTCTTATCAGTAATCTCTTTTTTTTTGACACATCTCCCAAAATACTATATAACTTACACAAGGAACTATAAATCTTCTCTAATTATTGCAGAAATCTGACAAATTTCCTGGAGTGCCTATTACACATTTGGAATATCTTCTGTGATGAGTCAAGTTCACCTACCCAAGTTAATTACATTTCATCCTTTAGAGCTATTGCCTCAAAGCAACTCAACCCATTTGGCTTTTTTAACAACTTGGGACTCACACAGCAACAACAGACAAAAGAATTTAGTTTTTTAAGCCATTACAGGGATCTGAACTGACTGCCACGTGCTACTACTTTTGGTATGATGCGTTGAAACATCTGCAGTTATGCACAGAAGGAATTTGGTTAACTTTCTCACAGTTTATTTAAAAGAGCTACAATAGATGAGAAAGTTGGCTCCTAAAACATGCAATAACACCTTGTAACCTCATTATTACAAACTTAATCAACATGTTCCTGGCCTTGCAGTTGTTTTTACTAATCTGTTGACATGAGATTATTATTTTCACCCTTCATTTGTATTGAGGTAAACTCAGAATCATGCCTAATACTTCATGAACTTCAGGAAGTAGTAATTCCAGTGAGCCTTACTTAGATATTCAAGGTATCATTGACATGAAAAAACCCTCCATATCCCACCTTGTAAATCGGGGGATTCCTGTCTTTCTGGGCACTTAGTATTGATCATTTAGTGTCTGCAGGTGTCAGTGCTTATTCTCTGTTCTGACTTACAGGTCAAATCTGACTATTTTCTATTGCAAAAGCCCTTATTAACTGCCTCATGTAACTGTCCTAACTTCAGCTGAGTCATTCATCTGCTGTACTCTCTGGCACTGGTTTAGAGAGGGAACTACAGACCTGGAACATTTGGTATCATTTTATAAAGGTCACCTTGAGTTTCTCCAAACTTTTACAGTCCCACAAGTACTACTTCTTAGTTCCACCAAAGACTGCCTCAATTCCAGTTTGTATAGATTCTGTGGACTTAAAGAAAAAGAACAAATCGATCCACGTAAAATTTCACAGTTAATTAGTCTTGTGTCTGATATACAAAATGCACATGCCTCACTTTTCCAGTCCTGGCTGTGCTTTCTCCTTGCAATTCAGCACTACAGAGCTTTACCACTCAGAAGGAAGTATCTCAAAAAACATGGAAGC
The DNA here is from genome assembly GCF_003984885.1 of Neopelma chrysocephalum. Classification (NCBI taxonomy): domain Eukaryota; kingdom Metazoa; phylum Chordata; class Aves; order Passeriformes; family Pipridae; genus Neopelma; species Neopelma chrysocephalum. The sequence continues at coordinate 3,388,972 of NW_020898046.1, forward strand.
ACTGCACAGATTTTCGGGATGCATCCTGTGAACTGGTAATAAATCAGTCCCCAAAACTTTAAATTGACTGAGGACAACAAGTCCTAGAAGGATCTTGCCACAGCACCATAAGAGGTTTAGGAATGATGCCGTATCACATGGTATTTGGGAGGGAAAGCAACTCTCTGCTGAGAGATACCTCCTGTCTTGCAATTTCTTGCGCAGAGGACAGCAGAAACTGTGGCAAAGAAAACCTGTGGCTCCTTTAAGATCCAAATACTATGCTTCTTTCTGATCACAGCTTTAATGTACCAGACCACTGGTCTGCAGTGCAATCAACATCTTGCTGTGCTGGGTTCCATAGTTACTGAATCAGCTCCATAATTATGGACATGGCATGCTGCATTATCTTAACATTATGTTTTGCGCATTGGTTAAGAGGCAGAGCTCAAAACGTGTGCCCAGGAAACTCTTTCATTATGGATTATCAGCACAATCTGTTCCCTATCTGTCACAGGTCAAGAGACTGGGTTTTCAGACATGCAGTTACTTTTGTCTACGTGAAATATATGTAGGCAATATATTTATTTACTGTGAAGCGCCTGCCTCAGCTAACACAGCCATGTACCCTTGTGAAGCTGAAGACTGCTTCCAATAGCAAATTTAAGCATTGTATATAATGCCATTCATTCAGCACACCTAGGTATGATATGTAATGTCTAAGTAATGACTATTTATTTATTTCATTTATTTTTAATACTGGTGATAGCAGGGAGGAGTTGCTTTCCTTTTGTTTTCTATGAAAAGGAGAAAAGTAGGTTCAAACAGTGATTCTCTACTTACCAACCTATTTATAGAAAACAGAAAAAGTTTACTAGCCACTAGCAATGAGAGTAGAATTCAGCTACAGAAAATTCATTACACTAAACTTGACAGGGGAAATCAATTAAATTAAACCCAGGAAGGGTCTCATAGTTATTAGAGAGCTCAGTTTTGATGTGAAGAGCCATATAGTGCTACACCTGCTTTATTTTTTGGCAGATCTCTCTGCTACTTTCTTAAATGTGCCTCTCTACAATGAAAAGAAATCACAAAGTGAGTTGTATCAACAGTTTCTGAGAAAACAGCACTGTAAAGTTGAAGAACCAATCTTACAGAAGCAGTTTCAGTTATTCTGCTGCTTATCAGGAAGCAACAAAAATATGAATTAAATTGCCTAGCACTATTTCTGACTCATGCCTGTATGACAACAAAAACCCTTTAAAGAGCAAGCTTAATGCCCATCTAATTTAAAATATTTTTTTCATACTCTTAGGCAAACAATACTAATTAAACCGAATGGTTGAAACATGGTTCACTTTTGTTTTAAAAAAAAATCTTCATGTAAATGATGATATAAAGCCAAATGTTTCACAGTTAGAAATTTATGGCTGTTATCATTTTATTGGCACAGTAAAAGGCTACAGCTATATTAACATATCTGTGTATAAAGTGCCAATTTGCCTTTTAACGTCCATCCATCTCTACCCTCCTCTATTGAGAGCCATGAAAATCAGTCTTTTGCTGGCTTTTGAACAACTGCTAACTTCCTTTGGCTCAAAAACTTTGATTTACTTCCCTTCTCCCCCACGTTGGGGCAGCCACAAAATGTCCAGGAGAAGTTAAGAGTGTAGCACCCGAAGGGTTATGGAGACTATTTACCCATATCAGTGTTCATTTCATTTGTGTGCCATTACTAAGATATAATGAGGGCGAAAAAGATGGTTTAATAAAACTGAACAGCATAATAACAAGTGTCCTTTGTGCGTCTGCAGCACAACAAAGGGAAGATAAGAACTCATATTGCTCAAATGATTGAAACTCGATTTCTCATATCCGGAGCGAATGCTTTCTTCTTTTGCTGTGCAGTGGGAAGGGTGAGGACAACATCAACTGTGTGGACTGCACCACACCCCAGTGTCTCCTCCTGACAGCATGAGTACTCACCAGAAGTCAATTTATACTCTTCCCCCCCTCCAGCTGCCAAGAGTGATTCTGCTGGACCTCTGGTAAACCATCCTGTCTTTATGCTCTGCCAGTCCAGCTTTTTGGCCTGAAGAGGTTTCACCTGATCTACAGTCACAAGATGTGTGCCAGCGCTTTTGAACCCAGCACTTCAGGAACACTATCAGAGCTACTGGGGAATATCTCACCCCGCTACCACTTCCAACAGTAATTGAGCTCCTTATAGAGCTGATAAGCTGTGGGGTAAATGAGACTGGGACAGCAATGATCCTAAGAGACATGGCACTGAAAGAGAGCAATACCACAGGCAGTACTGTGATAATCTACTGTGCAGAAGACACTGTACTACAATTCCTGCATGATCAACTAAAAAGGTCAGAAAATGTAATGCTAAAATTGTACAGTAATTTTCAGTTGCTATTAGTAAAATTATTGCTATAGGAAAGTACCTAAGAAACAACCATTCAAACAAATGATAAAAAATGATGGCTTTGCAAAGCTGGAATCACTCTGCTCCATCTGTCCTGCGGTGAATTGAAAGAGAACACATTCTACATTCCAAGTCTGAAGTATTGACAGCCTGGAAAGCACTGTATGCATTTCGGTATTCCTTAGTTAAAAAAAAAAAAAGTAAATTAAAATCTCGAGTATAAATTGTTAAAAAGACAGACCCAGGGCTTTCTTCTTCTTGTGAAAAAGTAAGTCTGTATGACTGAAAATGTTTAAAAATAACAGAAGTTGTCACATGTCATAGTTACTCTGAAACAGTATTCCAAAACCCCTCAAATTTTTCTGCTACCTTTTGTTAGATTTCTGCAAGTCTTAGAGGATTTCAACAGAAAAACACAATTGCAAAGTAAAATTACTAGGTTTTGATATTTAGTGTAATCTTGTCAATAACACACAATCTAAAAACATTTGTCCTCGGAATTCCACTTTTATTGAGCTTCAAACAGTAAACACCCCAATATCATGCAGATAGAGACTGAATACTAAGAGCTGAAACCACCAAAAGAACAGAATCAAAACTTACATTTATAATTAAGGCAGTGTAATAAAAAGAAGTGACAATTTATGTTTTCAAATTAAATTCTCTTCTCTAAGTATCAAGAAAAATGCAAAACCTATTCTAGGCAGCAATAATCAAATGCATAATTTCTCTCTTTTACTTTTTTTCCCCTCCAAAGAGCCTAAAGCTAGTAACATACACAATTTTTGTTCCAGTGCATCTCTTCAAACAGTGGGATATAGTATACATGATTTGAAGCAATTCCTATAATATATTGTAAGAGAGGCTGTTATAACCCATACTCAATTAGAGTACAGAATAGAAAGGGCACTTTACTTCATTATCATTGTTTATTATTTATGGAGAAAGAAAATGAAATTTGGAAGAAAATCAGGATGAAACATGCTGAACATGACAAATATACATAACAAAGAGTGCAAATAGGAGCAAAATCTTCATTCTACAAGCAGTAACAACATTCATGATGAAAATGGTAAACTCTGGTATAATTTGCATGCTTTTGTTTTGGCATTCTGCAGTAAATGACACTTCTTCAGACATAAACTGCCTTTTAAAAATAAAACAGAGGAGAATTTTAAATGCAAATTTTTTACATCTCAGCACAAAAACATCCTTCATTAGAGATGATACTGGCATCAGAAATTATAATTATACCACAGAGTTGCTTGTTTCTGCAACTTGAGTTCAGAATTTCTTGGAGTTGTTTAGCACTTCACAGCATTGATGTCAGGCTGCCCAACTTTTCATAAAAGGAGATTATGCACTAGGCACAGTGCCTCATCCTAAGCGTTATAACAGAATGTCATAGAATGGTTTGGGTTGGAAGGGACCTTAAAGATCATCTAGTTCCAACCCACCTGCCATGGGCAGGGACACCTTCCACTAGACCGGGTTGCTCAGAGCCCCATCCAACCCAGTCTAGAACACTTCCAGGTATGGGGCACCCCCAGCTTCTCTGGGCAACCTGTGCCAGTGCCTCACTACCCTCAGAACAATGAATTTCTTCCTAACATCTAATCTAAACCTACCTTCCGTAAGTTAAAGCTATTCCTCCTTCTCCTATCCCTACACACCCTTGTGAAATCCCTCTCTGGCTTTCTATTAGGCCCCCTCCAGTTACTGGAAGGCTGCTCTAAGGTCACCTTGGAGTCTTTTCTTCTCCAGGTTGAATAATCCCAGCTCACTCTGCCTGTCTGCAGAGGAGACGTTAATCCATATTAATATGAAACAATGTATAAATATAAAATTAAACATATAGACTGACTCATTCATTCCTGTTCATTAAAGATTATACTATTGGTATCTTGATGCCTTTCCAACACTTTGTATTCTCTACTGTTAGATTTCCTTCCCTGAAGAAAGCACATCTGCCCAAACCGCATACCACAAAAATCATTCATTTTGTTTCCAAACAATTTTGCTAATCTAGAGGAAGGGTGTTATAATATAGGTTTGGAAATGAAATACAGTATGTGCTGCCTAGGAGAGCTAACTAGACTGGAAGAATGGGCTGAACAAAAGTGAGGGGAAAAAAAAACTAATGTCTAGTTTTTTTCCTTCTTAGAATGAAATTAAATAAGCTTTTGGAGCTAGATATTAACACAAAAATATCTTGTTTGTTGAATTCAAACTAGTGAAGCCCATTCCTAATACAAACAACCAGTATTACTATGTCTCAAAAAGGTGAACATCATTAATGTAAGCTGATATGTTATTTTTTTCATCCTGTTCTTTTTTTTCAAGAAAAAAAAAAAGACTGGAGGTAAGACAACCATTAGGTCTTGTAAATAATCTGTTCATACTTGCCTAACTCAAACACTTTCTTCATATCTTTCATTTGGAAGCAACATAAAGAAAAACTGGATTCTTTTCCTCACAATGGCTGCTCAGTCTGCCTTTATTTAGTGATATATATCAGATAGATTAAGAAATTAAGAAAAGTGCTTAAATTAATTCACAGCTTGAGCTATTGTTATATACAGCATGCAACTTCAGATAAAATTGTCATGAAGCTATAAAAGACAAATACAAGAAATACTATTTAGTAGGAATAGTCTAACTCATTTTACTTTCTTGACTTCTACCTGTAATACGACAGCTCTTCTCTGCTAGTTTTATTCATTTTAGACATCTAAAAAACACATTACTCACCCAAAAAAGTAAGGACGATTAGGCAAAGAATTACAGGCAACAAGCTTCTAAAATTATTACCACATCAAACTTTTTAAACCATGCAAGTTTTCATCAACATATGTACTAAAAACACTTAAGGTATTTTCAGGTATTCCCTAGGAAATACACTTTAGGCATACTTCAGGTATATTATAAAAAATTCCTTCAAGGAGCTAAGAATGCAGAAAATGTGAAAATTAAAGAGACAGTCAAGTTTTAAATCTGTCCACTGCCATCATGAAGAGAGAAGCAGAACAGAACTAATGACATGAATTCCTGGTTTCACCTACATCCTAGAGAACAGAAATTGGAATTGGTCTAATATAATTTTCTTAAAAGGATTACTCTGCCTTGATACACATGGGACATATATTGGATAAATGAAATCCCTGTGAGATTAATTATGCTAGAATTCATTCCTCAACATAGAAAACAATATAAAACTAGGATTTCTGTACATGCTTCTTTTTCCTGGCAATATAGTGTCAGGATTTTAGTTGATTTAAATCACTATTTTCCAGTTTTAGCTGCTTTAAATCAGAATTTTCAGACTACATAAGGATATATCCTAACACCTATCTAGCTCCTTGTAAGTCCTCATATTGTCAGGGATGGTAGTAAACCTAAACCTGTCAGATAAAAATACCTGACAGGATGTACTTCTACTAATGCAAAAAAAAACCACTTCAGAACTTTGCAATTGTGGCATCATAGAGTGATTGCAATTCAGTAGCAGGTATCCCAGTAGGGTGATGACAAGGCAGCCTGAGCCTTTCAACAGGACAAGGCCAGATTCTATCACTCGCCCATCACACCTCTACCCAATAACTTCAAACAAAATTATCATGTACTTAGCAATCTCTACCAATTTTGTCATCACACTTTATATCACATCATCAAGACAGGAAGTAAGTTTTCAGTTCAAAAAAACCCACCAAGCAGGTGGTGTTTGCAATTGTACAATCCTACACTAAATGTGGAATATTATAGGCCAGGAAACAGTAAACAACTTCAGAACCATGACATGATTAGATCACTACTCTGTCAATAGCTCTCTAACTGTTTCAAAGACCAGGATCCTCTTTAATCACTATCAAAGGCAAACAGAGGGCCTCAAGCTCATGTAAGACTTCCAAAGTCATAAGGAAGTCTTTCAACTCCACACAGCCATCAGTGGGAAATCAGTCATGCAGTATGACTGCACTCAAGCTGCTCTAGGCACTGTAATTTGGAATTTCTTTACCGTTTTGTATTTATGCTTTTAATGTGACACTGGAAGACCAAAGGTTAACTTGGGCATTTTGTGACTGTTTCACTATCACGTATTTTTACTTCCTACTTTTACACAGGGAAATGCACAGAATCCATCCGCAATAAGAACATCTCTAAGGCTGAACTGTGAAGGTTGTGGTAATTTTTTCAGCTTTTTCACAAACACAATCGGAAGCATTTTTCCTTTGTGACCTGCCAATTTCAGCTGAAGCTCTTCAGATTACCATTTGTAACAACAGATTTCCCAAAGTGAATGAAGTTTGATGCAAAGAGGGAAATCTTCCTTCAAATGCAGATGTTCTTTATATTCTTCTTCCTCAGAATAGCAGATGCAGAAGCAAAATAGCATAAATTATGATTGACCTCAGCAGGAATAATTTATACTCCTGAGCCACTTTATGTGCATAGCCAGGAGGGAGCTGTCTGACTGTATGAATCTTTACACATCTTTCAGCTAATTTACAGATCCGGTGTAAAACTCAAGGACATCATAAATATTTGTGGCATCACCTAGAGAACTTCGGGTTCATAAGCCAATTAATCGATTGCATTGATCCACAAAAGTATTCCCTTCATCCCCAACAGAAACAACCTTAATTTTATTGAAGTGCTTCAGAGCAACATACGAGAGGGCAGATCAAGGAGTATTTTCATGGTATGAAATGTGCCTGTCTCGTTGCAGCAGAAGGAAAGCAACATCATGACCTTTTCTAAGACATACCAAAGAATTTGTAACCACCACTGTCAAATACTGGAAACCAGAGTGGGAGCATACATTACTTGTGATTCAATGTAATTATCAGAAAGTTAATATCGACATCAAGGTGTCCATCTCTAAATGGTACTACATCTTACTTTTTCAACTTTCCACTTTCCAGAAACTCATTTATTTTTAATAATTACGTCCTTCTTAACAATTACTAATGAGTCATTTTATGAACAATAAAGGACGCCTTGAAAAACAGGGTCAGATCTTACATGGCTTAATTAGCTAAACTCCATTAATTTTCATTTGAAGAGACTGGTTTGCAGTACTAGAAAATTTGGACATTTACTTCAAAACACAGCATGATGACAAAGATCCATTTTTGATACAGGTATGCTGCCACAAAAAAAAAACTTGCCCACAGATGGCAAATTGCATTTACTGCCATCTCCTTGTAGAGAGTCCCATAACCTGCCAGTTAGGGAATATTTTCGAAACGAGCCAAACTCAGCACTAAAAGTTAACATAGAGAATTTAAATGCCCATGGTGAATATGTTCCTTAGTTTTAGTCTCAGCCCCTCTCCCCTTTATATTTTTTTAATTATTTATGCTCTATTTAATTTAGTTAGGAATTTACAAAGGAAAACTACAATGTTAAGAACACAGCAAGTAATACATAATTAAAAAGAAAATAAACATTTCTTTTCTTTTGTGGTGTCTTTAAAAATTACTTGTAATTGCTTCAGGTTAAAACATTTCAGAAAAAAAATACTTCAAACTTCCCCATCAAAACCACTGAAAAAATTCCCAGAAACAGTTTAGTATTTTGTTTGCTCTGCTGCTGGCAGTGTTCCTTCAAAAAAAGGAAATTAATATTATTTCCATCAATCCTACCACTTCAGTTTTAGCAGTTCCACAGATGCTTCCTTATTCCTGCACTAGCTGTAGAGTGCAGCAGAATCCATCAATGTTGCAGAAAAAGGAAACAGTTCATTTCAAACAGAATTTTATCAGATGAGAAAAGTGGGAAATTATTATACAAACAACACCTTGATCACCATATTAGATTAGTAGGGTAATGGAATGACAGTTCACATTCATTCTGTAGCCACAATATAATTATACAATACACTCGAAAGATCCCACCAAGGGCAACATTACTGCAGCCAAGGTTATTATAAGAAAGAGCAGCATGTGGTTGTGGGAATGTAAGGTGAAACAAGTTAATAACTTCCTATTATCTACGGGTAAAGCTGCTACCTCCATATGTGGAAATAAATGACATGAAAAAAAAGCTAAATTAAACAACCAATAATTTATGTGAGGTAGAAACAGACTACAGATGGTGATCCTAAGCTGCACAAATCACAGCAACAGCAAAAATCACCTCCTCCTGTTGGGAAAACACTAATTTCAAATGCTTCTTTACTGGAAAGCACTAAGGTAGAAGCACTTAAAAGCATTAGAGAAACACTAGGCTAAGTACTCATACACATTAGTGAAAAAAGAAATCTATGAGGTGCTAAGCCTCTCTGTTCCACAGCCTGATAATCAGAATTTAGGAGAACATTTAGATGTCCTGGACACAAATTGCTCCTCTGCCTGAGGGACTTTTGACCTACATGTTTCTACTCGTCCTCATGATTCCAACACAAAACTACAGGGAGTTTTTCAGAAAATGTTGAATGCTCCACTGATTTTCTGACCAATTTAAACAGAAGAGTTCCAACAAAAGGGAAGGGATATTCTCAGAATACTAAATTCAAGGAGCTCTACTTGGGTATAGGGTTTCACAACCTCTATGCCAGAAGGACTGAAATGGTGGCTTCCCAAATACAGTCCACTTTGCAAGTCACTGACCTACTGAATAAAGAAGAAGTCTGTGATACATCTTTTCCAAAATTTCCCATCAGGCCAGTTATGTCCCTCTCTTCCACAGCAGAAAAACTGTGTGTTCAAGTGGAGAAATATTATGAGAATCAAATCATTGAACAAAGGAACCGGGAGAAATACTTTTGTCAAGTTTAATGTGGTTATAATAAGAAAGAGAGTTGATAAAACCTGAAACTGCTCTTTAGTGTGTTTTCAGTGGCTCTTTGAAAGAACTCTTTTAGCATCCTTCTAACATCTGGTTCTACAGGTGAAGAAGTCAGGGCAATGCCAATTCCGTGAATCCCAAAGGAGCTGAAAAAAGGAGCCAGATGTCAAATTAACTGACTTTGAGCATGCCCAGAGGCATAAAGTTGGGCACCACAAATTAAATAAAGATTTTGGGAACAGTGGAAGTGACTGGAAGCTCTCATTTACAATTTTAAAAACTATTCTGTTACCTGCATCTCCCTAATCACTGTCTGAAGTGGATTTCTTCCTGTACATTTTTTTTTCTGACTCTGATATTGTAAATAACTTTTTATTTAGTTCTATGGGTGGTTTGTCAATTACGTAGAAAAGTCAAAGTTCTGTTCTGAATTCTGCAGGATTTATAGAAAATGATGTAACCAAATGTAGGAGATGTTAAACATTCTTAAAACCTTGAAAAACATTAGCAGTAGATTTTTAATAGACTACGAAATGTTTTTAATAAATTATTTATCAAAAATTGTGCAAATACCTACAGGCTTCTCTGTTCAAAGCCTGAAAAGACTGAAATGCATCTTCCCTTCATTCTCATGTAGGCCAATTTAGAAGTGTTTCATTCCTTTAGCCCTATGTTGAAAAAAATCACTTGTCTTAAAAGCAGTATGGCATGAACATATCTCAGTATATCTGTTAAACTAACAAACTTTTCAAAGGAAAAATTACTTTACATCAATGCGTAATGAAATAGCTGCATAGAATCATAGAGAACCATGTGTTGGAAGGGACCCACAAGGATCATCGAAGTCCAACTCCTGACCATGCACAGGACAGCCCCAAGAATCACACCATGGGCCTGAAAGCGTTGTCCAAATGCTTCTTGAACTCTGGCAGGCTTGGTGCTGTGATCATCCCTGGGAAGCCTGTTCCAGTGCCCAACCACCCTCCAAGTGAAGAAACTTTGCCTAATATCCAACCTAGACCTCCCCTGACACAGCCTCATGCCATTCCCTCTGATCACCAGTCTGATGTCACCCCATTCACTTCTCTCCTCTGTGCTCGACCTGTGAGCCAATTGCTCACCCACCACATAGTAAGTGTCCAGTTGTGTGATGGACATTTTGTCCAGAAAGATCCTGTGAGAGACAGTATCAAAGGTTCACTGAAATCCAAAAAGATTACGTCAACTGTCTTCCCTTGATCAGAGAGGTGGGCTACCCTGTCATAAAAGGAAATTAAGTTTGACAAGCAGGACTTTCTCCTAATGAAGTCATGCATGTTGGTTATGCATTTAATTATTTTAAACATTAAAAATTTTAAACTGGTTAAATATGGTATTATCTAGACCTCAAAACAGGTCGAAAGACACAAACGCTGAGTAAACACATAGTAAATCTTAAACAAGGAATGCACTGCAGGAAACAGAGTTCAAAAAAAAGGGCCTTGTAGGTAACATCAGATGAAGCTAATACAGGAAGGTATATTCCCTCCTCTTACCATAAGAATCCAGGTGTGGTAGCTGTATACCTAGCAGCCACCTCACAGAGTAGTCTACAGTTACACCAGTCACAGAACAGAGACACACACACTACAAACTCTTTAGGTGATGTGCCTTATCTTAATCTTGTATGCTTGTTTCATACCAGCACAGCTGGGTTCTCATCTCTGATAAGTTCTCTGTGTGACCTGTTACAGTACAAAGACAACAAAAATTGTCCTCAAACAGACCAAAAGAATTATAAATCACCATTTACAAGTGAGAGGAGCAGTAGAGATCCTTTTCCAGGAACACAGAAAAAGACAGGTCAAACCTTAAATTCAGTAACTTATGTCCTAGGCAAAAAAAGGGCTTCCATCTCATAATTAGTATTACATGATATTATAGCTATCAGCACTGAGACAAATAATCTGCCAGCATATAAAGAACACTAGAAATCAGAGGGAAAGGTTAAGAAAAAACCATACACGTCACATTTAAACAAACATTGGGTATTTTCATTCTTTCTAACATTTATGAAGATGACGTATACAGAATAACTGACTGCCCCTGAGAAATCTGGGTTGAGAACAAGACACAGAATCTTTGCCTTCTGCTTTCACTAATGGCTGGAACATTCCATGAGAATAACCAGACAAAACTGAACATTTTTATCTCTGTTTGAAAATTATCACTGACTCAGTGATGTACACACAGTCTTCTCCCACAGTTTTCATATCACCAAAAAAAGAAAAAAAAAAAGGACATCCTCTAAAAATCAAGAAAGCTCTATATCCTTCTCAAGAAAACAGCCCAGATTGCTACTGCATGAGTACGCTTGTGCTTTGTCTGCTCTAACTTAGCTGCTTTTGTCAAGATTTACACTCCACGTGAACTTGAGTCCTTCTTTATTAACTTGCCCTAATGCCAAATAACTAGGGAACAGTGTCTACAAATTAACCTAGCACTAAGACAACTGTGTTAAAACCCTATCACCTATACTGTGGAAGTTTTCTGTGATGTTGCTAGGAGCATCTGCCAGGAAAGCTGCTCTAGATTTTCCATTCCAAGCTGAATTTTCTATGCCAAGCTTTTTGAACCTTGAAGCTGACATCTACCAAATGAGTTGTCAAGTTCCGAAAGAGATTTTCAAAGACATTCAGAAAATACTGTGCTTGTAAAAGAGTTGTAAAAGAGTTGTTTCCAGCATTCAGAAAACCCTTAGCAGCAACTAATTCATTCCATCACAAATTGGTTCTATCCCACTTTTGATTTAATTGTCAAGTACTTCTCCCTCTTATCTTATTCAGGCTTCTGGTACCTTTAGACACGCAGCCCTTGTTCTCAAAGATGAAATAGTATGTCTTTCCCAAATACCTATTAATAACACAAGGCTTTAAAAATACTTCTAAAATATCAATAGTTATAAACAGCAAGTGATATTCTGATTTTAACTTCCATCATTGATTTCTGTATTTTCCTGGACATATACAAAGTATGAAGCTAATATTGATCTGAATGATCTTGTTTTATTAATTTTATTCCCTGTCTACTCTTCTGTTTATGCTGTCTCTTGGAAACAGTGACAGAGAAACTAAACCTCTAGTAGCATTTCCTCTCAAATGCATGGTACAACAGAATATAATTGCTAAATGGTTTTGGGGAAATCACTTACTGAACTTCTTCATACCACTATACTTGCTTAAAAAATATAACAATCAGCTATTTAATACTGTCTAGAGAACCATGAAGACAAACTGAGCTAATTTCTTTCACAGCTCCATACAAGGTGTTGCGTTCACCAGGGTTGAGTGATCCACTTCTGCCACAGATTTTTCCACGGAAGCATTGTCTCCTTTCAGGGCTTGAATAAGTAACTCGATACTGCCAATAGCAATTACAGGGGAAAGAGGTGCTGCAGAGTGGCCTGAAATACTTAGAACTCTGCTTTAATTATCACTCTGTTTAGAATATGGAGATATCAAGCAAATAAATAAATAAAATGCAAAGAAAAAGTATATCATAGGAATCATAAAACCCCAAAGTATATTCCATTCTATCTCCTTAAAAAGTAGCATCTCACAGTTATGATGATTGGGCTTGCTTTTTTTCTGTCCTAATGATGCTTTAGCACTCCCCTATTAAAGCTTGCATTTCTGGGATGCACGGAATAACAATATCACCACAATTTAAATTTGCGTTACACAATGAAATGTCAGCCTTACCTATTTATATTTTTCCTTCACTTGCTTCCAGATTTTCATCAACATTTTTAAATGGATAATGTATGGTGCAAGTTCTTTCAAAGGAAAATCCCAGTATTTTCTTTGGTGGCAGGTGCTAGCTGAAACCAGATTGGACTTGCTGATACAGTGTGCCTACTCTATGTTCAGACCTATGTTCCATAGTCACACTTTTCAACAGCTGCCAGGAGTGTAAGACTACACAATAAAAATGTTTTACTGGTAAAAATGATTACTAGTTGTGAACAAAACCACTCCATAACACTTTGTGATTGGTGTCTTGACATTTCCCAAATCACTACTCTCCATAAATCCCAAATGACTCAGAAAAATCAATGGCTACTGGCAGAACAATACTTTACAAAGGTGACAGGCAACAGGCAGTGTAATGTTATCCTTTCTAACCTGTGTGGCAGTACAGATGATATTATTGTTGTATTTTTAGGCATACATGGCTCTTAATACATATAAATGTACATGGACCCAAACAGGTAAATAAAGAATAGTTTGAATCAATGGGATTACAGACTCAGTGCATGTACACTAGAGAGGAATAACAATCAGGAAAATAGGGTTGAGGCTAGAGAGAATAAGCACTAGTCAAATATATGAACCCATCACTACTACGTTATGTATTCTAGCTCTCGACAGGAAAAAGCCACAGATAGGTTTCATATACATATGAAAAAATTAGTTATCTAAACTTGTTCATGTAATGATATCCCAACACGAAATCTAATTGCCATCAAGAAAAGGGATGACTACTTCAGAAATCGTTTCTGGTAAGGTCCTGTTCTATGATAACAATAAGCACACTCTTTTAGACCATATGTTCTCAGTAAGCAAATTCAAATGGCTTATTAGTTAGAAATATAGAGTAGAAGAAGTAGGAATTAACTGTAGTTTAAAAACAAAAAGGAGAACAGTAGTGAGACATTAAAAGAGTAATTTCATATCTAATTGAAGAAAAACTGGTAAGACGAAAGATAAGAGTAAGTTAAAAGACTGACTGACTATCAGCTCAAAATTGAGTAGCAAGGTATAATTTGCATGGGCTCTGATTTTCCAGGATTCTGCATCCAACTTGTGCTGTTTTTCTTTGGAATCAGATGCCTAGTCCCCTTATTAGATCTAAAAATACGAATAACTGATCATATAGAGAAAAAATTAATTTCCAAATTTGAATGGAAGCATACCTGAACTAAGGATCTACAGTTCTTGCTGCTTCCCTTATCTCCAAAGTATCTGTCAGCATAGTGAGTAAGTTCTACCTGGTAGCAGCGTTTGGAAAAACAGGATGAAAGATTTGTGCTTCACAATTAAATCACTGACACACGAGGGCATGAGTTTATGCTGTGAAGTCCTTAGTCTTGGTTCTGTACAGAAAAGACAGAGTAACTGAGAGTACTCAAGAAATATTCTAAATGGGACTGATACCAAGAGACAACCCAAACCAGGTCACCTGGACTCACAACTACATTCATGGAGTAATTGAGTCTCTAAGCTGCAAAAGCACTTTTTGTATGAGGGTTTCTCCAGTTTCGTGTTTTTGTTTACTTTATATTTTCCACAGACACAAGTTTTTTTTGGATTTAATCACCCATGAAAAGATAACCCCATAGGCTTTTAATATCCTCAAGCTTCAAACATTCCTTCTTAGCAGAAAAGTTTGAATATTTCATAGCTGTTACACTGATGTTAACACAGGAATCAATCCACAGCAACCATTCAGCCACAGGACTCCAGAAAGTGTGTCCTCCAGCCTTTACTCTGGGATAGGCTGGAAATGGGATGAAAAGAGGCATGAGTGAAACAGGATGTAAACATGGCATTAGGGTACATTTGCTAAACCCACAGGTTCAATTCAGAAAAGAATTAATAATTGAGGCTGTGCTATTAACAGCATCAAAACCAAAAACACTTTGGCCTTTGTTTTCTGTTGTAATTTATATAAATGAAAGACAGAAATATAGAAAAGCACTTTGCCAATGAACTGATGAAAAAGCTTTGGAGGGCTGGGAGGGTGAAATCCCCTATGCCAGAACCACAATAATAAAATTGAAGAGCACTTTTACTCCCTACATTTCAAAACAACAAAACATAGGACCTCATCACTTATGATTCCCAAGATACCTAGAGCAGAGGCTGTAAGAAACCAGGGGTAAAATTTACAAGGTATCTTAAGTAAAACACTTTCCTATATTCTGTAATTTAAGACAACTAGATGCTTATCCTAAATCTCATTAATGGTTAATTGCTTCTAAAAAATGCTAAATGCACAGCTACATCTGAAACTAGGATTTTTAATTCCAGTGTTTTAGCAATTATGACCCTTGATGCTGTTACCTCCACCAGCTATCTGTGACCTCCACCAGCACTTTCTGACCTAACCAGAGTATTGCTAATTATCTTGCCTCCTCAGGCCTTTTAGAGTGTACATTTTACCCCGTTTACAGTCTTAAATTTCTTGATGGCTGAAATAAACTCCTACCTGTCTTGCATATGGCTTCACTATATATGGAAAAGTGACTGGATCCACTTTGACTGGAGTAGCAATCAAAGTAGAAAGTTGGTTATAAGTATACCTAGCTATAATATTCTTAATAAAAGAGTATTTGAATGAAATTCTTGTGTTTATTTTAAGGAAGAGGTCTGACATGATGACCTGCTGATCCCAACCAGCTAGGAGAATCTATGAATTATTTACCGTCTTTACTATATGATCAGAATTTGTATTTTCCACATGAATTGTACTGTTGGCCTTGGCTTATTTATGCCAAATACCTAAGAATGAAATTCAACATATCAGGGTTTTATACTGGCATGAGCAGTAACACAGTAAAACTAAAATCTGTAAACTGGAAGAAAAACAGGTCAAATGTCAGGTTTCTGATCAGGAATTAAATTCTGCTGCAATTTGAGGTCATAACCTATAACATAGAATCTCATCAATATTCAGTGATCTTGTGTATGCACAAGAAGGGTGTGTGAAAAGGCTTGATCTAGTCAAGATTTTTCTATTTGTTTCTTTTTCTGAAAGAGGATAACCAGGATAGCATTAAAAAGAAATAGAAAAGCTGCCTCCACAAGATTTAATCAAAACTTTTGACTGAAAACTATGTAAGTGTGCATTGACTTATTTATACAATTAAATCCCTATCATGCTTCATAAACCTAGCTTCTTTTTTCTAGATAAAATGAAGAAATATAAACGGGAAGTGTGTCCTCCTAGTGGTATTTATTTAATGAGGAATAAAATAGTAAGGGAAGTTCATCCTTGTCACAATTTTCTTTACTCTGAGACATATTTATTAAGATATTTTAACTGAATCCCAGTATGTTCAGCGCTTGCAGCCCTCACTGACATCTGCAAAAAGCTACAGATCTTTTCCAAGGGAAATACTTCATTTCTAACAGATCTCATCTGCAATTTTGGCAAATTCCCTTCGAGCCAATGACTCACATTTGTATTTGGTCTCACTCAAGTGCATTGGGAATTTTACATGCTAGTCTGTACTCAAGGACTGTCTCTCACCATTTAGATAAAAAAGGGCAAACTGACAGCACAACAACATAACTATAGCTTTAATTCTTGCAGTGCAACTAAAGCCTCAAGGGTTTACTCCTCAGCAAAGAGAACTGGAAGCTGCAAATTAATCTGGCTGCAAGTTCCTAATATTACAAGTAGTAGGGGATCATTAAGCTCTTAGCAGCATAGGGTGATAAATGGCTTTCTTATAAACTGTGACAACCAAATATGAACCCAGAAGACCTTATATGACTCAGGGACTGCTGGAGTATAATACTGCATGTGTGCCTGCCAGGGCTTCTCCTCACAGGTATGTATCTCAGACATGTATAAATCTATGGCAAGGAGACATGTGTGCAACCATTCCAGAGAGAACCATGGTTTCCCTGTAGGATGGTTACAGGCATAGTTCTAATCCAGCATAACCTATTTACCAGCAATTTAACAGTGATATCAACCTGATCCAAATCCTTCAGAGTGAAAGACAAGTACCATACCAAATTTTTGAGAGGAGTGCTGTTGGTATTGTTATTGGATTCCAAAATCTTCTAGAAGTTCAGCAGTACAGGAGAGTAACTGTGAAGAAAAACTGACTGTTCAAAGGCAGAAATGGATAACATTAATTCTTCTCGTGACAGCTTTTCAGAGAAAACTAGTTTGTCAAAAGTGAGTAACTTTGATGAGGTAATCAGTCTCACTTTATTAATATACAACAATCATTTCCTCTATCCTTGCATTTATAAGGAGCTTGTTATATAAGGACTAAAGTACCAATACCATTACGTAGACACTGCTAAAAATAAAAACTGGGGTACAAATTTTACTGCCTCGTTACACCTCAGTTGATATAAGCACAATCCACACAACTATCTCACCTCAAGAGTCACCATATTTAGCAAATAAAGAAGAATTACTTTGCAAACTTGTTTTTCGCAAAGGAAATCAATACTGTTTTACAATTATTAGACTGATTTAGTACCCTCTATATTCATACACCATCTATATTACTTTATTTACATAATCCATTACAGCATTGAATTTTCCTCATTTCAAACAGCATACTGCCTATATAAACATCCTACTCTTTCCAACTATTTCAAGCATGTCTACTATTATTTCATAAATAGCAGGTGATGTATCATTTCTAGTTTAGGCAAAGCACCGTGTTTAATATGGTATGTCAGAATAAGCTCTATTCTGCATGCCATTACTTTCAAATATTTTCCCCATCTCTTTTATTAGTCAGTCATAATGGGTTTTCTTGCTTGTGTCTCATTTTTGTATTAATTTCTGCTTTTTTTCCTGTGTGGGTAACTGCAATATTCCAAGAGAATTATTTCCTCCCACCTTTAGAGTGGTACTAAAGTCATACTTGGTCTGTTGTGCTTTACCATCCAGATTTGCTTTTCTTTTGAATGTTCATCTTATTGTTCAACATTAACCTGTGAACCATCATGCCCGAAAAAGATTTCTAAGTAAAATAAAAAGGAAGGCACTATATTACTTTATGTTGTTGTAGCCTAATGTATCTTACATCTCACAATTCTTATTTCTCTCATATGATCTAGTTCAGATAAACGAACAGTGAAAAGACCTTCCAACTAATTTAATTGAACTTCTGCCCTTCACATAAATGTAATAAATAATTCCCTTATGAAAGAGTATTTGTCTATGTCTACCAGTTGACAAAGACAAATATTGCCATTTTTTAGCAAACTGCAAATTCTTTAAATCTAAATTTAACAGTAGCTAACTGAAGACTCATGGCAAAGGTTAGAGGGATATCCAAAATCACATTTGCCAACTAATCCTCCCCAGGAGATATTAGGAGTTTTTAGTGAAATAGTTTCATTGATGTTGTTTAAATTTCTTCTAGATTCAGAGTGTTCCTTTTTTCCTCTTCAAATTTGCTTCTTAGTAAACTTGGACAGTAATGTGCATGTGTGTAACAACCCTGAATAGTACAAATACTGCATTGAAAATATTGCTTAATTAATAAAGCCACTCTACTGCTGACGGTGTGTCAACTAAAAGACTGGTGTGGCTGATCACAGCACACATGAAGACAATCCCTGCTTCAAGAAGATTATGATATTTTCTGTAATAATGAATTAACAATAATAACAATTACTGAAGCCTTGGGGGGGGAAGAGGTTGCTAACTTCATCTTTTCTTTGTTCCTTAAGAAAAAAAAAACAAAACAGGTGAAGGGATTTTCTGACAGTGGCTTGTGTCCGGTGGAGTAAGCAACAGCAGCTCTCTTCTGCGGGAATAATTCTCCTGAGACTTTTCCTGGCTGACGGCCTGGTGCTAGGACTTTGTTCCAGGAACAAGGAGAAAATCCAGGAAACAGATTCATGAAAAGGATCAACATACATTTCTGTGGTATACTATTGAGGAAATTAATATGCACTCTGCATTTGTAATTCAGTTTTAAAATATATTTTAAATATGTACGTAAACTCAAGCACACACACACACATATATATATAAATTTCTTTGAATACAAGCCATAAATTTAATTCAAAAGGTTTTAGAAAGTGTTTAGAAGTCTGGCTCTACTGAATACAAAAAGACTTTGACATTATCCCTACTGAATTAAAGATTCACCTGACAGCTATTTTATAAATTTCATAATACTTCCCTTGATTTAAGGATTTAGTCATAACTTTCAAGGATAAACTCTGCACAACTTGTGCTGGCTTCTATGAAAAAGAGTACCAGGAGAGTGGAAAAAAACCTTAGCAAATAGGGTTTTTTGTTGTTTCCCATCTTGTACATGAATCCATCTTGACCAAATGCAATTACCCCTTTTCTTCCTACTAAAAATTGCATTTCTAGGTAGTAGAGGTGTTTGGGTGAAGAAGATATCGTGGCCAAGATTTTTGGACTATTGACCAAAATAAATAAGTCTATGTGGACTTCCAACACATTCAGAACACAGAAGATCCACAGTACTTAAGCAGGACATACTATGCTCTCCTATGCTAGTAAACAGAATTTAGGGGTAGACAAGGTGTGCTTTTGGAAAATGAGTTCTGGCAGCTGCAAACTGCTTTGAGCAAAGCTGTGGAATCTTCTGTGTCAAATGCAACAGTGAAATAAGACCAAGTAAAGCTCTAGTATGAGAAACGAAGTATCAGTACAACTAGGTTTTTAATTCCATAAACTATTTTTGACCATTACCTCCTTATATGCATGAAATTCTCTAAGCTTATTTATTATCACTCTGACCTTTCAAGTACTAAGTAGAAACAAAAAAAAATTTCTGTATGTTTCTTCTGCAAAGAAAATGTAAAATTTTAAATGTAATCAGCGTGTCAAATCCATGTTCAGGTGAAGTCTATGCTTCAGCACCTTCCACTGCTTATAAACCCTACAAGACCTTACAAACTACTCTGTCTGAGAAAAATGATATAGGAAGAGAAGAAGTACCAGTAAGAAACTAAGAGTGCTGAGTATTCATATGGTCAAAATAAAAAATACAATTAAAAAAAATCAAAAACCTTGAAAACTGTCTCTTGACTAGGGCTACCTGATATGTTGTCACAACATGCTGAATCCATCAAAAGAAGCCTCACACTTTCACTGCTGTAAAGAATGTTATGTTCAACATTTCATTTGCTCCAGCACTTGAAACACCACATGATGTGATTTAGAGTCAGTCACAAACTTAATATTATCCCAAAGCAATTGATTACAACTGCGTCTGGTCTCAGTCCAGATCTATTAATAAGCTTTACACATTAATCCAGTATAGATGTTTGTGACCTGTAGAGTTGTTCAATTTATAGGATAATACAGAATATAATGTTCAAGCAGTGGAGAGACTTTACTAATAACATGTAAATGTTGAGTCACCAAGAAACAGGGGAAGAAGGAATTTTTAGTTTGTTGAGTCAAGCAGTTACTAACAGACCATGCAACTTCACGAGATGACACCTGATCAAAAAAAAAAGGGTATTTATGTCTCCGATGAGACATGCAAGTCCTTCATTTATCAGTGTCAAACCACTCCCTGAGCTCTGTGGGTGTGTAAATGCATTTAACTGGAATTCCTGTAAAACTCCAACAAGAAGGTTAATATACATTTCAGGGAGATGAATTAACTGGGACAGTGAGGAGGACATAATTCCAGATAAGCTAGGTCAAAAAAATATAGGGAAAGGAGATGGCGACTTCAAGAAATTGCTGTGACAAAATAAATTAAGCTTTGGGGGTTTTTATTAGCTTCCTATTTTTGTTGTTGTTGTTTTAAACAAACATTAATACAGCCTTCGTAAATAAGGACAAAAAAAAACATTTATGTTTGGATCTGGAACTTATATGAACTGAAGGTTTCATGCTACTTTGTAATATCAACCATGTCTACAGACATGGCAATACTAAATAAGAGAGTGCTAGTCTTCAGAAGCTACATAGCATCAATGGGGAAGAAGCATTTTGCAGTGAGCAATGATTGCTAAAAAAAAGCTCTCTGGCACTGAATAAAGTAAGGAGAAGCTCAACTGAACTCTGATGTAGTTTGTGAACTCATCTCACTTTTATTTTCTGTCAGATTTTATCTACACGTCTCTTACAATCCAAAGCAACTGTTTGTGACTTATCATCTTTATAGAGCTGATATCACAGGACTCATAGTCCTCAAAACTGCTGTGACTGCATCTTGTTTCTTATAAATGCTACCTGAATATCTGCCTTCCTTTTAACAATGGCAATGGAAAGAGACACGGTCAATATTCATTTTTGTTCCTGGAAGAAGATGCAAGTGAGATGCCATTACAGCTGGCAGGCTTACCAAATGTTATCTGGAAGAACTGGCCACCTGCTGCATCACGAAGAGGGGACACCTCTAAGACAGTACCAAATAGAAGAGATGACCAACTTGCAATTATCCAGAAATATGTTATGGGATTCATCCAAGAAGATCCCTCCCCAGATTACTGTGTAATCACTTCCCAGATTGACAAATCAGAGGAAAGTCCAGAAAATTAAATGTGTTGTGCAAAATTTAAAACTTCTCCATTTCTAGAAGAGCTTATCACAGCTGCCTCCAACAAAAAATACATGATAACCAGCATAGCTGCTGCAGCCCCAACAGCATCACAGGAGCATGCAATGATTTCTTTCATTCTTATTGCAGGTAACCACAACTAACTGAACATGGGTAACGCAAGAAGAGAAAGGGGATTGCTTGGGGCACAGGGACTCAAGTAAAAACTCCTGCAACCAGTACAATGCCCAGAATGGGAGGATCTAACCAAATAAGCGTAGAAAGGCAGATAAGCCTACACACATACATGTTCCAGTGTGGAACACGCAATCTAGGTATTTTAAACATGCAGAGGAGCCAAAAATTTGGCTGTTTGCTGCAGACTCTAAAGCTACTACAAAGAAAACATTTTTTGCCTACTCAATTTACCTCCTCAGTGTTCATTAAGAAGAAAAAATGAAAGGGCAAAAAAACTCCTCTAACTTTACTTGAATGCAAAATGGATTCCATCAAATGGAATAGGAATTACAGCTTCGAGCCAATTTTATTTGAAATCCTTTGAAAAAAATAGAAATAACTAGTTCTTACAATTAAAAAAAATATGCAATTTTCAGTTGAAAGTAAATCTTGTTACTAAAATTGCATTTTACTTTTAAAAAGGCCAAGAGAAACCATTAAAAGCTTGAAACAGAAGCAAAATGTTCTGAGGATATCCATCTTACATTTAGTTCCACGTCTGCCAATAAACGCTTTAATTCCAAACTGGAAGAAAATAGTTTTAAACTGCTAAGTAACCAATGCATAATAACGCAATAGCTTTAAACTCAAGCTTTCTGAACTGTTTATTCAAATGCTGTAAGTTGACTACAAAGAACACTGGATGTTGTAAAAAACAATAAGATTTATATAACTCTAGTATTTAAACTGAAGCTCTTACAGTGAAAATAAAGTTGAGATCACTGTACAAGTAAAGCTACATATCAGCTCATCAAGTTACTAAATTGTATTATTTACAGGAAAACTTCATTTACGAGCCCTCAGTGTAAGTATATGCAGTGAAGGCAAATAAAGGCAAATCTAAATTTAAAATAATTTTTAATGCAGAGCAGATCCAGAAAAAGAACTGACCATTTACTGGTCTAAATCTAGAATGCTCAGTCTTAATAAAATATTAGCCTCTTCTCATCTGTCTTCATCTCAATGCTGTCCACCCAGTTGTTTCTGCTTTTAAAACTGACAGCCAGGAAATAGCAGTGAGTGCTATTATTTTTGTCAGAAAGAATGTAAAATACTAAGATTCTGGATTTTATTAGGGCCAAAGACCTAAGGAAAAGGGATTTCTCCATCTCCAGAGCCTTGCAAAGGCTTTTATTGGAAAACAGGTCTGAGTGTTGGGCCAACCAGTGCCCATTTTGATACCATCTACACTGAAACTTCCCCAGATGCAGAGGTCAAATGCAGACATTTGGATATCACTGGTATGCACAGAAACAATTTCTTCCATGCTCAACAAACCAGCTCATTTAGTGATGTGATGGTCCATGATGTTGCTTACAGAAACTTTAACATTGTGTGATTGGCAATAGAAAGTGACAGACCCTATTTACTATGTGATTCTTAGGCTCTTTCTTCAACCTAATTAAGAAATACAACCCTCTAAGGGCTTGAAAAGTTTATTTTCATTGATGACTGGATTTTCTATACCTATTCTCTATCTGAAACTTCTAATTGTGAGGAGTCAGTGACCTATTCAGCATTAAACATGCTGACCTGCATACTTAAGAGTGAACATTTGTAGTCTTCAGAAGTGTAGAATGACACACCTGATCCCATTACAGTCTTCTGGGTAGAAATGAAACATTTAAAAAGCACAACGATGAAAAACAAAAGCTTAGCTTTAAATGGCTGTGAAGCTGGAGAAGAAACCACTGGAAACTTCTTGTTAGAATTGTACCAACAGGTGGGTGGTTACTTCCCAGAATATGTTGAAGTTTACTGTCTTTCTATATGTTGTTAAAACCATCTTTGTCAGAAATTACAATCCTACAGGCACATCAAAATTATTCTATAAAGTCAGACTTACACAATTGTAAAATATTTGATTGTGCCAGCTAGCAGGTCTTTTCCCCATGTTCTCAGAGTCTCTCCCTGTGGCCCCACTTTTCTGTTTGCTGAAACCACAATTAAGTATCTAGTTTCTGTCTAAAGTGACAGAAACTATTCACCACTGTGCTGTTATAGCAAATGTTTTTAGGAACATACAAATCTCTCAAGTAAGCAGAGAGATGCAAATGAACGTGCCCTCCTGCTGAACAAATGCAATGTTTCAAATCCATACTTTGATGGGGTAACCCTGAGGGCACTGCTTGGCTTCAAAGAAGATGAATATGAGGAGCTATGGGGGAATTCTGTCCAGTCGTCTGTGTTTCATTCAAAGCTTGCCAGTATAGCTGGTGAACCTGAAGTATTTCAGATTTCATTTCAGCTACAGTTCCAAAATGACGTTACTCTGAACTTCACCACTCTCCTTTAAATTGAAAAAAAAATATTAATATCCAAAGCCATTATTCAAGAAGGAGTTGGGTTTTTTATCTTGCTTTACCCACTTGCTTTCCAGTTTTGATTTATCAGGTTTGTTACTAAAAATTCTCATAAATGAGAAACTAAAGCAACTGAACCGTATTTGCATCAAAACAACTTCACTGGGGTGCATGAAGCTTAACTTGATAGCTTTACTATGATTGATGCAATTGTTACCAGCAATGGGAAGAGAAAAGGAGGAAAAAAATGTGTGAGAAAAAGTACAGTGTCTATAAGCTTGACTAGCATAAATGCTCTTCTCACTTCCTTCTGTGTGAAGACTTGTTTTCATTTAAATTACAGAATATTTCAGAGAATCTAATGTGATTTGACAGCTTATCTTAAATTGTGTCTCTATAAAAAAGAGGAACAAAAATCCCACAGACAAGATATTATCTATCATGCTTCGAGAAAGTTGTATCGGCCTGGAGCAACTCTCCTACAAAGACAGGCTGAGAGAGCTGGGGTTATTCAGCCTGGAAAAGAGAAGGCTTCAGGAAGACCTGATTGCAGCCCTCCAGTCCCTAAAGAGAGCCTACAAGAAAGCCAGATAGAGACTTTCTGCAAGGGTATGTAGGGATAGTACAAGGCCAAATGGCTTCAAAGAGTACATTTAGATTAGATATTGGGAAGAAATTCAGCACCATCAGAGTGGTGAGGTGCTGGAACAGGCTGCCCAGAGAAGCTGGGGATGCCCCATCCCTGGAAGTGTTCAAGGCCAGGCTGGATGGGGCTTTGAGCAACCTGGTCTAGTGAAAGGTGTCTCTGCCCATGGCAGGGGGGTTGGAACTAGGTGATCTTTAAGGTCGCTTCCAACCAAAACCATTCTATGATTATTTTCAAATCTAATATATAATGCAAGCATTCACCGAATAGACGGCTTAATACTTTCTATAGTCTTTCTTGAGATCCATCCTTTCATAATGAATTGGTATTTCTGGTGCAATGGGTAACCATCGAGCCCCTTTCTCATGTTTAGAGCACATTTACAGGCAGCAATCTCACTATCAGATGAAGAGATCATTTAAAGCATTGAGCAAGATGCCACACAAATGCCTCTAAGCACTGTGCCCCATGGCATGCTGGAGTCACTTCCCCCTGAACTGCCACAAATCATCTGATAAACCAAAAAGCTCTACTAATATGTCCTGCCTTCAATTGCATAGGGTTTTTTTTCAGAATTGAGACAAAAGCCCTTCAAGGAATACGTAGCACAGTGACAGACATTGCTCCTATTAAACACTGTAGCTGTAAACACGAACAGTTCAAGAGCAAAGTTCAAGTAGATGAGACACCAAGTCTCCTGTGGCTTAGGGACAACCTTATAAATATTTTGGTGCCTAAGGAAGACAGAAGCCAGGTAAAAATCTAAAAATTATTCTAACTTTTTGCCCACAATAAAAATAGTAGAAGGCAGCATTCTTTTAAATCCTATCCTTTCTTTAAAAGGTTGCCTTTCTTATGGATCTAAACTCCACAAAGTTTCAATAAGACTGACCAGACAAACAAACTTTAAAGAGGGATCTTCTATTTCCAAAAGTACTCACGCAGGGTAGTAAATAGAATTTATACACAGCTAGAAGTCTGGATTCGTTTGTAACCTCCCATTCAGCCACAACACACATTCAGCTAAGTATATCCTCAAATCATCCACTCAAAAATTCCTTCCTTGAATAATTACTGTCAGTAATCCAGGATGTAGGCTGTGTGTGCACAGTACACCGCACTGTGTGCAACAAAACCTACGTGGTATTAAACAGTTCAAGTATTTGAAAAAAAAAATCATTTACTGGTTGTTGTACTTCCAGGCACTTTAGAAAACATTACCTCTAGCAACTGTAATGTAAATTTTTATCCTTTTATTTAAACATCTCATTTTAGAAGTATTTTAGAAAATTATAGGGATTTTTACATCAACTTTTTGGAAGAGATTTTTACATCAAACCTTTCTGGAATTGATTTTGCAATCAGAACAACTCTCTTTTGGAGAAAATACAACTAAATAGAGAGGATGCAAAGCTAGGCTAATACTAAAAACAAGGAGTTTGCACACGATACTTGCATGTAAAGTACGCCTAAAGCCAGACTAAGAAGAATGAGGAAGAGATCTACAAATTAAACACCAATTTCACTAATATCATATAACAAATAACTTCATTATCATAATCAGTCTTTCTTATGTAGGTTATTTGTTCATCAAAACATTCTCTTGTGGTTCCAGTTTTGAACACTCCTGCTCCAAAGATCTGTTTCAATTAATGCCACGTACTGGTAAGATCTGTCAACACAACACACTAAGTTCACAAATTCTATTGTTCCTAAAAGACCTAATAGACAGTATTATGAAGCAGCTTTACTGTCTACTAACTTTTTTTAGAAAAGCAACAGCACAAAATACAGAGTGGGCTTTTGCACAGAGCAAACTCTTCTGGATGACATTCAGTCTCAATTATTAGGTAAGACATTTTGTCCATTTGCCACCTTGATATTTTGCCTGCAGTAGATCTTCTGATCTGCTAAATTACCTTCTTTTAAACATATTTTTTCTCAGTGTCCACATCAATACATTCAATCCACAACTGAAAATGGAAATAAATCATAAAAATAGACCAAATACATTCTATAGCTCACATACAGACTGTATCCTAACTGGTAATCATTCAGGTTTTCTCTGAGATGCATATTTTATGTGTAAACTGCAGGCCACAGGCTACTTGCAGTCAGTCATGGACCTCTGTGCTTAGGTTTGATTTCTACAAAAACCATTGGACATACAGGAGGACAGGAATGATGTGTACACAGCTGCCACCTCCATAAAAAGATGGGACACAGCTGGAGAGCATCTTTCCAAGGAAGAAAGAGAAGCAGCAACTGTTCATATAAATTTTCATTCTTCTTTTTTTAAGAAACTGTACTTTCATAATACCCACTTCTCAACCTTCCTCTTCTCTTTATACAAAAAAATATTTCTACTTATCCCTCCACTCCCCAAACCAAATGAATCTTAGAGATCCTCTTATATTTCAGCCTACCCCAGTAACAGAAATGAGGAAAATTAATGGCTCCTGTTTTAGATCTATTCTTCCTCCTTGCTCACATTCAAACAAAAAAAAAAAGGTAAAAAATCAACAAGAAAAATCATCTGAAAGACAGTATTTTAATATGCAGTAGCACGACATTTCAGTATGCCCAGCAATAGAAGGGTCTAACAAGGTGCCTACAAAGTCTGTTTCCTATTATCACTTTGTAACTATAACCTTGGCACTTATATATATGCACACAGATTATGAGACACCGTAACTCTAAACAGAAGCTAAGAAAAAAAACCTCACACCAACGAACCTGATCTAAGGTACTCAAAGTTTATTCACATAAGTAGTGATCCAATATAAGCTGTCACTATCTAAAAAGCACAATAATTCTTGTCACATCAGGTTATTAGTCTGCCAGTCACATCTGACTTATTTTCCACTAGCAATGGCAACAACTGGACTTAAAATATATTTATTTTCCTTTGATAGCTCCACATATACCCTTGCACATTGATATAATTGTAAAGAACAAAAAATATCCTGACTATATGTTTAAACAAGTAGGTGACATATTTCTGTAAGGAATAATGGGCACTAACTTGTCCTACTAGAGAGAAAGAATCATTTACTCTTACGTAGAGTCAGTCAAATCTCACATGAAATATGCTGTGCTAAATTGTGATCTTCAGCTTGCAATCATGGGAAGTACTCCAATGCAGGAAAAGAAAAAAAAGCCATGACAAAAGGAATAAGATCAACTTGACACATTTTGAATCTGAGGTATGAATTTTATACAATTAACCCTATGACTTTAAAAATTATGGACAAAGCCATCCTTTGGGGCTATTCAGATAACTCATCTAAAATGTACTCTCTTCATAAACATTAAACCAGAAAAAACAAGCTAAATATGTCAATTAAATTATGCAGAGTGATCCAGTCACTGGTGGTGAGACACAAAAGACACTTAAAGTTTGTGACATTGAACAAGGTAACAGATGCTGAGAACCCAGTTCCCTGAAGCAGAAAGCACAGACATAACTTGGGCACCTTAAGTTATTATAAAGGTAGAGAAAAAGAAGTTGCCTAAAAGTAGAACAGGCTCAGAACAGGAACCCTAAGCAACCTGTGTAAAACACTCATGGGAGAGTACAGTCTTAAATCTTTTCCATTTAAGATGACTAAACTGGATGTCAGAGACATCCCAAACTGTAAAATTACAATCTGCATTGTCCAACAGCTACTCTGTTACAGATTACAACTGTCAGACTGACACTCAGATTTTCTTTATTGCATTTATGCATCTAAACTATTAGAACATTCTCCAACATTCACTTTACTAAATGAGTGCAAGCTGGAGGGAGGAAGCAAGAAAACAGCTGTTTTCCTGCCCCCATCATTACACCTTGCACCAACATAGAGCAGGCACCAACAAAATGGAAATCAGCTTTACAGAAAAGGACTTCAGGGTCCTGGCAAGAGCAGAGTGGTCAGAGAATGCCCCAGCAGCGATGAAGGCCAACCACACACTGAGCCGCACTAGTGAAGCCAGAAGGCTAAGGGAAGTGATTCCATCTATCCATTCAGCACTGGTGAGATTATCACTATGGTACTATACCCAGTGTTTGGCTTCCAACAGCAAGACAGACATATATCTACTGAAGAAAGGCCAGTATATGGCCACTGGAACCAAGGGCCTGGAATACCATGATATATGAGCGGAAAGTTGAGAGAACAGATTTTTTTCAGCCTTTAAAAGTCTCACACTGCCTAAAACTGCCTAATGCCAGGTACAGAGAATATGGAGAACATCATAACATGTAGATGCAGAACACACTAAATTCTTACTAGAAACATTGAAAAAATTAGTTCTCATCAGGGCTGTGAAACACTGGGAGGTGGCCTCAGAGAGGCTGTCAGACCTACAGCTTTGAAGATACTCACAACTCAAATCGACAAGACCTGGTGCAACACGCTCCAAATGGACCTGCTCTGAGTAAAGGGTTGGACTAGATATCTCCAAAGACCTCTTCTCAAATAAATTATTCTATGATGCCTTGACCGAGCTCAGGAATATTTATTACTCCTCCTCCTCCTCCTCCTAGTAATAGTACTATTAGACATAGACTGAAGTACTTAAATTCTTCCTAAATGTTTTTTTGGGGATATGAACATAGTTCACAATACCCAGCTACCTCTCATTATGACAACAGTTCTCTCCCTCCTGCCTTGAGTACTTCATCATTCTCTGCTGGAATTACCACTGCCTGATACTGTCCATGACTCCACACATCATATTGAACTGAAATTCTGGATTGGAAAAATCCAAAGCCACTTATCATTTGGCCATCTGCTAACCTTGCCACTTCTCTCGCCTCCTGTCTTCCTTATTTCCTTGTGTCCCTAATGATTTCTACTATATGAGTACATAAAAGTAGATAAAAATTAAGGGCTAACCGTTCAATAGCTTGTACTTGGTACTGAATTTCTACTAGCAAATCTTAATTCAAGTATTTTGATTAACCTCCTAGTTAATAGAAGCATATATACCATATGTAACCATCATAATAATCCCAGACAATTGCTAAAATATGACATTTAAAGTAAGTTTAGACTGTCAAACAAAAGATTAATTTACACAACAATGAAATATTGCTAGGTTGCAAAAATATTCCTGTTCTCTTACAAGAAAAACAGAAAAAAAATAAAGACATAAATGCCTAACAATAAAACATCATAGTTTGTAGTTTTTAAATCCGCAATTAGCTGTATACTTTCTAAAATAAAATTAATATTAAAAGAAGTTAATACATAATTTATTTTACAGGTTTAAAATTGTGTGAGTACAATTTCATTCTTACCTTAAAAAAACCTAACTGACAGACATATACTCGATGTGTTTAAGAGAGATACAGTGTAGTACTATTATCTCAAATGTGAAAAATTGAATTATTAATCTACAGTGTAGTTTGTTTCATAACCATGATAAAATACTAATTTAAAAAAATAAAATGCTTCTGCAAAAATTAGTTTAATATATCATCCCACAGAAGTAGTATATAGCCAAGCTACAGCATTTTGGAAATAAATTGCAAGTGAATCTGTAATTCTCAAACAGCAGCAAAAAATGAGCAGGCTGAACTGAAAAATATATCTGACAAGTCTTAGACCTGAAATATTTGGAGATAAAAATTTTATTTTAACATGGCCAGGTTTTGTTGGCAAATCTTGCAAGAAGTTGACTAATGCTCCAGCTGGTATCAGTGACAGAGCTCTCACTGATTCCAAGCAACTGCTCCCATTCAGAGAAGCAAAATGCTTTCCTAGCCCAGGGGAATATCTTAACATTCTTTCACAAACATACAAAAAATAGAAAAAACAAACAGAAGATAAAACTGTGACTCCCTTTGCTTTTCTCTGCATACCTCCTGTAGTCATTTCTCCCAAATCTCCTTCCAAGCGAGTTTAATGGGAAGAATACTCAGCAAAACCAGTAAATATCTAGTGAAGTTAACAGAAAGCAAAATTAAACTGCATTACACAGCCAGAAGTAGCAGAAAAACAACTCTAAAATACACCATATAAACTCCAAATCCAAAATGTGCACCCCCTGCCATTCTCCAACAGATACTTGAAACCTTACCTGCTCATGATGGTGAAGTTAACAAAAGCATTCAAGAGAGACAAACCTAGATTCTTCCTAGCACCTATAGATCCTATAATTTATTAACTTAGCTCCTTCCATCATGACTTTCCATCACAGAAAAGGTAACCAGAGATTGCAGCCATTAGAATCTTGGAAAGCAATCATGCTATTATTATCATCACAGTACTTATTTATGCTCAGCAGAGCATGTTAAAATACTGACAAATTAAATAAATCATGGAATAAGGGGGGAAGAGAGAAGAGAAAGGCAGAAAAGCAAATCAACATGTCACATGAGCCAGCAGAGTCAACAAAATTATTTATTTCAATTTTCTCTGGCAAGGAATGCCTTCTTTTAACACCCTTACTTTTTGAAATTGATGACTCAAAGGCTTTCTCCACTATTAAATGCTGTCAAGTGAAACTCTATAATTTAGCACTGGTTTGTCATATGGCCGTGATAAGCAATGTTTGATCTTCGTCATCCCATCACAGACACCATGTGACAAGATGAACTGGCAATAATATGCCAAGATGTTAAGAAACAACAAACATTTCCCTCTGTCTCAAGTCCAAAGGAACTTTAACATGATTTTAAACAAGAAGATATAACCTACAAATATGGAAAAAAGAATAGAGCTCCAGAGTCAACTCATACTGATGACAAAGACAGGGCTGTTTCCTCCAGCGCAGGGCTGTATAACACATGGAAATACAACTCTGGACTGAGATCAAAAATAACCTACATGACAAAGTGCAGGAGTTCTGATCTGATGGCACCAGTTTGTTCCACC
This sequence comes from Neopelma chrysocephalum, assembly GCF_003984885.1. Classification (NCBI taxonomy): domain Eukaryota; kingdom Metazoa; phylum Chordata; class Aves; order Passeriformes; family Pipridae; genus Neopelma; species Neopelma chrysocephalum. The sequence continues at coordinate 3,420,506 of NW_020898046.1, forward strand.
AGTCCAGACTGCTCTTCAGCTTTAGCTGCTAAAGCCAAAATGTGAGACTGAAGCATTAAAGAAAAATATCTGACTCCAGAAAGATCCTGAAAATTTCACTCCTGTAAGAGCCATGTAACTGAGAGGTAGGAAATATATTGTGACAAGTGCACAGAAGAAGAGTTATTATATGTTTTTCTCATTATTTTTATATATATTAAAGTCTTCTCCACTGGCAATGACAAAGCACTTAGAGCTTTCCCACCTAATTGCCTACTTTCTAGATCTCTTTAACCCTCTGCTTAAAACATCATGCATTACAGAAGAAATTCTTCTCCATTATTAAAACTTTGGTGCTTTTTTTAATATTATTTCTAAAATGCCTATTTCCATAGCTGATAAACCCCAGGATATTAGAAAAGCACCTCTACTTCACTGAGCTAAATTTTATGCTGTTGTGGCTTTGCAAGATAACAGTCTGTTCAAGATTTACAAGAGGCGATGACAAACCTCTTCTTTAAATTATTGTGGCAGATTAGGATTTCCGCTTGAATATTTCTATTTCATAGTCTATATTCAGTGCCTCTATCTAATTATTCAAACAACTGATGCATATTTGCAACAGAGATGTACACCTCCACGAATCATTAGTTACATATATACACCCTAACACATAGTGAGCTCAAAATTAATTTAAAAAAAAAGTTAAAAGATATGCCATTTTATGTGTGATGGCAACATCACACTAAACCACATTAAAGTGGTATTCAAATGGATGTATTAAAAACAGTTCAACATGCAGAACTGCCTGACTGGATGCTTATGGTGCTTCTGTAGAGCTAATCCTGCCAAGGAAGAAAATTATTATTCATTTCATCTGAGCAGTTAAGCATAAGGTAATATAATGAGGAAGCTCAGCTAGCAGGCTACTTGACTTTTCCTCCTTGAAGCACTGAAACCCCTATTAAATTTTTGTACTGAGACCTAAGGAAAAAAATCTAACTCTAAATCTAAGCACCTTATGATTAACTGGTGCTTGCTAGGGAAAGCACTGTAAAATCATCAATTGCAGTAGCACCGCAGAGGAAGCTTTTAACAAATATATAAGATGCCTGCAATGAGAGAAACCATTTCATTGAGATCTGCATGCAAAGGTCAAATACAATTTTCTCCTGTACCCTTTATGCAACAATAACAATTGGTTTTTAGGATGCTATTGTTTTCTTGTAAGGCACAATAATGCTGACCTAAGGTCTCATTTAAAGTGTGCCATTCCTTTAGCAAAGGCTGTCCTCTTCAAAGAGCATTTTTGGGCAGCACTACAATAATTCACTATTACTTTATAAGGCACTGCTCACAGAAAAAAGGAGTTGGTGGAGGGTGCAAACTAGCAGGAAAAAAAAATAGAAAACAGGTTTGTTGACAGAAAAACTAATTCATAATGAGTCATCTTTGGCTATGATTACTGAATGATTAACTTCTGTTTTCAACTTTAATCAATTCTTTCCTAGGGGTTTAATTCTGCTCAGGACAGCTCCTCCGTGAATAAACTTGGTATCATCTCCCTTGACTTGTGTGTATTCACAACAATTCAGGATTTGAAACTGTATTCTATCTATATTGAAGCGTTTTTCCCCTTAGAGAATCCCCTGGGGATGTGTTTTCTGTAATCCTGGACTATCTGTACCAGCTCTCCAGCACCCCAGAGGTCTGCCTGGTCCACCCACTTTTGACTGGATACCTGCAAAATGAAGCAGTTTGGCTCATCACCTGGAGAAGCACAGCATGAGCAAAATACTAGTTTTCTACAGTCACCTGCAAACTGAGAGGAACTAAGGAAAGTGGAGGTGATCTCAAAGCATCGCAGCTTATTCAGCTGAATCTCTAAAAATGTAGGTGATTATTCCTATCTTTTCAAAACTATAAAATTCTGTCTTAAGATGAATTTCTATTTAGAACTCACATTGAGGCTTTCTGTCTCAGTATTTGCTAGGAACACCAGCAAAAGGAAAAGACAGCCTCATGACATTTTGCCTTTTCCATTCATCATCCCCTCTAGAAAGCAATATAACATGGCACAGAGCAGTTTTAGATTTCTCAAATAATTTATTTTAAAAATGTTTCTCACTAATATATGACACAAAGAGGGGACTCATCTCTCCACCCTAAACACTAGATAAGCATCTAGTGACATGACAAGGAATTCCTCCTCCGGGACAGCAGAAACACAAAAAAGATGGAAAAGAGAGTGGAATTAATGCCACGATTCTGTCTCTACCAGGAAAATCCTCAGTGGCTGTGCCAAGCTCCCATTTATTGTAGTAGACTAAACTCTGCAGGCAGAGTTTGGCCACTGTGTGCACTTCAGGAAAAAAAAGCTGGAACGGTTAAATACCAACTTGACTTTATAAAGGAATTATGTTTTCTAAGCAGGACAAGAATCTGTAAATGCATTATCTGCTACACAACGCTATCCAGTTTTGCATTTATCTTGTTCCTTCTGCAGTGAGCAGGCAAACTTTCATGCTTCAGTAACAGACTCATAAAAAGTGCCTGATGGACTGCAGAAGGTATTTCTACTGCCCTGGAAAATTACATAAATCAAATGCTGAGCAATTGTCATTTTCCAGCAAAATGCTATTATAAATAACTGTTTATATAGCCTTATCATTTTTTTCTACCTGTCAACTACTGATAAAGATTCACTCCCTAAATCACAGTAATTTCCTTTTAGCTGTCAGACAGGAGATTTAATAAGGTGCTAAAGAAATAAATGAGAAAGTGTGCTTTACTTTTTAAAAGAGTTGTATAATTTTGCATAGTTGTTTCAAAAGCATTTTGCTCTCATTTTTTTGTTCATGTCCAAACAATGACACCAATTTCTTGTGACATGATATTCTCTTTGCAAACTTTGATATAAAAAACTTGATACAGTTTCTTCACTCATACTTAGCACAAAAAATTTAGTTTGGAAATTATGTCTAAAATCACGCTGCTTTCAGATTTTTTTAAAGTAGAATCACAAAATCAGCCACATAATTTTACTGGAATTAGCATTCAAAGCTGAATATCCTTCCTCATCATTTGTAGTATCACATAGATCACCTTAATACAATTTACTCTGACTACCTGAAAACACAAATTCTGTCAGAGACACGAGGATTCATGCATTCACATCTAATATCACATTAGTATTAACTGTATAAACTACTGCGTGAATCTCAAATTTGGGGGGTTGAAACTTAGGTAGACTATGTAAGATTTGAATGTAAGAAATTAAGTCCTACTCGGTAACCCACAGTTTTTTTCTACATTCTTGCATGCTATCATGCAGATGGCAGTGACTGGGAGTGTAGAAGTTAATAATTTTTTCACCATCCCAAACAATATTATTTTTAAATTTAAAAATACTTTTCAAAGTAAAAATGTGAAAAATTAATTATGGTATGAACAGAAAAATGCAAACAGAAAGAGACTCTTCAAACTGTGGTTACCAAAAATGAATATACACAAATACAGGGTTGATCAAGAGGTTTTAACAGAGGAAGTGACGTATTTCTACATGTAAATAATACCTTTAAGTTGTGATCATCCTTCGGCAGCATTGAAATGGCATATGTAATTGCTAAAGTCAACAGATTTTCTTCAAGAGCTTTGCTGCTTATGTTTACTATCCAATTTTACAGAGATTAGTTTCACAAAACCAGAATTTTTACATGGTAACATCCCCAGGGGTATGCAGTCATCAGTTCGCATAATGATATTTTTGAAGATAGAAGAATAGCTAAGACTCTTACAAAGAAATACAGCTCATCCTTTCAAAAATGCACATTAAAAAAAACCCTGAAAATTAATCCAGAATGTATTAACCTTCATTTCCTCTCTTTTTTGAGAGTTGAAAATAGAAATTTACAACCACAAATGTTACTTTCAATTTCTGAATTAATAAAATGGTCTGCTGTGGAATTCTCAAAATGAAAATATTCATCTTCCCAAAACACAACTATTTGTGTCTGGCTTCATACTTAGAAATTAAAATAGTTCACTGCTACTATGGCAGACACAAACACCAGTGATGCCCTGTGCTGCTCCAGGTGGTAGTTTTGGGGTGGTTAGAGTAGCTATGTCATATTAATTTCTTTTCAAATATAATTTTTTCTCAAACCTCACATATGATATATGAAACACCGTTATCACCTGGTTTTCACGCCCACACTTGGAAAGGACAGACAACAGGTTCTGTCATACACCTTCACACTCAGTAATACATTATACCCAATGCAGATTTATAAACCAGCTTTTCTGGCAATGTCTTCAGATATACTCTCCCTTCTTACAGAGAGGAGGTGATCTATGGCAGAGGGCAGTCAGGCAAACTCTAGGTTTATGAGGACATTTTCACTACTGACTTCCCAGGTGAACCATTTCAGTCATGAAAGAAGAACATTAAATGAACTGACTGACAGATCCCAACAGGCACAGGTAAGGGCAACATATGTCTTTCCAACCTTTACTTGCTCAAACTGCTTTTTGTCCTTCCAGCATCCCTCAGCTTTACAGGATACAGAGTTCTTAGAAAACTTCCCGCTGCGGCAAACTTGCTCCTTTCCTGAGACAGGGCCAGTGTTCTTGTTGGCCACATGATGATGAGAAAGATATACTGACCTGACTTCTAAACAGGTTTTCATTGTAAAGGAGTCCCCAGTAATCAATTTAACCAAGTAGATACCACTGACCATATCTGAAGAGGTAATCTTTTATTGTATAGACTTTATTGGTGTTTTTTATTGATGGTACCAATATAAACTTGAGCTAGGGCATGAAGATAAAAATCAAATGTTACTACAGCTCTTCTTTTTCACTGCCCTTGTAAATCCACTCAGATTTAGTATTTAGACATTTGTGCTAAATGAGTGTGATTCTCGTTGGACTTACTTGACTTCACAGACCTGAATAGTAAGTGAACAGAACATGTGTGAAAAAATGTACATTTATTGAAGATTTTCCTGGTAGGTTGAGGAATAGTGCTTTCAATTCTGTCTAGATTCTGTCAGCAAAGTCTACTATTTCTAGTATACCAACAGTCACAATCATTTTTTTTCTAGGCAGAAAATAAACTGCAGATTAAAAACAGAATTTCCTCTGAGAACAAAGGACATACGGAAAAGAGCCAAAACTGGAAGGATGTCAATAACACTGTACGTTGCTGTTTATCTTTCCGTTTTTGGGACATTTACTAAACTCCTGAGAATTACAAGAAAGAATTGTGCTCTGTTACTTTTCCATACTAAAATCAATGAAGAATCTCACATCAAACTCACTGTTGCGTTTCAGAATAATAACAAGGTTTTTCCCTTATTTTGCAGTGTTTCATTTTCATTCCTTTCCTTCTTTCTTCTAATCCTAGAAAATACTTTATTATTTCTGAATTTGATGCTGTAGCAATTCACTGCATTTTAATACTGTACCACAAGCAAAGGGTCTATATAATTTTCTATATTTCTATAATGTAAATGTTATTTAAAAAAATTTAAAATCGCTCTTGTAAAATCATAAAAGCTTCTCATGCCATCAAAGGACTATAGAGACAACTAAAATGTTCCTTTAAATAAATAATTTGGTCAGATTTGCTTTATAGTAGTGAAGCACAACTTGATGTTTGAAGCAATCCATTTGAAAAGGCTGACTGTCTTTACATTTCCTGCTCTTCAAATGATTTGGTGTGTATCCATACCATAAACTGTTGGGAAAGGTCTTTTTGAGACAGCACGCTAAAGAACATGAAATTACCACACTCCTACAGAATTTTGTGATTGCTAATGCTACAGTGAGGTTTACTTCCCTCTTCTAGTTTAAGTATCCAAAGATTGATTAAAATAAAATAAAATCTACCACAATGTCATAGTATTAAAAGAAAGGTAAGACGAAAGACAGAAAAACAGGTTTAAAATAAATTTTAAAAAGCCAGATAGTCCTCAAGTTCACTGTAGCCATCTGTCATTAGTCAGGCATAGGTACAGTGGGCTAATTAAATGTTAATGAAATATAAATAATCTGCTGGTCTCAGAGCATTAGCTAAGGAGTAGTAACTGCACAACAGCTGCTGCAGCTCACTGAAAGTGCTCATGTCAGCACCTCAAACAACATCCAAAATCTGGCTTCTAAACAGCTGAATGAAATAATAATGACTTCTTCATGTAACTCATTTCAGAGGACCTGTAATTATTTTTGCTTAAGAGAGAGTTGAAAGGTCCACATGATAGCAACCAAAGCTGAATAGTTTCATGAAGCAATACAATTAAACGTGAGATTTTTCATCTACTGTTTTGTTGAAATCTTTTTAACTAAAGCACAGTATCTGTAAAAGCAGTGCTGTATTAAGATGCTAATGGAATCAATAGAACAAACTCATGCCAGGAATATTGTTTGAGACACAAAAGCTTTGCTCCTCTTCTATAGTATCATGGTCAAAGAGCGCATTGGGCCAAAGATAAGATTTAAGCTCGCTCCCCATTTAAAGCCTGAATTTTTTAATGCACAAACTTCTTCCTAACCAGAAAGAAGTGTTACATCTACCTTACATCACCAAACTACTTGAAAACAAGCAGATTCATCATTGCCCCCATGTTTACAAAGGCAGACACAAAGTCAAGTATAAATCACTCCACAAAAAAATTCAGCATGCAATACTAATGCAGGTGTTCCTACGTGCACACAAACACACATCAACATGCATTATAAACACCTAATAACTAGAAAATATTACTGATTGATGGTTTCTAGGGATGTTCTAAGCAACCTGGGGCTATTGTTTGAAGCTATTCGTATCAGTGCTGTATCAAGAAAAAGGATTTCCATTCCATAGCAAAACCCATTCACCACAAAGATACACAACATTGCTGCAAAGACATAATATTTTCCTGTAGCAGGTAGAGCAAAAAAATTCTTAAGAATACAGAGCAGTGGTACAGAAACTTTCTGCTCAGTGCTGACAAAGTCCATCTGACACAAACTATGACTCTGAAACTATCAGGGAAACGTTTCACTCTCCTCTCTTCAGCAAGAAGGAAATTTGCAAGAAATCAGTTGAGAAACTTGATAATCAGTATGCCGGTCACATTCATCCCTTTCAAATAACACAAAGGAATATTAAACTACGAAGTTACAAAGAGACAGCGTCAAAATCAATTAAATACTTCAGATTCTTCAGTGTTCTGAAATCAGGGGAGTTCTCATAATAATCTAAACAGAAGTAGTAATTCCATTTACTATAGACATAGAACACCAAGGTGTGTAAAATACCTTTATAGTGGGTGAGCACATGCACAAACACTGGCAATTTTAAATAGGAAATGTGCACTTCCATGTTCAGATAAAAAAAATGAATACTGGTTTTGAACCATTAGTCAAGAATTTTCCAGCAACTTCTTGCATTTGGAAAATACAAGGTCTTTTCAGCTCCTCGTCTGAGAGTATTACACACATCATCAGACATCATCATCACATTATTACACACATCATCAGTGTGTGTGTGTGCCCATTGTCAGAAATACGCTCAGCGATTCAAAAAATCTTTAATTAGAACAGGTCAGACATTAGTCCAGCATATGTAAATTCACACTGCCTGTGCTGGTGTTTAAATTGTAATCTCTGTCTAGCAAAAACATCTTTTCCAAAAGAATCCAGGAACTTCCTACCTCAATAGCGAACATGAAGTTGAACCACTTAGCTCTGTGCTGAACAGTAACTGCCTTTAGGCTGAAACCTATGGGCTAAGCAACATCAAAGTAACTCACACCAGGGATTCAGGATGGGAAGTAAGGAATGTCACATCTAACTGCAACTGCAGGGACAATAAGGTAATCACTGTGGAACCAATCAAAACTGAATTTGGCCAGGGCAGGGTGGGTTTATCCCCAAAAGTACCATGGGATCTTTCATGACCACAAATGGTCAGAATCATGTTTTCACACCGCATTCAAAAGCAAGCACCTCAGGACTCTCAACACTTAAGATCTCAGTTTGCAACTAAGTTGTAGAACATCACCTGATAAATCATCAGCATCAATCTCCTTTTTCTTTAGGAATGTCTTACCCAAGTATGCATCCAACCAGAATTATTTAAAGCCAAACAGTACTGTACCTTTAGTCATTATCGCAAAAAGAAGAAGATAATATTGCTTATATTTTGCTTCATACTACAACTTGTGTAGTCCTAAAAACCATTATTAGGTGATACACTCCAGGTTTCAAAATATGTTATTATGAAAAATGATGAAACACAATGGAATATTACTGTCATCTTCAAAGTTCTCCTACTTAACTTGGGGAACACAAAGAGATTTCAAGCTTTTCTCCTTTTTTTGTTTTTGTTTTTAAACATTTAGATAATATCTTTCATCTTTTGAAGATGTCATTATGCTCTTTTAATCTTTTATATTTTGCTTCTTCTGAAGCTTTTGTCCACATCCAGGGAGGCAATTAAGGACTGTTTTTTGGATGGATGTGTGCAACTGCAAATAGATAGGTTTAATGAATCTCTCACTTAAAGTGCTAATGTCTCTAAAGGAAGACTTACACAAGAATGCATTAGCTTTCGCATTGAGCAATATCTATGGACCATTAAAAATAATACCCATCACACTTATTTCTGTAGAGAAAATGGAGGAAGAGAGGTAATATTAGTGTTTTATTTTCATTCTGTATAAATTCTCTGAAAACCCCAAAAGCTTTCCTAACCTTTCCTGTCAAAGGAGCCAATAAGGAAAGTCATCACAGACATGACAAGTGTGAAGCTTCCATTTATTTCCCTTAAGTATGGTGAAAATACATTTTATCCAGGACACTGTAAGCCAGAAAATGACTTTTAGTTTTTTACCTCTCAACCTCAGACTTTAACTCTACTTTTTTCAATTAAATTAATACAGCATATTAGTCAAAAACACTAGTAATTTGATTAAAAAATCATGAAAACAGGATCCTCACACAATTTTAATTGTGTGTGATTTTTTCCTCCCTCCCTCTCTGAGATACAGTAAGATTACTTGATAGGTCATCACTGGAGATTCAATCTTGGATGCAAACCATGAAGCTCCAATGCCTTTTTTGAAAGGATGATATCAGGTAATTTCCAAGGAGAGAGAGATTCCTAAATCTTAATTTGTTGTCTCATCATTAAAAAAGACAAAATAATTTCTGCGTGATCACTGTATAGTCCAGAAGCAGGATTGTTCAAAAACAACACCGGAGTAGATCAGAACCCCCTTTTTGCAGAATGCAAGTATCACATTCATCCTGTCAAGACAGCTGAAGGCATATTAACTGATGAACTGGCATTCCAAACTCCATCTACATCAGCACATAATTTTCGTGCTATACTTGGCACAAAAACTTGAATGTGAACACCAAATAGTTAAGACCATTATATACAAATACACTTGAGAATACAATGAAAAAGTGTCAATATTTTCTGTAGAATCTCAGCTGGTCTAGTCACTGCTCATTAATTCATGCAGAAAACAAAGTTAGCTAGTCTACACTCTCATTCTCCAAGACACATATTTTTAAATAACTCTCTATTAACAAAACTTTTCCCCTTCCTGCCCATGTTGTACTTTTTTTGGTATTCTTAGTTGTATTTTACAGGTGTGTTTTAGATGGAGAGGCAAGAGAAAATGTAACTGTATTGCTGATATATAGCCAGTACCACGAGTGACACATGGATAGGAGCAAGAAGAAAACCAGACAGCAGCTCAGACACAAAACTGGTGTTTTATGAGGCAAAGTGTTGAAGGAAAGAGAACATTGTGTCATGTGAAGAGGTGGGACACAGGGATTTATAAAACCCACACTAAGCAGGCGACCTCTCACTCTAGATTTGCCCCTCCAGTTTTTGACTGACTGCACATAATTTACAAAAATATTTTAATCAGTTCAAATAATTCATAATAATGAAAGCTGTGCTGAACTATGGGCCTTCTCAAGCGCTTGAGGTATTTTTGTTAGTCTCTCCCTTTTGTCAGGCTTGTGTCAGGCTGAAGAGTGTGTTTAAAAAACATAACAGAGGCCTTCAATATTGGTTTTGTTTCCACCATAAAGGCTTGTAGCTTTCTTCCTTACTATTAAGAACTACATGGCAACACGAAGAAGAGTACCATAAGAAAACTGTTTAAATTCCATCCTACTGTGAGATTAATAAACCATGGAAATCTGACATTACTGCAGATGCAGAGCATTAATTCCTTCAGGCAAAGCTTTCAAAAACCTATTCCACAGATGTATAGACAAAATACTTCATTTTATTTTGGGGAAAGGGTGGCATCGTGTTTGACTTCAAAATTACCTTTTATTTCCTGAAATGCTACCTCACCTGTACATTTTTTTTAAATAATTATAACAGAAATGATTACTGAAAAAAAATCAGTATGTTCAAGTCAACAGATTTGAGATTTTTCAGAATATTGAGATCACTGCCACAGCTCTGCCAGTGTGCCTACTCTGTCACAGTGCTGTTCCCATACATCTCCCACATTACCACAGCCTAGTTATGGCAACTGCTCTCATCCACTTGTCCACAGCATCTGCATCCTTCAACATTTGCTACACATTTAGTTTCCATACACCATACGGATGGTTGCTGCCCAGTATAATTAATTTCCCAGGCTTCTCTGGGAATCCATCCCATCAGTTGGCAAGGAATGCAGCTCTCCATCTGACTCCTAGCATGAACTGAGACTACAGTGCAGGGAAAAGAGTTCATGCTTTCATACAGAATAATTTGAAATATGTAAGTCAGTATTTTGATCTTCAAGCAAAACAGCATTGCTGGTGTTCTTTGTAAATTGGGAAAATATACATCTGTAAATCAGGATTAAATTGAATTGTCATTACAAATTATAAATATCAGTGCATAATACATATCAATTTAATGGTACAAAATTCTACAGTCATGATCCTTTTAACCACTGGGATCCCCACTGAAAACATAACAGCTGATGCAATTTCACTGCATCCACCTCCTCCACATAGCCACCAGGGCAGGAGCTCTGGGAAGGTGCTGCTGTCGCAATGGGGATCTACCAGAAGAAAAGCACAGGTTGCATGTGTGTATTTCCTTTCCACCCTCACACTCCAGTCATGCACTGTAACACCTTTTATGCCCAGTGAAATGAAGATGACCTGTATGAGCTAAGTATATTGATTCCCAGAAGGGAATGAGGTAAATTTCATGCAATCCTAAATTGCAGTAGTATGTCCTGGCCAGATAAGGAGGAGCTGAGAGTCAGGGCTGGGTGAATGAAGCTGGGCAAAGGTGGTGCTCAAGTAACTGTGTAAGGTTTCTTAAGACTGCTAGGCTTCTAAATCTGGGTTTTAAATGTGAAGAGTTGGTGGGTGGCAGCAACAGTTTTAGTTACTGTTAATGTGAGTAGGCACAGGTGCAAGCAAGGAGTTAACACAAACTACATTTGTGGTGGGTAATGCAATCTGGTGGCAAAACTCTGATTTAGGACAGCCATAAAGGTAAAAACATATAGCTTACATCTACAATTGGCATAACTTCAAGAAAGAGGTCTGTGAAGAGGAACTGGGGCCCATGTAATCATAAGAGATATGAAAAAAAAGTCAGTATGAAAACAAGCTAATTTTCATCTTCAGTAAGGTTTTACCATCTGGAGGTAAAGATCCAGCTATGTACTTGCAATGAGAAGACAGCCTGTAAGTAGACATGTTAGAGGTGAATACTGAGGGTTCAGTAACATAATCTATGACAAAGCTTGGGATTTTTCATTCACTTTAGGTTGACTATAGCAAGTACTAACAATTGCACATGGCAATGTGCACTAGAAATCATTAATATGAAATTGCCTAGCAATACCATATTTTTTCATTTACAAAACTTTGCAGTACTACTGAAATACTGAGGCAACATAATAATGTAGCATATGACACAAACACAAATTTAAGAGCAATAAAATGTTTCAGCAACAAAATGAAACTTCTTGCCCAATCACAGATTTGACAGTGAAAAAAGTAATGGTTTATTTATTTTGCCTGATGTTAATCTTTGTTGATATTCCCTAAGGTCAAATATATCCACGTGAGCTTATGTTTTTATATGAAACTATGATTACTGCACAGGAGATGATTTTTTACTTTACTTTCAGAAGGGGAAAAAAAGAGGCCAATTTCAATTTTCAATCACTCAAGTGAATCTTCAACAGCTTCCACAGCGTTGTATATATCTGAACTAAGGCAGAATTTGCACCAAGGAGTTTTATCTGTGTAGACATATGCATGCCTGATATCTAAAAAGGCAGAAGCTATTCTTCACATGATGTATCTTCTCATCATACATCCACAACTTTGATACTCAAGATACACAAACTTGGAAATATTAATTTTGCATTAGATGTTAGTCACAAATCAGAACAAAACATATACAGTCTTCCAGAGATTTCATCTACTTATACCGTTTATCATCACATGGGTTTTGAACATCCTAAACATATACTGTCTTGCTCAGAATGAAAACAAATAATTCTTGAGAAAGGACGAGAGTTTTCTCTGGAGCTAAATTGGGTTATACAGCTGATCACTTCAAATTACTGCAACCCTACAGCAAATGCACAATATCCTCATGCAAGCAGGTAAGCAAGCTAAAGGCATTGCATTGCAACAACCAACTTCCACTGGCTGGACAGAAGGCACAAAAAAGCATCTGAAAGCAGTTTTTTCCAATATGACATTTTTATGTGTGTCATACACCATCTAAAAATCTTATGCAAAACTAATGAAGTTTTTATATTTTGCTACGTTGGCAAACGCCTTCTCTGCTCCTCAGATCTTGCACACTACCACATACTAACAACAGTAAACCTTTCAAGGGAACATTTTAACACTACACTTTTCTTGCATACTGGTGTAATTCAAGTAAGATTTTTTTCTTCGATGTGTTTATAATAAAATGCTCACAACAGTGAGAAAATTGAGATTTAAAGCAATATTGTTGGGCTTCAAACAGCATGAGTTCACTGCAACAAGCAGAAAAAATATATTAACATAATCACTTTGCTTCAGCAAGCACCTCATGAATTCTGGATTAAAAACAAACAAACAAACAAATAAACAAACCCCCAACCTCACATTCATTTTTAGTAGGCAAACACAACGAGTTTAAAGAAAAAAATAACAAAACAAAAAACAACAATTATAAATTTCAATTTCCTTGTGTAGTGACATTTTAGGAAATTTCATTTGTGCAATTACTGTCAAGTACACTGGACATCAACTGGACTTTTGACTAGGTTGTCATAAATGAACCTCTACATAAGAAAAATTAATAAGGGTAATAGGTCTACCCTTCACAATGTAAAGACAGTGTAATAGCTATGGCTCCTGTAACCAGCAGTATTTTAGAAGTGGAAATACAGACTGCTGTGAACTACATTCCAAAGCAGGTTGAGAAAAAAAATAGCCATATCTTAACCTTGCAAAATCCCAAGACTTTATTAAAATGATTTTTCTGCAGTTATTTGTGTAAATCAAATATACAGTGGAGTTCAGAAAATTAAAGTGACCAATGTCCTAAAACAACTAAGGGATGTGGGGAGAAGGCAGAGATGCCTCTGCCTTAATAGAGAACCATCTCTGTTGGGCTTGCTTTCTGCTTTTGTCTGTATATTGTCAAATCTACTGGAGACAGATGAAGAATATGAAATTTTAAACCACAGATTGTGGCTTCTTAGCAACTTTTGCAGGTTTTTTTGTTTTTAAACATAATTAATACTGCCAAAATAGCTTTGACTGACAAAAACTTGAGCCTTTTATTATCTGTCTAATAGGAGTCCATAGAAGGTTCCTTAGAGGAAACATGTATGGATTATCTCTAACATTAAGGGTACAGATTAGTTTCCATATCCTCTGATCTCAGTAAAAATAAATACTCTCTCAGGTTCTGTTCTTAGGATATGCCAAATAGAGATTACGAGATTTCAGAATAAAATCTGGATTTTATTCTGGAAAAAAGCATCCTTGAACCTGAAGAAGATTGCATTACTTCTGGTAAAAGTATCACTATAATTTTAAGAGAAAAAGATGGCATTACATTCCCTGTTGCATCCCTTAGAAAAACCTCCCTTAGAAAATCATGCTTTAATAAAGTATATATACAATCACTGTGTTTCCAAGAAAGTCCACCACAAAGTCCAACAGACATTAAAGGAAGATATCAAGCTTTTAAAACCTTAAGAAATATCTAGTATAGCTTTAAATGTTTATTTACGAACTGAGGCGATACAAAGGCATACTGTCTTTGGCTGATGCTTTTTGTAGAGAGTTGTTCTTTCCTACAACAGTGTTCTATTAATTTTAGAAATTCATTAGTACCAGAATTTACAACTCGGTGTTAATTAGAGTCACCTATAAAATTTATTCCTGGTGTAGATGAAGCTCCAGTGTTATGCATCAAACAATGCCTCCAGATCCTTAGATCCCACACAGTAATCTCTATTCTTTTGCTTAACTAGATTTGCTCATTCCTGCATTGTAACAGAGATTAGATCTGTTTTCCACTCAGACCACTAGATTTAATTGAACATAAATGGTTTGTACTCAGACCACAAGTATGCACGAGTAACTCCTATTCAGCTGAGCCAGATTTCAACTCCCATTGATCCATTTCCTTTCACTTGAAGAACAAAACAATGAACAAAATTCAAGTCCATACCAGGCAGAGGTGAATTTAACATGCGGTGAATACGAACACACTGTTTCAGAGAAGATTTTGATCCAGAGTGACTAAAAGACACTTAAAAAAAAATCTATTACAACAAAATCTTAAAGTGAAGAATTTGATTGTGTAGAAGATATACTCCTCAATTGCTAGTATTAGTATCTTTTTTGAATAGAAAAGGTGATTATTTCCACTATAAGAGCAAATACACATCCAACTTTCGAAGTTTCCACTGTATGGAATTGCACCCATACACCAAGATTTAGGTATGACTTGACTCAACACTTCTGCAGCATCATGAAAAATCAGCTAAGGGAACACTGTTGGGGACAGCTGTGGTATCAGCAGTTCACGCAGGACTGTCGTGGTTTAACCTCAGCTGGCAACTAAGCACCACACAGTTGCTCACTGACTGCCCCATCAGCAGGACCAGTGAAAGAATCAGAAGAGTAAAAGCTAGAAACTTGTGGGTTGAGATAAAGACATTTTATTAATAAGTAAAGCAAAAGCTGTGCATTCAAACAAAGCAAAGCAAGGAATTAATTAACTGCTTCCCATGGGCAGGCAGGTGTTCAGGCATCCCCAAGAAAGCAGGGCTCCATCATGCGCAACAGCCACTTGGGAAGACAAATGCCGTAATTCCAAACATTCCTCTTTCCTCCCCCAGCTTTATATACTGGTCATGACAACATATGGTCTGGGATATCCCCCTGGTCAGTTGGGGTCAGCTGTATCTCCTTCCAACTCCTTCTGCACCCCCACGCCCTTCACTGGTGAGAAAGTAAGAGAAGCAGAAAAGGCCTTGACACCTGATTTTCCTTTTTACAAATGTTCTCATCTTCTGTTTTCAACCTGTATACTAAAATTCCTAATGAGCTGAGACCTATTTTAATGAGTATTGAGATTTGTTCATAGTTAAGATTAATTTTAATGGTTGTTCCTAATGAGTGGATGTTTGTTTTAATGATTGTCACAGAAGGATTAATTTTACATAGCAAACATAAAGAAAAGATGTAAAGAGCCGTGGACTCAGTTATTCTGTTTTGTTATTCAAGGGTGCTGATTTTGACAGGGATGGGCTTTTACAAAAATCCCACTTGTGCTAAAATCTACTGTATCATGTTATATTTTCTACATCATTTTGCAGCATCTCAAAATCCATAAAAATAAATGTTTGGGAACAGTAAATACTGTAAACAACAACTTGTGCTACATCTTTTAGCCTGAAACATGTCAATTGACTTAAACCACATCTGTTACCATGTCCTCACCAAAGCATCTCCTTGGAACTCAGAGCTATACATCCGTAAATCAGCTACATAGTGCTTGGCTAGGTATTAGGACCGTGAGGGCAAAAAGTCCCAAGCAAAGTTCCAAGAAGCAGATTTGCCATTAAAAAAAGAAAAAAAAAAAAGAACACTTTCATTCTATTGATAGCAATTACACTTTTGCAAGTTTCTTCCTCGTTCCCCCGCTCTGGACATTCAGTCTTCTCCCTCAGTTGTCTGCTTTAGGTTTCTGCTCCCGAGTGATGCTGAAGCAAGCAGATGAGTGGTCATCCCAGCCCCACCCTGAGATTAGGTGGGCTGGGATGAGGAACATGGTGAAATAAGGCAGGCATGAACCTTACTTTTTATGATCCATAGCTGAGAATAACTATGGTGTAAGTAGATGCTGCACAAAGTCAGAAGACTGCTGTCAGTTTTCGACTTCCAGTTCAAGAAAACTGTGCAACTACGCAGAAATCTTTCCTTAAATGCTCTGATAGGCTTTAAGACTGCAGGTTAAACCTCCCTTACTGCTGGAAGGTTCCAGTGCAGTGCCAAATCACAATGAATAAGGTTTGGAGTTGGCAGAAGGTGACTTGTCTGGGAAAGCTTCTGTACAAGGTGTAGAGCTACCACCTGATTCAACTGGACTATTGAGAATCACTTTTTCGGAATGTGATTTGTAATCTTTACTCACCAGAAGTGGTTAAAATCCAGATTAAGCATCCCCATCTGGAAAAAGTAAGATCTTAAGTATCTCATAACTAATACTTAGTTAGAACTTCATTACCCTGAAAGATTTGAGTCTTCCTTACTGAAATCACTATGGGTAGCAAATGGATTTCTAAGTATGATTAATATCAAAAGTGAATTTTAAATGTTCAGTGTAACGAAGGACAGAAAAAGTAAGAGATCTCCAAATTCCTTTTTAATGGTTAAAATGGTACAAGAGATTTTATCACGCTACAATCTTCATCTCAAAAGAAAGAAATAGTTTAAATTATTAAAAATGAAAAGAGGGTCCACTCTTTGCAAGGACACAACATTCATCTGTTTGAATTACAGTTTTGTCCTTTGTATCTTCCCGTAGTTGAAAATTTATGGCTAGTTCTGTTGGAAATAAGAATACTTTTATCTTTAATTTCTGTGTTTCAGTACTTATTTTCCTAAAGTTCTTAAATATTGCCACACAAATGTACTTATATTTACATTTCACAGACATGTATCGTCACAGCTACTTTACTGAATGAAAGAACACTGGATAAAACAGCACAAGCTTGCCACAAAGATTTATGCATAGGCTTAAATTTCAATGGACTTTCATTTGCTTAAATTATAATAACTATGCAGATCTTCATAGTACTGTAGTTGAATTTTTAACATATATTAACTTCATTATGACACTTTCAAACTTCAAATAAAAGTGCATTTATGGTAAGTTATATTTTCTGCAAAACTCAATACATCAGAATCTATGACTTTCAGACATGTGAGTAATACAGAAGAGAATTTTCAAATCCTCTGTGTTTACTTCTTTCAGTGGGGATTTGACCACCAAAGCATGCATATGAATTGGCTTTCATGAACTTTGTTGACTTTACAATGTTCTAATGCACATAACCAACGTATTTTAGAAAAAAAACCCGCAAAACAAACAAACAAACAAAAAAACCCCCAAATCCTCTATTTCCATGAAGAGAGTAAAAAACCGATAGCTACTTTATTTCAAAAGGTACTATTCATACATGCTAAAGGCCCCCATTTCACAAGCACACATATGTATAAGGACACCTGTTCCCTACTAGTTTTTTAAGTCAGAGAAGCAGCACTACTCTTGGCCAGTACAAATTACTGGGCAAAAACATTCAGCAAAATGCAGCATCCGGCATTTAATCATTAAATACAGAGACCTTTTAATGTCATGAAATTAAAGTTTACAAAGCGAATCTCAACCATTCAACTGCTTTACCACTGTATTTGCATTAATATATGAAAAGGGAGATTGTAATTAGTCTTTTGAAGAGAGTATAACAGCTGCCACATTTATATTTATCTAACTATATAACTCATGGTTTAAAGTTCCTACTTTTAACTACCTTAATTCATCACTATCTGGAGGAATTAGCAACCTCAGGATGGGCATGTTCTTCAATCAAAGTTTCCCTATAAATTTTGGCCGACCCAAGGTTTTTCTTTATTTTTGCTTTGGCAGACGGATATAGCCATTCTGAATTGAATGTTAAAAAATACAGCCTTTGACCAATACATGATGTGATGTGCTCACATAGCCACCAATATGCATCCAAAGTGACAGATCTTTAGAACAGACATGAATTTTTCATAGGTGTGCTTGAGAGAACAACTTTATCCCTGTGTCATCAATATACAATAGGATTCATAACCCCAAGAAACCTAAGGAGCAAAAATCAAGACAGCAAACCTGCTTTCTGCTCATCAGCATTCATAAGATAGACAGGGCTGAAGCGCATTTTTTCAGCAACAGGCACAAAATACATAACATTGTTAGAAAAGAATGTCCTAACGTAAGCAAGCACAGATTCAAGATTAGATGTCTCCCAAAACACATTAGCTATATCAAAATGATCAACTGCTAAATCTTCTTGTAAAAAAATTGCGCTTGAAGAAAGATTAGCATTTGTTCTTCCATTCACCATCAGCAATGAAGAATGTCTACATAATACATTAATCAGTATAATATTAATAAACCATCAAGCTCTTTCCTATAGAATCTACAGAAACAGGGTTACAACAAAAACATTAAAAAAAAATCTAGACCATACTCAATAAAACCATTTTCTACACTGATCAACTGTATCAAGAAAAAAAAACCCTGTAAAAAATAATTAATCTGCTATTATTTCCAGATAGTTAGTTGACAGTATGTCATTATGCAAGCATACTCCAATCACTTTAGGTAGCATTCCATTCAAGCTAAAATACTCGAGTTTTTAGTAAAACAAGTGAACAAGAAAGTTCTAAGATAACTGTTGTTTCTAGAGTCCAAGGGAGGTTGCTCATATTTTACATTTCTTGTCATGGCATTGTATTGAACCACTGACATCTACAGGCATAGTTGCATATATTAATTCAAGAAATATCTGTGCAGCTTTCTGTTATGAGACAAGACATCTCTGACGGTAAGCAGTGGAAGTGCCTTGGACAGCCTGACTTACTGGCAAGGTACACGTGAATCCAGTGCAGGTAGCACAGGCATCCCATTTCGTGTGAAGTATTTCTCCCCATTCACCCCCAAAAAAATGCAGCAAACGAGTTGATAAAACTAGCGAACTCCTGCACAACCAGGAGTTCACTAAGCCTGTGTCATTATTCTGGTTTTACACTGATATAAAGAGAAAGTAGGCAACAGAACTCACCCTTATGAACCTCACATATGGTCATATAAAGACCCCCAAAAATACATTGCCTATACATATTCCCTAACAGATTTGAAATTTTTACTGCCTCCAAAAGCAGATGATGAAGATGATGATGATCACAGGGCAGCGTGATGTATTATAAAGTAAATTCATTTATAATCTCTGCTCTTATTTTTTACTATTTACCACTGACTTTAATTCATTATAAATAATAAGGAGGCTATATTTGGAAAATATTTTAGAAAATATCCAGGGCCTAGAGAAGATCAGTTCAGAATTAAGGAACACTACTTCCTTCACCTCACTTTAAGTAAACTGCAGCATAGAAAAGTAACTATCACTAAAGGATGTGTAGGAAAATCACAAATACCTATTTTTAAGACAAGACTAAAAAAAAATTAATTATCTGGTCCCATAAGAATGACTCTACCAGACTTTCCACAGAAGTATGCTTTCTCCATAACCACTGCTAGCAAAAATAGGGCTTTCTGAAAGATCCATTTTGCACTTTACTAACTTTGCAAAGGTCATTTAAGAAAACAGGTAAATGCAGCAAATCAGGTCAATGCCACCTATAAGATTAAAAGATGCAAGGCTGCTTTTACTTCATCAAAAAGAAACTTATTATTTTATGATATATTGACTGCCCAAAATCACCAAGGTACCCATAACATCACTTCTGAAGCCTTAGCAATGTCTAGGCGTGAGTTAGCTTTCTCCCACCCAAGTGAGGAAAGCAATCTATAAAAATTTACTCATTATCTTTTCTTGTCTAAAGCAAGGCTTCCTGTCTGTCTTTTATTACTTTTTCTGACATGCTCTGAGGTCATCTCTGAAGCAGCTGTCAACAGGCAAAGAAAAACAGCCCTTGCCTTCTGTCAGTGATACAAAAGGTATTCTCCCATTGGAGAAGGCCTATCTATGCCCGTTTCTCCCAGCCACAGACTGTGGCACAGGCTGAGCAGTGCCTGTTCTCACTGCTCTTTCCTCTGACTGTCACTGGTACTACCAGGTTAGACATTGGGAAACAGGGCTCATGTGAGGAAGTATTTCAAACAGATAATGCTGAGCACTAAACTCATTTCAGTTCTGGTAGCAATTTGTCTGCAGGCGGCACAACAGATTTGTCTCAATCCTCATTAAAAGTAATTTAATCAGCTTTTCAATACAGCTTTGAAAAGGCTCAGGATGGTAATGAAGCAGCACATAGTAGTCATGGCAGCTATACATTTGGAGTGTATGGCCTCTGCAGTGGTGCTCAGTGGGAATTTCACAGAGGAAAACTAACAGAGATCAGCACAAAACCATCTGTAACACAACTTGTTAGCCGCCTTCTCCACGGAGGAGGATGTAAAGGCCCATGAATATCTTGGAAGTTGAGAAGGCCACTAAGCTACCCAGTATTATCTCCCCCTACTAGTTTTGTATTCCCTTGTTCCTGACAACCATTTGAAGTTAGAGGTTATTACATGATCTAAACAAATGAATGTGGGTGAAAGTGAAAATCAATTCTTAAGAGATGTGTTTTCTTTTCCCAAAAATGCAGAATCCAGAAAATTTTGGTTTATAACACTCTGGTTGCAGGATAGAAAACACTTCCTTGGTTTTTAATGGTGACTTGTAAGAAAGCCAGACTTACATATACAGGCATATAAGGCAAAAACTAGCCTAAGTCTAGAGACTTTCCCCTCACTCTTGATTGCACACACAACTGTTAGTCCCAGGTCTCTCAATAAGGTTACAAAAGTATTTCCCTTACCAACAGAGTGTTTTTTCTCATATACAACTATGCAAAACACTGCTTATCAATCTCATATATATATATATATGATTCATATATATATGAATCTAAAATAATAATCTCATAATCAACCAACAGAGTTGAGACTTTTCAGTATGTATCCTTAGTGCCCCTAAACATGTTTTTCTCAATATATAGTACTCTTGCTTCAATATTAAAAATAAAAAAGCTGTAGTGTACTTAGCATCATGAGGTGGGCATTCTCACTTCACAAGTAAGCACAGATAATCACATGACATATTTAGAGAGTTTACTTAACTGCTGGTTTGTAGTTCAACACCAGCACATTCCTGTATCTGGAGTTTGAAAGATACACAGAAATAGCACAGTATTGTTTAATATGTATTTAAATAACAGCTGATAATATACTTTCCAGACAGCTTATTTCTTTTAAAAGAAATCAAAGAACATTCTCCTTTTTAAATTCATTGTCATATCATGAAATTGCTTCAATGACAGTTTCTTTTACTTCAAGGGACCACATTTCAGATGATCTGAAGTCTTGCAGACTACGCCAGTTTCCGTATAGGACTGATCATTTCTGATAAAGCTTTTAAAGCTTCCTCAATAGATAAACAAAACCTTTGATTTAGATCAAGTATGAAAGATGTTTAAATACTTTTAAAATTTGGTCCACTGCAAAGTTGATGCTATAAATAGTACCCAACTGACATTCTTTTTTTTTTTCACAAATATAAAAATTGAGGTATCGATGATAATGTTTAGAGTCAAAAACTAATTAAAATAAAGAGGTTAACACCTGGTTTAGCAATATTATTAAATACTGCATACATAATGTGACTGTGCACCCTATTTGAAAGCACTTAAGTTTAGTGAAATATAGACAATAATTTTCCCTACTTCTCCTCTTACTTGTGTATTCATCATTTCCAGGGTAAGAGAATAAAGAGAAAAGTATGTGAAAGGAAGTGTGAATCTACTCTACAGATGCCTTCATCTAAGTAAGATTCATAAGATAGGATTAGATCTCTTGTAAACAGCCCCAGAAATAAAATAACTTGTCCACATCGCTTTTCATTCACTAATCCTCTTTGTAAAGTGCTTTTTGCTACACAATTCAAAAAGCTCTAACTCCAAAAACTAGTTACAGAAAAATGGGGGTAAAGCAGGAAGAGAGAACACAAAAACATCGACATATTGTATAGAGGTATTTAAAAGCTTCTGCTTGAAATATTTCATATTATTTAGCCTTTTTCTAGGAAAGCTTTCATAGCTTCTTTGACTCAGAAGAACATAATTTCTCTTGTATACACACAGTGGCTCGCAATGCTGAAAACTCTTTAACTGTTCCCATAGTAACCAAAGCCATTCTTTGTATTTAATTGTTGTCTTTTCAAATATAATGTTATTGTAGCTGGAATCAGTGTGTTCTGTTGCCACCTAAATTATGGATTCCCTGAAGTCTATCAGGCATTTATTATAAATTCAGGTTGCTTTCAATAATTTGAAATGTAAAGCCTTTACTGCATTTTAGTATGTAGTATTATCACAGTAATAAAATAATTCAGGAAGAAGAACGTAGATAGCACAGTGCTGGAAGCATTAAATATTATTTTGAACAGGTGAATTTTAGTAACTTCAGTTTTAAATATGAGGATAAACAATCCTTGCTAGAGCTCATACTTGTACGGGGATATGACTCCTTTCTGAACTTTTCAGCTTTATGATTCATTCCTGTAACAGACCTGGACTAAATTCCAAACCCTCTGAATGTATTCCCGGTTTTAGGGGACATCTTCAAAAAAAAGAACTTCTGGAACAATAAATGAAGAATGATAATTTCCTTTCTCAAATTTTCTTAAACAATCTGATTTGTTGCAGCACAGTATTTAATCTCTCATTTTAATGGCACGGTGTAATTTTAATCTGCAGAACAACTGAAGATTATAGAACTTGCAAACAATTGCAAATAGTATTTATTATTACACACCTTACGTGCATTATTCCATTTCAAGTCCATCTGCTATCAAAGTAAAATGTATTCTGTACGCTATTTCTATGTATATTTGTTCCCACATCAGCAGTACAGGACTTAGAAAGTAACAGGTAATCCTACTTCTGAACTCTTGTGCTTTCTCATTGACCCATAAATGTTATTTTCTAGCTCCTCCACAAGTTATCTCAAATAGAGTGCATTGTTCCTTGGACAAGAAAATAAGGAGGTTTTTATTTACCTATTTTGGAGTGCTGTAACACACTTCGTTGGAATTGACAATAAATAATCAAGTTTAGCGATGGTTATCTAGACCATATATCTGAAAATGTTCATCTAGAACACTTACATTTTTCCAGTCAAAAATATCAATCATTTCTATTTACATAAGTCCAGATAAGGAATAGAAAAATAAGAATGTAACATTAGATTAAGATTTAAAAGGGATTACAAAAACACAGCCCCATTAATTGATTGGGGGCTGTTGTAGGACAAAATAACTTGGCATCACCTTACCACTTAGTTAATCTGTCAAAAAGGACTTCTGTTTTTCCTGCCCTGCCTTTAAACTGCGTGCATGAGACCTTTCCGATCGATGCAATCAAAACTACAAGAAGTGTATTTTAAAGTAAAAGAATATTTTTCATTCTTGGTTCTCATAACGTTTATTCCAGGTTGGTTTGTGGCTCTTATTTGAGGTCTCTGTCACTTCTGCACCTACTGCTGCCAGGAGAGATGAGTCCTTTTCAACTCAGTATCTTATAAAGTAAGATGAAGATGTTGATTATACAAAAGGACATAATAAAAAGGTAATTGGCTCCTGAAAAAAATCAATATTTAAAAATTTGAATAAAAGGCTGGGGATGGCGCAGTAGGTAAGTACAACAATTAGATGAACATTACCACACTTTTGGATGAATACCCTATAGGCTTCCTGTATAAACAAACAAAAAACA
The DNA here is from genome assembly GCF_003984885.1 of Neopelma chrysocephalum. Taxonomy (NCBI): domain Eukaryota; kingdom Metazoa; phylum Chordata; class Aves; order Passeriformes; family Pipridae; genus Neopelma; species Neopelma chrysocephalum. The sequence continues at coordinate 3,444,593 of NW_020898046.1, forward strand.
GATAGAGAAAGAGTTTTACCAAGAGTATAGTTTACAAGCATGACTGATTAAAACACAGGAAAGCTTACCTCAAAGCTACGCCTCTTTTTCCCCTGCCTGTGCTTCCCTTGATTTTTCCCAATAGCTCACTCCTAATAATCTCCTATCTATATTTCCCTCTTCCTGCTTGTCTTGCTCATCACAGGAATCTTCTTGGGATTTGGGAGATTCACTGAACATACAAAACAGCTGATCTGGGAGGAAAAAGGGGTTGTAGCCTATGTCATATTTTGATGTATAAGTCCTTGCTCCTGCAAAAGCCACCTCACACTTACGATGCAAGTATTGGCGTCTTTTTCTTTCCCTGCTTCTATTTTTTGGAGACATTTATTAGAGCTGTACACAAGCTGATGTTGTGGGCTGCTGCGATGGAAGCTCTAAATCTGGATTATTATTATTAGGTGGAAATATTTGCAATACATGCTGTTGTGCATTTAATCAATGTAGTGGCAGCAAATATCTTTTATGTGCAACAGAAGCTACATACTACTCCATTATGTAATGATAAAGAGAGGATTAAAATAACCAAAACAACTTGTAATCAAAACAATTGGAATGAAATCCTACTGTATCCACAAAGACCTAGTAAATGAGCCTGGAATAACATGAAATACTTAGCGGCTCAGCACAGGAAAAGAAAACCAAAAAATATTCTCCCCTCACAAACATCGTTGAACTTTTTACATGGTGGTTACTGCGCCTACTACTGATAAAAAGCAGCTGGGCCAGTTGATATTAGTATAACAGAGATTAATCCTGCTCCTGGAGCACTGGAGGAAGAACTTTTATTTGTACTCACTTCATAACTGTAGGTATAGGTTTTGCAGCATTCAGGTCTTTTAAATGAACTGCTACTTGTTACAGTATTTTGTCTTTACAGCTTAACTTTACTGCAATATAATTGCAAATTTATGTCTTAATCCAACCCCACTGATGCTGCATGTTGTCCTAGCATGATGATGCAGAGTCCTTTCACTTTCATCTCTTCTGCTTCCTACATCCCCATTTCCCATTTTGCTTTTCAGGGTTGTTTTTTTTTTTTAAGCTGTACATGTTTTATATATCCCATATGGTGGCTACCATAGCAAGTGTACTGATTGGGAAAAGCCAGAAGGGGCAAGAGAAAAAAAAAAAAAAAGAGTAATAGTACCATTTCACCCTTTCAGCTATAGCCTTCCACCTCCACTATCACTAAATCCACGTAAGTGACAATAATGTGTTCAATACTCATTTTGATAAGTTACTAAAATCCCTGCTCCCAGGGCTATTCACAGACACATTGAAAATGCACATAGAAGAGAATAAGGGATATTGCCTTTATTTCTTTGTTATCTCAAGGAAAAAATAAGTAAGAACAAAACAAATTGTACCTAGAGGTAGGGATAAGGAGCTTGTTCGCAAAATTATTTCTGTCCTTCTCTAATATCTCTTTTTTATTCTGCAAAACAGACCAAATCTTCCTTTTACAAATACTAATATTTAGATTATGAATACTTCTGGAGTATCTCTCCACATCTAGTTTGGCAAATTAAAAACAGAATTCCCCCTGATGGTATGTGAAACATAGTATGCAGCTGTATATATATATTTTCTCATAATTCATGTCCTCTAGGATGCAGGTAATATCTCATCTTGAAGCACTATGAAGAACTTTAGATATTTTTAAGCAGTATGTTGATCGAACTTAAATTTGCTCCAGTGATATTCCTATTTAGATCATGATAATACAACTCAAGAGTAGTATATTTTCTAACAAAGTTAACACAGCCACTGCACAAGATGATGAGTTTTAGGAATGTTCTGCAAAATACATGGTTTAGAAAACTCCTCAATAAAGCCAGTAACATCACAACAACAACGCTATTATTTTTAACTGATCTTATTCAAGAGAACACCTGATAAATGTTTTCACTGGAAGTGTACAAAGACCTATAAAACAGCACAGCATAGTCCGATAGCTGTACCATGCAGTCATAACTGCAAATCTACCTGGTTTTTCCCTGACATCCCTCCTTTCCCCCACTTCCAATGACAGAAAGAAATCACTAATAAATGCTGTTCTTTGTTATGCTTCAGAGATATTAAATTACTGCGAAAGTGAAACAAATACCTATCTACTATGCACTTGATCTGTTTTTCTAGTTTTAATCTACAATACATTTTTCTAACCAAATTAAGCACTTTACAATCCTGGCACTACATGTACAAGCATATTTCCTTCATATTTTTCATTTTATGATGCTTTAATTGTTCACAAGTAATAACATAGTTGATTAATTTTTATATTTGATGCTGCAATTATGCTTTGAAATCTCATTTGTAAGAATTGAGGTTGTGGTTTAATACACATGCCACAGACTTCTAAATTAGAAAAAAACAACAATTCCCTGGTCCCTTTCTCCCCCACCACCCCACCCCCATCTCTTCAGCATTTAGACATACTACCTCAGACTGATGTTTCTGCAGCGAAGGTAGCAGAGAGATCCAAACCTGCCTTAATTTCCTTGTGAGATGAAAAAATACAACCACTGGCTGTCTATCAAACAGAACTTCAGTTACAGTTTAGCAACAGCCTATGCTTTTACATACCAGACAGTTCTGCAGTGGTTCCTAAGACTAAGCACGTCCATTAAATTTTTTGAAAGCTTGAGTCAAAGAGGTTTCACAAATATTTTTTGCCTTGATTTTACAGCAAAATAAGTTCTGTACACTTTCAAGATTTTGGACATGCAAGAGAAAAGGGTCAACGGGCACGGCTGGCACTTCTCTCGTTCTCCCCACTTGAGTTAAAAGGGCTTTCTTCCAAATCTCTGAGGACTCTTTGTGCTGCCCCAAAATCAAGTTCTTTCAACCCCTTGAATAAGTACTTGTTCAATAAAAACTCCAGATCTCCTTTAAAACGTGAAACTGAGGGAGTAACAATGCTTGTTCTGAGTGTCTAAACTGGACGTGAATTTAGGCTGGATGAAAATGAAGTTTGTTTTCCACAGGGAACTTGTTTTTCCTTTTAAATATGAAGTGAATGAGTGAGTCATCTTCCACATGCCCAATGCAACCCTGCCTCAGAAAGACATCATGCCTGAGTGGCTCTGTACAGTCATACCAGCAGACAATGGGTGTGCTCTTCAGGGATTAGGCAGCTGCCATATAGGATAATGGAAAACACTGTAATTTTATTAGAATAACAAACACTGTAAGTGACTAACGCTTCAATTTAGAACAGCAGCTCTTCAGACGTAGATCTCCAGATAAAATATTTGACGTTCAAGTGCCTCAGCCTGTCTCAACCATCCCTGCCTGCAATGCCTACAGTAACCACCCTTTCCAAGGAACCAGGTAAGATTTTATTTACTTCAACTACATCATCTTTTAAAATTGCTCCAGACATTAAGGAGTATTGATATATATGTAATAATTTCTATTTCATCATACACAAAAAAATCCCAGCACAAAATTAAAATTCAAAATTGTCTTACAGCTCCTTGTTCTAATTATGACATATATGACAAGAATATGATTACTCAGGGTCATCAGTTTAAAGGAGTTCTTGCTTGCCAAGTATTAGGCTGTCACTTTGAGATTAAGTTTATATTGGTGATCTGATTCATACTTCTCAGTAATGTAAATAAAGCAGACACTTCCATACACTATAGTACACACAGGATAAAATTTCCACTCTTGAATCAAGTGCATCTTAAGCCCCTGCCTTTTTTATAGATATATAAACATAAATATATATATATAAATATATATGGGTAACAACTGGCATATTTTCAAATAAGATCTCTAACTACATAGTTCAAAATTACTGATCTTGATGTATTTCTTTTGGGGAAATGTGTGGGCATGAAAGACAAGCAAATCAGATGACTAAAGCTTCCTCTGTTGCAGAAGTGTCCAGTAGAGACCATGATGATTCACCGAGTACAAAGAAAAGATGGTTGCATGAGAATGCATAGACTTAAAACCAACATAGGAATTAAAAAATTTTCTCAGGTCTGATAAATAAATGGATAATCTTACTCTAAAGGACATTCTTCTTAGGGTGATGTCCAAAACCAGAATGACGTTATGGTATCATAAAGGTATCTAATTTTACGGATGTGAATGGAACAATGTGATCTTTTATTCTTGCTTCAGGCTAAATCAAAGCCATTTTCTAAATGTCACTGTGATTTGGTGACAATGTTTTTCTTATAATAACTTCAGATCTAGTTAAGATACTGTAGTTGTTGATGCAGTTATGTTATCCGTTGCTTGCTGTTGAAGCAGGGGAAATTTGTATTCCAGATTACTATAACTGGATTGTCCTTTGTCTGTGCAGTCCAGTGCTTTAAGTCAGCTTTGGTCATGCTCTCTGCCAATGTAAATTACAGTAACTATTTTGACTCTCTGAGTTCTATACAAATTTTTACTATTTGGTGCTCAGAAACATCACTTCTCAGCCAAGTTGTATTACCCCTACACATTTTGATTTCCTGAATTTTCTTTTATTAATAAAAACTAGCTACACGATATAATAAGCTTATCTTAAAGTTCCAATTATCTCAACTAGAAAATTCTTTAGTGTTCTTGATCCTCCACACTTTGATCAAACACCTTGCTCAACATTCCATCCTTACATCTTTTCATCAAGCAGAGTTCAGTTACATCAGTAATACTTTAAGCAAAATGACCGAAACACTCATGGTCAATTGCTCATTAGAAACCAAGTCTCTTCTCAGAGGAAAAGAGGAAGCTTTCTAAACAATGAGTACATTTGCAAAGCATCAGAGTTTTCTTGGCAGGGCTATAGAAAAAGTCTATGTAACTCCTTCCCTCCATAGGACAATTGTCCTCATTCCTCTGCCTCCTGCATTATTGGCCACCACACAGAAAAAGACAGGAGTTGAACTACAAAATATTGAAAATATTGAGTGCTGTAATTACAATTAGTTAGTGGCTCTCAAAAATCAGCTTATTCAATATTTGCAACTAAAGATCAAATTAGGCTGCACAGAACTGCTTAATCCTTTGGTTGCAAACAATTGCCTAAGATATTTAAATTACATATGTAGATTGTTCTCCTGTCAATCTCTCCCATATATTGATGATTGCAGTGACTAAGAAGAAACATGAGAACTGATGATGCTCCCATTCTAAAACAAGACATGAAGTTTCTTCCATACTCGCTTTGCACTGCAATTGTATTTCCTTTGCACAACATTTATTTATGTTATAATTGTTTTTACAAAATTATTTTCATTTTTGCAGTGGCCAGACACAGAGGGAAAAAAAAGTAGAAACAATAGTGTCTGGTTTACTGTTTTGTTTTTCCTCAAAGCAAGCACAAAGAGATTACCAATTTGAGCAGCCTAGAGAATAGGCAATGTCAGGTAGGAGTTTCAACAAGTTAGGTTTAGGGACGAGTAGACAATAAATGAAGTGTAAATACTATATTTTTATTGTTTTCTGAAAAGTTTCCCATTTCAAAGAAGACATGAATACAGTAAAATAACTTATTTTCCCATTATGTGCACAAAGCAATACAGGATGTACAGGGAGACATGGAATTGTTATAGCCATGGGCTATGATTTGTTCTTTCTCTGTTTTATTGCAGAGGGACGGGAAACTGGAATAATCAAAACTGAGTTTTTAATCAAATGTAACATCTTAGTAGCATCTTTTAGACAAAGAGTTAATTTGTCACTTGTTACCTTCATTATGTTTGGGTATTTATTAATTCTTTGCATAGTGATAGCCAGTTACATATTCTTAATATGATTTTTTTAATGCCTTTTTTGCTGGTACATAAATAAACCACCTTTGTTTCATTAAGCCTAACTTTATCAAAGGATAAAGTTATTCTTTATAATAATTTTATTATTATAAAGAATAACTCATATTATAAAGAAAAGCTCATCCCATGTTTCTTCTGAAGAATTTTCTATATCCTATGCAAAACCCACCTTTCCCCTAGGCTCTAAAGCAAATCAAACATCCTATTCTACAGTGGAAATTACCTTCCCAAACTCATCTGCTGTGATTTCCACCTTTTGCAGGTGGCCTGTCACACGAAAGGTAGATGCTGCTCCTCACCAGTAATACCTGCATCTGTCCTGTCCATTGAGACACAGGGAGCACTCATGACGAGTTTCCATAGGTGTGAGGAAGAGACAGTGCACCAGCATTTCCTATCATGTGAGTCACATTAATGTGTTACAGCCACCCTTAAATCTACACAGAGAAAAAGCCACACACTCACCCGCAAACGACCACAAAGCAAGGGGGCTGCAGGGTCCTGTGTGGAGCATGGACCACTGTTCTGGCCTGCACCCTCAGAAGACTCAGGTCTGGCTGGTTTCCCAAGGAGGACCTTCAGTATCCAAGCATGTTGATCAATTCTGTGAATGTATTTGGCCCCTGCAGATACATATTTGATTCCTACTAGCCCAGGAAGATATTTTAATGATGGATTTGACCACAGACAGCATAAGCACATTGCTGATGTTTACTCAAAGCATCTGCTTTAAAGAAATGGATATAAATTTCATCTCCTCTACCTATCACCTATCACTAAAACGTAATGGTAGAAAGTAAATTACAATTCAGCTGAAGCGACAATTTTCAAAGTGCTTTCATTCCGGGGCAACACTGGGCATCTCTGTTCTCTCTCTACTACCCTAAGAGTTACACACAGTGCATCTTCCCAATTATCCAGAAAACTGAAACAGTACAATCATCTTTTATCAGGTTTTCCAAACAAGTCTGAAAAGCGTTCATTTTTCACGTAACTAAAAGATGCCTTTTTGAATGGACTGTCAAAGCAGACACAAATCATGCAGTGGGTACCACTGCCTGACAACCTGGTTGCACTAGAGACCATATTTCACATTACTGCTAAAGAGCACCAAAAATTAGAAGATAAAATAACAACACTGTTGCTTAGAGGGGAAAAAATCTTCCCTGAAATTTAACAAAATACAAAATTAGAGGGACAGATAAAAAAAGGAAAAGAAAATCTGCAACTGAATAAGTGAAGAATAATATATAATCAGCTTGAACTTCTTTTGAAAGGAATTAGGCAAGGCTGCAAGAGTCAAAAAAAGGATTACTAGTCTTCTGATGTAACAATTATATTTCTACAATTTGAAACTCTCAGAGAGAAAAAAAAGCTCCTAAAATTCAGAACATGCTTACTGCAGCTAACAAATACAGACTATGTATGCACCAAAATCTTTCCAGATACCAATCTGTATCTGTACTAAAGTCCCAGGTTAGTATCTGCACTAAACAGTGAGGTACAGAATGGCATTAAAGCCATAACTCTCCCACTTACCATTCTGTTTCACACCAGTAAGCACCCAGCTAGTCACTCCAAGAAGCCTTCTCATGTATTTGAACTCGTGTAAGAATCTTGCTCAGGTTAAGTACAATTGAACGGTACAAGTTAAACAGCTTTAGCACAGACAGAATATGGAAAAGACTCACTACAAAGGCTCATTCATGTGTTTACCAGAAAAAATCTGACTTGATCTTAAGAATCTGAAGAACAGCCAAAGGATCTGTAGCATTTAGAATCATAGAATAAAATCCTAGAATAATTTCAAGTTGGAAGGGACCTTTAAAGGCCATCTAATCCAACTCCCCTGCAATGAGCACAGACACCTTCAACTAGATCAGCTTGCTCAGAGCTCCATCCAACATCCCTGAATGTTTCCAGGGGTGGGACCTTCATTTCTCTGGGCAACCTGTTCCAGTGTTTCACCACCCTCATCGTAAAAGCCTTCTTCCTTAGACCTAGTCTGAATCTACCCTCTTTTAGTTTAAAATCATTACCTCTTGTCATATCATTTTTCTAGGATCTTCATCTAGAAATCTCCCCTAAATTTCAGGAAAATATTTCTGACGTGAAAAACAGTTGGCAAATTACTGCGTCTGCTTTATGATATAAGACCTTAGCTCTAAAAACAATTTAACAGCAAATAATATTTTTGAATAAAAATCAAAATCGGAATTTTGACAGCAGCTAAAGTACAAATGCACAAACCACTTTTTAATTGGCCAGCTCAGAGGGCTACATGTTGCCATCACTATTCTGAACTGCAGGGCAGTCATATCCAAAGAAACTAATCAAACGAAGTATATAAGTACCAGCTCAACTTTAAATCTGATAAATTAAAAATTATGCACCTGAACTTCACTATGCTTTTTTCAAGCACTAGAAGCCCGAGTGGTTTTCTGTGTTTACACAGGAACATCATAGAGCAGCAGAACATTGTCTGCTCAGGGACACATGTCTGAGAAACATCTTTTTCCACACTGCCCCTTGAAGGCTGACCTTTCAGCCCAGTAAAGCTGAAGCTAAGTTGCTTTAAAGCGTAACATACAGTTGCCTGGGCCATGCTTCCTTTTCCATGCTTCTTCACAAGAACTTGAAACGGAAGTGAGGATTCCTCATGTCATTGCTGTGTGCCAGTAGCTGATTTATTTATATTAGAATTCAGATAGGAAAGACTAAAATTAGGACTATGCAAAGAGAATACACTGTTCAAAATGTTCAGATTGTTTTAGCACCTGGGCACTTTGGAGAACAATTGACTGATCTATCACCATGGCAACACAAAGACTCCTCAATAACTTCGAACTGTTAAGACAGCATGAGGTTTTTAAATCTTGTATTTCTACAAAACATAACAAAGTTAATGCAACATCCTAGACAAAGTTTAGGGCCCAGAAGGCAAAGTAAGGTAGAACTCACATTTCTTATTTTTCACCGTGACCTCACACTGACCATGCATTTCTCTGCCTCAGAGTCTGCTTTGGAGTGGAAGGACGAAAGCTACCAAGGGGTGCTTCTCCTCTTGCCAAATGCATTCCGGTTGAATAACTGACGTATGGATTTTGCACAGTGCACAAGCACACAAGAGTTAGCAATTACCTACATATCACTAAGAAATTGCTCCCTGATGAAATGGTTTCAGTTTCCAAGAAAAAATACAGGGCAAAAAAAATTAGCCTTTTATTCCTGCAATCCTGTAACATCTAATCATTGACACTTCAAAGAATTGTTAAGCTTTGCTGCTACCACTTCTGGCACCATTTACTGCTTACAAAAAAAAATACATTAAGCAAATACAGTACATTAATTAAAACCACTAAACAGTTTCTTTCTAAAACAAAATAAGATCATTAATCAAATATTATACAAGTCTCATTAAAGCCTTTTTTTTTCTCTGCCCAGGCTTCATAGCTTCTTGTTTCCTGAAGGTCTTGGATATAATTTTACTGTGGCTTACAATACAATTACTTTTGTTTATTTATAACTGTTTAACATTTTATTATCATTAACATGCATTTTATCTAGCTTGGATTACACACTTTTTTATGTAGTTTTAGAAAGCATTAGTTATTCTAAACATACTCTGTCCCTGTAGGACCTGAAAGAAGCAACTTCAAGACCTCAGTGGTGGCCACTGCTCAGTCCTCTGTCATATGCACAATTTTTGGACGTGCAAGTCAAAACCATACAGGTGCACAAAGATAAGCATAAAAATCCAAGTATTGGTGTTGTTTCCAACTATGATTATCAATAACTATAACCCAAACAAGCAGATCAGGTCATACATGGACTTTGCATTCAAGTCAATGGAATTCAATATGTGCCAAGGGCATGTTTGCACTGGGGACAGATGACACTGGGTTATTTAGACACAGGAACTGGGACCTGTTTTGCTGGATATAGAGAAAATTATCTACATGTAGAAATCACTGGATGAAATGAGAGATGTGAACAGTATGTCGATGTTTCATAGTGCTTGAGATTTTCTTGAAGCCTTTCTACAATTACTTTGAAAGTTTCTACAACATTTACTGAATTCCAGTTGCAAATTTTTTCCAGCAAGACAGTTCTGTTTAACTTCCAATATACTTGTCAGAAACATTCATACACTGATGCAGTTTCATATGGAGAAGTTCAAATACATTTAATATGTTTAAGCACAAGCTTGTTTCTGATTAAGCAGATTAATGTACTTGCTATTACCAATAAGGCAAAGGAAAAAAGAAGTCTAGGAGGTGCCATCATGCTAAACAGGTACCGGAGTTTCCTACTTTGAATTCATAAGGGATTATGAAGCGCTGAATCTTATGATAGTAGATGAAAAACCCAATCAAACAACACTGCAGGTTTGCCTTTCAGTGAAGAGAAGGCAAAAATGTTCTACGCCGCTTGAATTAACCACAAAAATTACATTGGATTTCAGCACTGTATTTCACAGCTCATTGACTTTCCAATTCCTTGGTATTCAGAGAGCCACACGACTGAACCACTAAAACAATTAGATGCTAACACTATTTCAAACATTAAGTCATTGCAACAATACCTAGATGATAGGTAACATACTGTGTTAAATTTTAAGTACACGTAGAGTAGATGAAATGGGTTTATCAACAGATAGAAAAAGATGCCACAGTCAAATACAGACTTAAGTCACAGATCTGTAGCAAGATCACATCCCATCTTATCTAATCCATCAGTGGTGTTTTGGATATGTGGGTTTGTTGTTTTTTTTTGGGGGGGGGTAATAAGAGGATGGTTTCATTTTCTTACAGTAATAGGCATGCAAGCCAGGCCTTCACAGACAAGTTCAAAGCTAAATTTGTATATACCAAGAGAAGCAGAAAACTAAACATAAATGTCATGTTTTTAATTACCTTCCACACTTTAAAATGCACAGATTCCAAGTTTGTGTTGTGATAAGGCCTTACCATTGTATTTGCTTCCTTTTCATGAGAAGAAAACTATTTTTATTCTCCAAGGACTCAATCATTAAGAAACAACCATCCTGTCTGGTATAGCAAGGCAAATGTTACTGCACACACTGTGGTTATGATTCTCATCTAATGCAAGATATCAAAACACAGTCTAATTAATTAAATAGAATTTCTTGGGAAGCCCATTACGACTTTTTTGATGATGCAATCATGTCTTGTATCACACAGGTAAAATAGTCACTGAAAAATACTGAAATATCTCAGATGAGCTGAGCATGTAGGAATTATGTTCTTTATAAAAATCAACTACCTGCAAGAATGAAAGGACTATTTAAACAAAAGGAATCATCTTTTTAAGTCTGCTAAAAAAGCCAGTTTCTCAGAGTATAAATGACCATTCCTTCTATATATGTCATTACCAAAAGCCTTAGGACAAAACATAGGCTAATGAACAAAAGCAGCAGCCTAGCCTCAGGCCAGTTTCTACTTCTGGAAACACCTATGCAATCCCTGATGAAAGAGAAGGGAGGTGTATATGCATATCCACGAGAAGGAATCTAGCCTGGTATTTAAATTGCACTTGTAAAAGATAATGTTATTTGAATAACTCACTGTTTGGACACATCCGGCATTATCATCTGTTCTTTTTTCCTTGTATCCACCGTTGGCTCTACAGGAGTAAGTACTACAGCAGCACATGAGACTATTGACTGGTACGAGTCTTCCCGGCAAACTGCAAAGATAAAAAAAATCTCAGCGTTGAAGAGTGAACTCGGTTTGCACTTTAAAGGGGGAAAAAAAAATAAATCAATTCATACTGTGATAAATACAAATGCAAATGATTAATCAGACTTCACTGTGGTCACCTGCAATGAAAATGCCATTGTTTTCCACATTTTCTAAATGTGCTTGCTTGACACTTTTTTTTTGACATTGACTGACCATGCACTAAGTTTTATCTACTCATTGGTGTACCTGAGTCATAAAAGGACTTATATTTCATAAATGACATCAGAATATGATGCACTTCTTTGTCCTTTTTCATCACAGACTGAAAAATAGAGTGGAAATAATGGATGGTTTCCAGACAAACCTCCAAACATTCAAAAATTTCAGACTTTGTTAGAAAATAGATTTGAGAAAATCTGATTAGTGATTTATTTTTTGTCTCTGTTATTACTCACTTTACTCCAAAAAGGCCAAATCCAAGTGGTCTAGAAGTGCCATCTGATGCTTTCTTTTAATAAAAATAATCTATGTGTTGCTGTGCTGAATGCTATAACTTAGATGATATTTAGAACTTGAAGAATGATCATGTATTTCAGCTGAGCACCTGGCTCAATTAAGACTAATAAATGAATACCCAAAAGTTTATGACCTCCGAACAGACAACTATATTTGTCACAGGTTATACATGTTCTGAACTCTAAACTGCGTCATTATAATTTAGCTTTTAGCAGTTACCAGTCCTAGTGATTTTGAAACTATAGGTTTCCTTTACAGCCAAGGTATACCTTTCTTAGATTTATAAAAGCTAGAATTAATAGTTGTTTATCTTTAACAAAGCACAGCAGCTTCTTATATTATATCTGCTACTACAAGGTATCATATAAAAACGAGAAGATATGTGGTGACCTATCTTGAAACAGAAAGTCACCCGGTAATTTATAACATGCAGAACTATTTTACAGAGGGCACACATGCACATACACATCCAATAACATAGCCAGTAAAACAACAATGACAGCAACAAATTCTTAGCAATTCACCAGAAAGAACGTATTTTACAAGTACATAAATTTATGCAAGATTGGTATAGCTGGGATCATTGAGCTATGGCATTTATTTATCAGTGGAAAACTTAGTTCTGAAGTCTTTCCTACCTTTCAATCTCCACAATCATATGCCTCCTTACTGCCCACAGACAACATACTGTTTGCATAGCCTATGCTCCTCTTACAAAAGAAGCAAAACTGGAGTAAAATTTCATCCATATTGCCCTGACTGGGTCAAGATCCATTGTGGTGTTTTACTCTGAGCACTCAAATTACCTTCACCATGAACTCAGCACACATCAAGAAGACATGCTCCATGCCCAACAAACACCCTGAAACAGCAAATGGCACTTCAAGGCAGCTACAAAGTAGATTTTTAAGGAACAGGTCAGATTGGGGCTGGATAATCCTACCAAGGTCAAAAAAATTCAAAGATCTTTTTTGCTTTCCGAGCAATTTTGAGCCATTCAGCAAGCAGCACAAGGTCAGCAGGAATACAGGCAGCTTCTGTCAGGAAGAAAACCTTTCTGAGAGTGCATGTAATTACATTTAATTCATCTGATGTTCTCCAGTATTGTTTATGCTTGTGTTTTTAAATATTAATGCGCACACTGTGCTAAGTGACTATGACACATAAGATGACCGGTACTGAAACCTTAACTCCATTTTTCCTTTGGAACCCAGCACAACTCAAAACTTTGTCACTGTCATAGACACACATCTCCAAAACATGGTCGTACACAATGAAAAACTTGCTATATCGCCTATGGGTATGCAAGTAGCATATACATTATAGCTTCAGGCATAACAAATTAAGATAAAACTAATGCAAAATATGAACTTGAGAAACATCATAAGAAAGAATGGAATTTCAGGTGATTTTCATCCTACTATGTTATGTGCAATCAGTAGACCATCTACTGGCAAGGTGATGGCACCAAGTAATGTAAAAAACACTATCTTCTCATTTCAACCTGGGACTGAATATGTGCAAATAAGAACATTTATGTCTATTTGTCTCTTTATTTACAGTCAAAGAATTGCAAAAAGATAGGTTTGTCAGAGGGTGATACTGACATTCAGTACCTGAATTTTAATCAGAAACACTGATAAAAAAAGGGAGCATAAAAGATGAAGAAAATATATATTTTTTCTTTAGAAGACTCGTGATACTGCTTGAATATCAAATTATTACTTTAGAACTTGTAAAAGGTTTCATGACAAGCATCAAAGTGTAGGATTTGCCCTAGATCAGCCACTGTCCATCAAAGCAGTTACAAAGAAAGACAAAATAGAGAATCACAAGTAATAAAGATGACACGGCTAGTCTTTACAGAAATTTCACAAATGAATAAAACTGTGAAATTGCTTTTGTTTAATAATTAATGCTATATAGGAGTTGCATAATCCCCTAATTTACAGCTGAAGACAAACCCAGTGGTCATCCAGTGATTGGAGGTAATGGAATTTATTATCCTCCCATTCTAGACAGAAGCACTCTTTGGTCTCGCTTTTGAAAACCACTACAATTCCTCCTTTTTATCTCAAGTCTCTGTGTACACAGTCTCAAGTCATTATGGGACAGTATAATTAACAAAAATGTCATGAAATAGTGATGGCACAGCAGCAAGTAATTTTCACCTACTGGAGTGATGCTCTTATTATCTGTTCATAACTTGCATTAAAATTATGAGAATGTGTTTGAATGTGGACTCTCAACTTTAATATTGATGGAGATGAGCACTGTTTTACTTAAGATTGTCTGCATTTTACACTTCAAACTCAACTCTTAAACACAGCTTCCTTTCTACACTTTAATTTTTTATCTACAAGTGGCTTATATTACCCCAGAAAAGATCATTTATGATGTCTACATATTGTACTCTTCACGAATCAAAATCTCTTTGATCCTTAGAATATCACAAACCTCAGAATAACAATTACACTAAGGGATTACCCCTTTTAAACACAAATCCTCTCACGTGTCCAACTGGCTTTTTAACATTCAGCAAGAACTTTAAAAATTTAGCCTTCCCACATGAATTGGTAAGGAAAACAAAAAAAAAGTAGAATGTTCAATCATCTAAGTTGGTGTCTGGCAAACCCACCAACATAATCAGCTGGTCCAGCATGTTTCATTACTCCTGATGTAAGTGTGCAAGCTAACTCCATGCTCTCTACCCTCTGGGCCTAGCCATTCAGTTTTCAATCCACCTCAATTCTCTGCTCACCCAGTTCAATCATCAACAGCTTGTCTATCAGGATTTTATGAGAGACAGTGTTGAAAACCTTACTAAAGCCAGGGCACACAACAAAGAAACCAATAAAGAAAATCTGCTCATCCATCTGTTACATTTTTACAATGGCACACAAACATGAAGTACATGTTGTAGGTAGAGGTTCATTATCACACTTGGTGTTGCATACCCCCAGAATGGCAGAAAAAAACTGTACAAGGTATCAACAACAACAAGGGAAACAATCAAGTGATTTTACACTACCTGTAGCAGGTTTAAGAAACTAACATTTAGTATCTGAGAAGATGTTATACATTTAATAACTTCTGAAACAAATAAGTAATTTGTATGTAAGTGAGATTACATTTTTCAGTCCTTTATTCACAATTCAACCATTACGTGAACAAGCTAATAATTGTAGTGAAATAACACAACTGGAGGAACATCTTTACTCATGTTATTATTAAAGAAACATTTTTCTTAGTGAAATAAAAGACACTACCTACCAATTACAAGTCAGGTAAAGGACAACTACAGAAAGGGAAAACAGTCTAACTTCATAGAATGCTATTATAAAAGATCCATACCACTTTTGAAGTTGCACAAGTTCTCCCCAGATTCTTCAATTTAATGAAGCACACAGCTTGTTTTCTTCCATTGACAAGTGTTTTAAAAGTACCCCATATATTTATCACTAGGAGTGCTGGCTTGGATTTACCCTAGCTGGTTTAAGCAGTCCCTCAACATCATTCACTATCAAAACAGATTTCTACATCTGGAAAAGAAAAACATTAGCTGCTGGTTTTTTTCCCTCTGCTGTTTCTCTTGAGAACAATGAGAATGACTAATTAGTCAGTTTTCTTCTACTTTGAACCAACCAGTGAAAAAATTTTAATTCCCTAAATAGTAGGACAGTAGGAAGCCTTCAACAGCTACTGAATAGAATGTATCTCTCCAGAGAATAAAAGGATTTTCAAGTTCTAGGGGTGTCATTTACATCATGTATTTCAAACACTTAATTGTACACACTTTTTCCCTTTATTCTTTTTTTTTTTTTTTGTAATTGAGGAGAAAGAAAATCTGGTTATCACTGCTTGCTATCAAAAAAAAAGTCTCCCTTGACACAAGATGCAAGTGATGGTTAGATGAAATTAGCAGCAGATACTACCTGCTTAGAGAAAACAGAAGGGAAATGTTCATATGCCATGTGCAATGAAGCATAAGGGAATCATGATACAGGGAGACAAAACCAGTGAGGTATTTCTGGATTTAAAAAAGCTGGGCACTTATCCTGACAATTCAAATATTTACATTTATGCCTATGAAGTTTAAAATAATCAGCTCTCATCATTCAAGAGACAGATCAAGTCTGGAAACAGCCACTGTTTTTATAAAAAAATCTTCTGCTTTGCTAAAAACCTAGGCAATCAGTCAGGAGCATGGAAGGTGCTAAATACTTTACTCTGAAATATCTGTCAGCTGCCACTGTAGAAGACTGGGGACTGAAGTGTGGGGGAGCAATGTCTAGATCTTAATATCCAATCCCACACTCCTTTTACTACAAAAGATCAGAAGAGATTTTTTAATGACTCTGGAACACCAATTCTCAGTGCAGGTATCTACATCTTAGCACATTGTTTCCAACATGTGTCTCTGCCATGAAGAGGCTCAGGAAATGAGCCACACTGAGGTGGTCTGAGCAAAGGACAAGGAACAGCTGCAAAATATGTAACTCACATGCAGGTTCTTCAGATAAGGGAAATTCAGGACAGAGAACTGTTACACGTGAAACAGAGATTTTGCTAAAGAAAAAACTTCAAAACCAAACCAAACAAACAAAAAAACAAACAACAAACGCCAACCAACCAAAAAGGAATAGTGGATCTGCTGTAAATTCCTTTAGTACATTAGGACAAGTGAAGAGCTGAGGAAAGAAAAAGGAACATTTAAAACATATAACTCAAGCTATTTTCCTAGGAAAGCTGATGACACTAGAAATAGAATATAAGAGAGGATGTTGAAATCCAGTCTAATAACTGTGGTATGTCCAGGAAGAACTGTGATTAATCACCATGATAATCCCTTCCTGACTGCACAGGTACCTCCCCTGGTAGACTCGGGCCACTCAGCAGGCTCAGAAAAGAACTAGTGCTCCAACTTTTCTCCCCATCAACCCCAAACATCACCTACATGAAACACTTCAGCAAAACCAAGTGTATGATTTCAGTTCCATACCCTCTTTCTCAGTCCCAGAAACACAATAAAATCTTTCACTACTTTGTTATTAAACCCAAAAGCACAAGGAGACTTTCAGTCTCTAAAGCAACAAAAGGTCAGGGTACTTTGTGTGAAAGCCACTTTTGCCCATCTGCTTAAAAAAAAAAGCCTAATATTAAAAAACAATAATAAAAAAGCCTAATTTCCCTGCTGCTTGATTCTAGATTTGATGATGGTCTTTGGAGAAAAAAAGAAAACTAAATGGACCTCTATTTTATTATTAGTTCAACAGTTATTCTAGGGCCTCTTGTCCCTTAGAAACAACTACATCTCACAATATTGGCCAAATAAATACTTAAGAGAATGAGAGTATATGCTCACAGTCCCCAAAGGGTTTGCTGTAATAATTCTGCAATAAAACCACAGGCCCAGTTCTTAAACACAACATAGTCACAATCAGAAATTTTGTAATAGCAACAATTACAGACCCATTATGGGCAAATGAATTACTTTCTATCAGGTTCTTATGTTTCATGGCTCTTTTATAGTATTCACAAAAGCTACACACACATATCTGCTTTGTGCTATCTACACCAGCACGCAAATGTGAAGGATACATAATGCAGTGTTAAGAGGAACCAGGGAATTCTTCTCACACACCAGCAGTTCTGCAGTGATTATCTGCACCCTTGCTTTTGTTGTCACAAGCCACTGTGATAATACGATAAGAGCCACCTGAGAAATTTGGGCCTAGTGACTTGCACTCTATGAATAAGAACTTTAACTGTAATCTTTCAGTGTTCATGCTTAAGGAAATGCTGATGTTAGCGCTGATACTGAATGAAAAGGTATGCTCTGATCACATAAGGACCTTACAGACATGATCAGTGATGGAGAAACACTGATTGCTAAAACAAACACCCAGGTAATGGGGGTGTCCCACTCTTTGCATATTTCCTGTTAAGCACAATGTATTGACAAAAGGACTGTAGCTTGGTCTCTCCTGAGGTAGAGAGACGCCTCAGGGTAGCACCTTAACACCTGTTCAATCTTCTCAAGCAGCCTCCCCCAGCTTACACTGCTCTGCAGACTTACTTTAATAGAGTGGTTGTGTCTGTATTTACGAATCTCTCATGGATTTTAAGAATCTGCTCAGTTACTTACATTCTTGCACAAACTCTTAGCATCCACAATGTCCTGTAGACTTCCAAAGCTGAACTATAGGTTATGGGAGGAAATTCTTCTATTAGTCCACTTGAAACTTGCCACCATGTAATTTCCTCTGACTCCCTCAGTTTTAGTCTTGGAAAAGACAATTCCCCCTTCATCTTCCACTCAGGATTTTACAGGCTTCTTTTGGGCACTTTGCCAGTCATTTCTTTTGCAGGCTGCAGAATCCGCATTTGTTCCTGTATAAAACCTGTTCCATAGCTCTGGCCACCCTGCTGACCTCTCAACAACCAATCGCTTGTTGCTGCAGTTCCTGCAATGATGGATCACTGCAGTAACACCAGGAGGAACTGTAACTGCATTTATGGAAAATTAAGTAGGTTACTTTTTCAGCTGTAACTACTGTACACCTAAAACATTCTAAGTATATCTCTTTGTGCTCGAGGCTCCTTCTAAAATACTTTCTTATTCACAGTGAACTACTTACAGCAAATATTGTTCCAAGCAGCCTACATAGAGATTGAAAAATCAACCTTTAAAAATAAAAGCATATTCTGTATCCAGTAGGTAGGTATTGCTTCTCGATGTCAAAAAGCATTGGTTTAGTGTTAACATTAGGACTTTTAAAATAACAACTAACTTTCATTAGCTTTTGGCAACACTATCAGTCAGGATGATGTCACAGGCTTGTATTTTTAGCACTGTAGTCTGTGACTTGTTTTGCGACGTGAGCACGAATAAAAACTATATGCATAAATGAGGGAAAGGTTATAATGAAAGACTAATGATCTGAGCCCCACCAATCATACCTAACTCTGCCAAATTGCAGGAAGTCTCATGAACATCTCAGTATGAATCTCCATTAAAATAAGATGTGGAGGCTCAGTCCTTTGGTCTCAGTGCATGGTAGTAATCACCATGTGATCCAAGTAAGTGCATTGGTTTTTCACAAAGAGGCTTTGAAGATAACTGGTTACATTAATTTACTATAGGAAACAGCTGCAGGCAGGTTCATAAGGGAAAGAAGGCTGGCCCAGACCTCCTCTGTGGGTAGCACACTTCTGTTCTTGGCCTACATACAAGCCTGAGCTCTCAGACCCCTTGGCCCTCCTAACTTACCAACGGAGCTACAAAGTGCAAAGTTGCCTCACTGGGAGGCACACAAGCCACAGGAGCTCTCACTGAGTAATAAGAAAGAAAAACACCACTGGTCCTGGGTGACGGAAGAAAACAGAACAGTCCAAAACTCTACTTTTCCAGTAAGAATGGAAAAGGAATTACTGAAAGTGCCAGTTTCAGATGGAAGCATAAAGCTGTGCCCTGGTAATAACCATAAGGTACCAGAAAGTGGGAAACCTTTGCCTCTCTTCCTACAGGACATGGAGGAAAAACCAACAGGGATGCCACCAGCCACAAGAGCTGGCTGCCTACAAGTTCCTTTTTCAGCCAAGAGAAAAATAATAATTTTAGTTCTGGTTTTGATCACATTTTGGTTTCTATTTAAGCTACGTGATGCCTTCAAGAAAAGGAGAGAAACAGGAGTGACTGTGACACTGGCATCTTAAAAGGAGGAATATAAAAAGGCCTGCAGGGCATTTCCGTAGGCATAATACAAGTCCCTGAAGGAATGACTACTCTAACAACAATATCCTCGACTGTCATTCACCGCAAGTAAACCTGTCAAAACTCAATAGCAAGTGTTTTCAGGAGCACAGTCTCTTGGCTTCAACTATTATTCTTGGCCTAGCTGAAATCAAGACTGACGGGCAAGCAAGATTAATTTATTGTGGTTTGTACTGAATGGCTGTAGTCACAAGAAATTTATTTAAAGAATTAATACGCAGATAACCTCCAAAAGCATAGTTTACCAAGATAAATTATTGAATAAAACCACAATGTCACCTCTCCTTGCAGACTAACAACAAAAGCTCACCACAAAATTGTATGAGGCATTTTTGTTTTGCAAGATTATGAGGCTATTTGGATTTCTAATACAGCCGTATCGGCAGTCACTGGCGGGAGCACCAGGTACAGCTGCCAGTAGAGCTGTTCATCTTTTCAGTCACAGAATGACAGCCTTTGTCAACTCCAGTGACAAGCAAATCAGTGAGCAGTCCCAACAGCAGCACATTGGTCGTAGCTATTCCAGACTCATTCCTTCCTTCACAGAAGTCACTCACATACTGTATTTAAGAAATGTACACCCAACATTGAAGCGATTAGAGAATCCACAACAAAAAAGACCTCCCTCTCTCTTCTCAGGGAACACATCTTCCATATTTATTACACAATGCAACCAATATATGTTACTCCTTTGATCTCTTTAAGGTGGGTGTGGTTTCCTTCAAAAACAAAACAAAAAACACCCAACCAATCAAGACATACACACCCCCCACCCCAAGGGAATTTTGCAGTCGCTGTTTTTGTTTAGTGATTAAACTGCCCCAACTCTGGAACTCTAATTAGTTAATAATGCCAATATTTACCCACCTCCCTTGAGAAACTTCAAAATCACTATGTGCTTAACCAAAACCAAACCTCAGTATCAGTTTTCTTAGTGCTAAAAGTGTCAAAATCGTATGAAATCAGTTTTGTAGAACTATTTAATAAATCTAACAAAAACACATACTACATAAAATTAACCTCTTCAGAAAACAAAAATAAACATTTATTGGGAAAAATCAATTCCACCTTCTTCATTAGACTCTGTCTGCAGTAGTTACAGACCTGACCTGGGCTAAGCTGCAGCCTGGCCCCCACACTCATACAGGAAAGCAAATTCAGCTCAAATGTGTCTGCAGTCACTGAACCATCATGCATAAGCAAACGGCTGCTACTACTCCAGCAGACTACTCCAGTGTAACTGCAAAGCAGCAGAGAAATGAGGAAAGTAGGTAAAGCATCACCCACAGTCTTTCCACTCAGTATTCCAGAAGCAAAGAGAGAGGCCAGCAGCACTGTGAGCACCTACTGTTAGACATCTGAACCAGGAGGGGGAATAGAGAGGTTTTAAGGAACAGCAGGTGAAATAATGGGATAAGACAGAATACACAACTTCCTCCTGTGGGCATCTACCATTAGGCACCCTCTAAACCTGGACATGAATGAAGAACATTTGTGTGTTCACAGGGCTAGAAAGAGAAGGTTGTTCAGTGGTATGTTGTGACAGCAAGCAAGAGGGACGCTAGAAGACAACCAACACAAGAATTTCCTAGGCTTTTTATGCAATATCACGGAAATGATGTTCACAAGTTGGCTAGGTGACAAGAAAGGTTAGCAGCAGTTATGGAAAGAGAATGGTGCTAGAAAGAAAATGGGGAAACAGAATACCATTTGTTGTACCTGCATTTTTAAAACTCTGCCCATTTACACAGCTTGCAGACTTTGCTACACTTTGTGATTATTGCATATGTTTTACTAGATTTCAAGACCAAATGAAACTATTGGGATCATCTAATTTGACATGTGGCACATGTACATCCTGTAGTTCTTCCAAAAGTTCAATATTATAGTCCTGATGAAAAACTTTGAAGAGTAGAGGTCACTGCTACACCAGGTTTGTAAGTGATCTGAGGAGTTCTTCCAATTAATGGTCAAAATAACAGCATAATTTTTCCAATTGATTTTCAGACTGCTAGCCATATATCTATGCTGCAGATAAAGCATATGCCAAGGAATATAGATGCACCTTTCTGAAAAGTAATAAAACAATTGATCATTATGCTGATGCCTTTTCACATTTTCTCTAAACATCTCAAATATTCTAAAAAAAAAAAAAATCATTAGGGCTTGAAATACAACCAAGTTTTGAGGGCAATATATTTTACCTTAAAGAAAAATAAATTGAAATAGGAATAGACTATACTTGGCAAAAAGGGCCGGGACAGGCATATCAGACAAGCTCAGCAATCCTGAAGAGCCATTAAACCAGATGATTATAACCAACATTGTTTAAATAGAGCCCAATGCAGGAATGTAGCCCTAGAAACAAAGATTAGCACTACACCAGTGCAGTTTTGGTTCAGAGCAAACCAGCAACTCAATGTGCTGCCACTGCAAAAAGGTCCAGCACAAGCCTTGGCTCTACAAATACGGAATTGGTGATTCTGAAGTCACTGAAGTCAGGCTTCACTTGGTTACCATCTCGCCTTGTAAAGATGATTGAAGGGTACACTCTGCTGCATGCGATCTTGTATAGATGAAAATTCCAAACCTTCCTAAATAAGCAGAAGTCAAACTGTTAAAGGCAATTAAACTTTTTTTTGAGGGGGGGAACCAAACACTAAATTGGTGACTGTCTGTCTTTGAACATATTTAAAATTAATACTATTCTGAAAGATATGTGTTAGTCAAGTATATATCTTAAGGTTGCAAAGCATAACTCTGCAAAGTATAATTACTTTGCTATTTGGGAGATTGGACTTGATGAACTGAGGCCCCCATCTGTGAAAGTCACAAAAGTTGGTTGTTCAAAGTCACACTTCAAGGGTGTGACATAGATGCTTCAGTTACACTGGTCTGTCAGCCAGTGTTTTTTAATATACAAACAGTCATGGCAAGCAAAAAAAATTAGCATGTATAGAAGTATTTAGGAGGCTGTTTTCTTTAAGAAAGTTATCTTAAGCATTTTTCTCTTGATGTAATTTTCAAATCTAATACTGGCATTTACACTGCAGTCCCACAGAACTCAATGGAGTCAAAGAAGATCCACGTATCAGAAAACTACATGTACAACTACATGGGTTTAATTTCTTCCAAAAATATTTTCTTCTGCATAGGTAACAACTCTGCATAACATGCAGATGTCTGTTAACTGTCCATGTGCTTGGCACCCATATGAAAATATCTAAAAAAACTTCAGAGCTGCCTGTCACAGGACAACGATGGAACACGGAGATAGACTGGTGCTGGAAGCAGAATAGCCAGACCTCTGAGGTCTCCATCCAGACCTGCATTACATTTGCTCTAATCTCATTAAACATCAAAAAACTTACTCCTCAATGAGGAGTAATTCAAATTCCTAACTCAAATCAAATAAAAACCTAACTTGCAAAGAAATTCAGTTGCTTCTCTTAATGTTACGAGTGAAGTTCTTCACAGAAGGCAGTGATACAAACCTATGAAGCAATGCAACAGCTAAAATTAAGCCATTACAAATTCATCAGTTTCTGTTCAGATTATACCAGCCATACCAGATGCAAAGCAAAAAATGAATAAATAAGTTAGTTTTCTTTCAGTGACAAACAACAATTTGGAAATTAGATATTAACAAAACATACATTTGCATATTATCCCTCTACCTTTAAACACCTTTCCTCTAGTTTTGGCTCTGATAAGGAAAGAGTGCCATTTAGTGGTCAGGTAGGTTTGCTGCACTTTTTAAACTAAATACAATAGTGTACAATGACAATATTAGTACAGGAACTGCAAATGATAAGTATTGGCACCATTATCAATACTGTTGTTTTTACTTGAGGAAATACTGTAAATGTTTTTTGGACAAGTATGATGTTTTATTTAAAGCATGATTTGGAACCTGCATTAAATCTTTTTTTTTTCTTTGTCTCCCCCAACAGCAAAGAACTACCTGCTCTTTCTCCTGCTCTCCATCAGGTGTTAATCTAGCCTATAAATTTTATGAATATAGAAGAGGATACTGGGAAATTCTGTAGGAGCTGGCAGGAAGATAACTTGAAAACCTGTTCCAAAGAAAAAGTCATTATGTTCTAAATCAGCAGAAGATGCACAGAAAATATGAGTAAAACATACATTACTGATTTTCACTGGATAACACTCTAGCTGAAGATAAAAATTAAATGGCCAGATTCACCTGGAGCTTTCTATGGATTCAGCAACCTCACAATTTCTGAACCCAAGGTGAACTGGTTAAACAGAAGCAAAAAGATGAAAGCTCAATTCTCAAATTGCACCATTTGTCAAAGCAGATGAAGAGTGTTCATGAATATGGAAGACTGGTTGTGCATCTGTGAATCCAGCAAAATCTGGCCTAATGACTATTTAAATAGTGAGAACACATTCACAGCCCCACGTTCCATCTTCCCTTGGGAAATCTTCAATCTTTACTTCAGATGTCATGCCAGAGGCATCCGAGGCACCAGTCAAGTACAACAGGTCCTGCTGAAAGTTAGAGGAGTGCAGACAGACCAGATTTCTAGAGGTACCTAAAAATTAAGATAGCTTTTTTCCTAATCCACAGTGATCCTGGAGACATCTTTTACCTACAACTAAATACCAGGGAATTTGGCCTTATATAAACTCAGCTTATATCCATCAGCCTTCACCGCTTGTTTCCAAGGGACAATACTCTCCTTGCTACATATTTTTATAGCTTGCTTCAAAAGGATGGCACACACAAACACCACACACAGAGAATGTCCAGGCTCTAGAAAAGTTGTAACCTACATAGTGAATCAGAAGAAATAAGGTCCAAGGTTTCTAAAATGTAGTGCACTTAATGGCACTGTTCCATTCTCATCCAAAGGTCACCAGTCATGACTTTCGCAACCTCATTTAAAATCTTAGCACTCACTGGAAGGAGGCCCACTGACTTCAAGAATACTCTGGATGCCAGGGCACAAAGGTTACCCTTGTCTCTTCAAATGCAGAGTATTTCCTTCCATTTTGGAGAATATGGTCACCAACCATGGAACTTCCTTCCAACTTGTTCTTTAAGTCACTGTGTATAAGAAGATAATTGACTTCGCTCTCCACTTAGTGAACAATTATGCTCTTAGCTGATTAGAATTTAAGAGTAGGCTTAAGATTAACACTTGACATTTGCTGAAAGCCCTGAAATTTCAAAACAAGAATTACTTGGAAATTACCCAATATTTTAAATATCATGTGTATGACTCAAAATAAAACTTCACTTTTGATAAAATCTTAAATATAAATGTTAGGCACTGCATTTAACCTACTAAAATATTCAAAATATAAAGATCCCAAAGGTGAAGGAAACATACTTAACACATCACCTTCCTCAAAAACACCTCTGGTAATTGTCTTATATGATTAAATTGTATCCATCAGTGGCATTTAAAGCAGCTAGATGCTTTATACACTCAATAGCATAAAAAAGCTGGAAAATCAGCTATCTAAATTATCTTTATTGCATTGGAAAGAGTAATTCCTGTACTCAGGTGTGTTATGCCATGCATAAAATGTGCTAAAGTTACTGTGCTTTAGGCCATCACCATCCATTTAGATCTAAAAAGCGGGCAGTGCATTTTCTACTCAAAGATTTCTCACTATATGCTTTTACTTTTTCTTCATACATTCACTATCTTATTCCTGGCTTTGGTTTCAGAGGTATTGCCTAGTCTAACAACATAAAGCATAAAATACCATCATGAGATAGCTGCAATCCCCTGGGATTAAACACTTGACCAAGGTTTCATTTGACTATATTTCCCTGTCTGCCTCTGTACAACTGTGCCAGCAATGTGGATAACAATGATTATATACAGAACTGCTACCCACAGATGAAAATTCTAGGAAAGAGTAATACATTAAAATTTTATATTTATAGTGCTTCTCAATTCTGAGCATCTATTTTGATTTTTAGATCTACTGATGGATTTGTTACTGAAATGTGTTTTTAATATGAAGTAATACATTAAACACTTTGCAACCTGTCAATGCTGAGACAGCAGAGAGGCTGTTCAACCTAACTAGCAAATGATTCCCAGAGCTGTACTGTCAGTATTAATGATGTCAGACCACAAACATGAAAGAAAGGAATGATTACTCTACACAACCATGAGCCCTTTTGATGGAGTAGGAAGTGAAGGTTGCACAGTAAGGTATGGCTCACTGCAGCTACAGATAGGATATACACAGACCCCCATGCCCCCAAGGAAGGTGAAGAATGATAGAAGGACCAGCACTTCTCAGTCCCATGAAATTCAAAGATAGTTTTAGTCTTTGACTACTTGTTCCAAGAGAGAGTCAGGGTGGTCACAGCACCAAGCCTGCCAGAATTCAAGAAGGATTTGGATGATAGTCTCAGGCACATGGTGTGACTCTTGGGGATGGTCCTGTGCAGGGCTGGGGTTTGGACTCTGTGATCCTTGTGGGTTCCTTTCAACTCAGCATATTCCGTGATTCTGTGACTGTGGGATCAAGGTCGACCACAGAGATCTCAAAGACACACATTTACTTCCTTCTTAAACAACTAATTTAAACTACTTTTTTTGAAAAAAAATAGCGGCCAACTGGTGGTGTCTTTTCAGGATGGTGGAAGTCAGGATTTCTGGCTCTAGAAGCCAGAAATAATAGCCCTCAGCCTGGTGTCTGTCTCAGTAGCTAAAACCTAAGGCGCAGGAAGTTTCAACCAGTTCTGGGGGTCACACGCTCTGTGTTTTGTCTGATGTTGGCATAGCCTTGAAGGATATAGAAGAGGTAGCTTGTCTTCTAACTGAGAGCAAGAGAAACATTAGTAAACCAGAAGTTAACAAACCAGAAGGAAACTGTGAGTTAAGATACAGTCTCAACTTCAGTACTCTTTGTGCAGAAATGGCCTATTGTTAAAATCATCCAGTTATGCCTCTGAATAATAAAGAAAGGCATTGAAAAGGAGTATACAAAGTGCATCAAAAATAAAACCATATGTAAAGTCTGAGATACAGCTGATGTGGCTGTTCTCAGCAGGAGTTTCCCCAAACCTCTGTTGAAGACTGTAACATGAAGATGTGGAGCCTGCTGTGGCAGAAAGCAGCAATGAGGTCCTTCTGCTGATATACAGACATTGTACAGTCAATTATGAAATTGTTGAGTGTATGTTCTCTGAGCTCTGTTCTCTCTTCCTGGGTTATGGAATATCTAACTTGCCATAAACACAAAGGGAACAAAGAAGTATTTTTAAATAATCTAACCAAACCCAGTTTGAAATTCAGCACACAGAAATGTATTAGGCAAAGGTTCTGCCTTGCTTATACATGGCAAACAGGGGAAGTAACAACCATTTTGGGCTTTATGCTTTCTCACAGGACAATGAAACATCACAAGAAAAGTTTGTGGGCCAGGACATCACTATTAAAAGCAATCTGGTCACAAGCATCTGGAGGGCACTCAGTCACACAGGTACACCCCCAGTGACATGTCCTTGAAAGATGGCAAAACATTGCCACGTTGTTGGAATTTCTGGGTAAATTGCACTGATACTTACACAATGCCTTATTTCTAAATAAGTACAATAAAACTGCAAGAAATAAAAAACTGCTTTAAAAGAAAGACTGTCAAATGAGAGAGGGTTTCCTTGATAGCTCAAGAGTAAATGTCTCAAATAACCATGATTCGAGAAACTCCTGCGTCAGAAACTTCCAGCTTCTTGCTTTGAAATCTCAACAGAACAGTGTTTAGCTTGCAGAGCCAATGAAAGGGAGAAAAACCTCTTGACATCCTGCCCAATTTGCTAGTCAATTCAAAGCATGAAAAAAATGCTTTTGTTTTCCTAAGTGCTTAATACCAAACAAGTATCCCTTTTACTGTCAGAAACAGGGTATTTTCTTCCTTTTCTAAAAGCATGCGTTTATTCTCAAACAGAGACTCAAGTGTTAGTTTACACACACACTAAAAACAAAACAAACAGCAAATTAAACACAAACAAACACTTAACCAAAAAGACCTCTTCTTTAGGAATTTCAACACTACCAGAGAAATTCCTGGTGCAGGGCTATACTGCTCCAGACTTATCCTAGCAGAAATACCAGAAGACAATGAAGACTGAAGGGACTGTAGGCCCCATCACATTCTGCAGAGATGCTCTGGGAGGGAAGAAGGCTCCAAATAATAGGTTAGAGCTCTACCCTCTGACTAAGGTCTCCGTGTTGACAGAGTATGGATGACTACAACATATGAAATTTTAAGCTTATCAATACCACCTTTTCATTTTTAATGATGAAGGTGAAACAAAAATTTACAGAGCTGCTACAAAAGTATGTGAAAGATTTTTAAGCATTTAACAATGTTTAATTTAATAATACTTAATAGCAGCTATGCCATAGCTTAAACAACCAAACGTTTTGTTAAGTTCGGCCAAAACTAAAAAAGGTTTTTTCAAGTAAGAATTTCCCAATGTTATACTCAGTCTATAGTCATGCATGCATACTGCCAATTGAAGGCTTACACCGGGCACTTCTGTTAACAGCATACCACAGTGCTACCACACATCCTAATGGGAAGCTTCACCCACTTCTTTCCTTTTAGCCTGCATTTCTGTATGTGCAAGCAGGAGACATCCAGTTCTTGCTGCTTCTCTCCCTCTCTCTCTCTCTCTCTCTCAAATAGAAGATCTCTTGCCTCCCAGTTACAGAGTGACTCTGCTCTTGGTTTTTACGAAAATG
The DNA here is from genome assembly GCF_003984885.1 of Neopelma chrysocephalum. NCBI lineage: Eukaryota > Metazoa > Chordata > Aves > Passeriformes > Pipridae > Neopelma > Neopelma chrysocephalum. Next base: position 3,473,151 of record NW_020898046.1, read on the forward strand.
TGGCTGCCTATTTAAAAAAAAAAATTTCCAGTTTTTCCCTGAACAAACAACAAAGACAGGGGCTGAAATCAGTTTGGATGGAATATCGTAGAACCATTTCTGTAGATAAAATAAAAGTACTTCCAACATTACAAGATCTATTTGCAGGTGAACTAATGCCATGCTGTTGAACAGGTATTTCACAGTTTTGACTATGGAGTTGCCTTCCTTTGAGAGGTATTTTCACAGTTTATTTACTATTATTAGAATATGAGAATGTTTAAGTCCAATATAATAGAAAATACCTTTGTATATAATTTGCAGGAATGCTTTGTCATGTACATAAATTAGTAATGCCACTGGGATAGGAATATTCAACAACAGAAGTCAACTTCAAAAATTGTACAGTAAAATTTACATTAACACAGCATTAACTTTGCATTTTTAAGAACCTAGTAATTAGTGATAAAGAAGTAAGCAATCCACTGCAGTGGCTTACACTGTGTGTTACACGGAAACACTCAAGTGGTCAGTTATTTCAGGAAGTTCCAGGTCAAGCTCAAATCAAGTGCAAAATCTTACTAATGGTGAGAAACAAAGCATACAGAATTTGCATGCACTGCATTTTGTATGCTGAATAAAAATAGGCAAACAAATGCTCATTTCTGTGGAGTGCTGTGGACTACTTTCTTATGAAGAGAAGTCTGTAAGTGCACAAAAAAAAGGTTTGACCATTTATTTTCCCTGTGCCTTTCAAATACATCCAATACTCAGCTAATTCAGAAAGGCCCATATCTAATCAGCAAAGTTACTGCTAATGTCAAAGAGCATTTTAGTTCATTAAGAAAAAAAACATAACCACACCTTAAACATTAATTATTTTTCTAATCTCATCAACGTCTAAATTTCTTATGGGCTTCAGATATGTACCACTGCCTCCCTGATACAGAGTGTATGTACTATGAAGACCTTACATTGTAAAAATACCCCACAGGAATGTTTTAAGCAAAGGCATAAGCAGGGCCATGACCCTGATATTTAATGGGAATGGTGGCAGAGGTACAATTTGTAGGAGGATTTGATGTTTAAGAATATGATTAACCCTCATTAATTAGGTACTGGATAGAGAGGGATTATCGTTCAAATTCTTAGTAACTCGTGTTGACTTCGCAGTGATATGAGTAAATCTGTAGTTTCTCGAAATGCAATAGTCTTTTTGGTTTTTGTTTTCACTGACGTGGTTTTTTAGGCATACTGATAAACATTCACTTAAAAAACAGTCTCTAGATATTATTATCTTGTTACCAGGTTGTTAATTACTGCTGAAATTAACAACGTCATATAGGATTTTAAAATTATTACATAACATGCAGGTAAAGATTCAACTTACATAAGCAAATAAACACTATCAGAGTTTTTCTACTTACAACTCACTCCTTGTGTCCAGTGTCACAGCTCAAGACCACTGTCCTATCAACGTGTTTTGGACTTCACTGGCATCAAGTGTTGTTCATAGGAACAACAGTTTTGATGAAAGGGCCAGAGGGAAGGTAGGGATGAGGATGCAGAAGGATAAAATACGATTTCCCCACATTTTGTGATATATCAGAAACTCAAGCTAAATGATTTTTTCCCTAATGCTTAAGAATACTATCAGGGTACTGAAAGTTATACAAGGCGTGAAAATGGCATTTTGTGCTGTTATCTTCTTTGTGGTTTTAAGTAAAAGAGTTTTGAGCACGTGCCATATTATAATAGAAATATATTGAATTCTGCAAGATCCTTTCCACAGAAAGATGACTTCCTCTTCTCTGTTGCTAAGGTCTCTCAGGTAAAGACAGTAGAATGAATGAGAACAGACACAGTTCTAATCCAGAGCAGAAACTCCCAGGTTAGCATGCTATTCTGGCCCTTTTATTATAATTTCTATATATAGGAATTCCCTGTACTTATAAATCAATTTTTATTAAATGAATTATCCCCTCTTTACTGAATTATTTATATCTAACTCCTTATTATCCCAAATGTAGATAGAGTATAATCATGTACAATAGGTACAGTGAGAAATAAAATAATTAAAATTTCCCAATTTCTACCAAAGCATACTTCTACAGTAGTTTTTCCTTGTGGCGTTAATTCACATATTTCCAGCACTTTATAGCCACTGAATTGCTTCTCTCTGTAATTCACATATTTAATTCAAGCCTTTTATAGCCACTGAATCATGGCTTTTCTTTAAATCTTCATTTTCCAATCAATCCTTGCAGTTGAAACTGTATTTGCAGGTGCATAAAAGTATATTCCTTTACAGAGTAAAAACCTGCTTTCAAATACTATTTTAAGCTCTAAGGATTTGTAAAAGTAGTTAAGCATACAAGATACTACAGCTAAACTAAATGTGCATTTTGAGTGAACCTTGAAATAACCTTGTTCAGAAAAAAACTGGAGTGAAGATGAAGAGACTGGACACAACAGCAAATGGTCATCCTTCCTAACTCTATCACTGATAAAGGAGCAAAACTGCCGTGAGCAGATCAGTGCACTGTGCACATTTTCTGAATTTCAGCCTTCCACTTTGTCCAACAGACAAAAGATAAAGCGTGTGTTCAAAGATGAAGCTAAGGCCCAAGTTTTTATCCCAGATGTGCTATCGCTTTTCTTTGGCTGAAGGGCTTAAGTGAACCAAGCTTTATTAGATCCAAGAGTTCTAACAACTATGAAATACATCTCGCTCTCTTTGGACACTGGACTTCTGTCTGATTCCAACAGTCCATCAGCCCCCTGGGAGCTTGTATCTCACTGGAAGTCAAAGGAAGAACCCAAAGTCACCAGGTGCTTTTATAAAATAAGACTATTGCTCTGAGGTCAGTTAGGTCTTGCAAAGTGAAGCACCACAACACCCTTACAAGCAGGACACAGACCCTGAGCTGAGGAAAACTGAGATAACTCAAATGGAGCACCAGTACCTTACACATATGTATAGTTCTGACTGAACATGGTTGTTTAATCAGTCATTCTGGCAGCCTGGGAATACAAGCAGCATATAGCATCCATCTAGAAACAGAAAAAACATATCTAGATAGCTAGAGCAGGTAGGAACAATAATGTAGTCCCTGCACAAGACTGACATCTCTTCACACCCATAGAAAATTGGCAGGGGGGCTTACTCTTGCTTCTAGTTATCCTCTTAGTACTGAGAATTTTTTGGAGTAAATGCTAATTTGAATTTTCAGTTACACCCTCTGCAGCCACCATTTATTACGCAGCTCTGTAAAGAACAGCTAACACCTTAAAATGCTACAGCATTAATTGTGTACATAAATCACTACACAATGGACACACAATTAATTTTAATCATTAATTAATTGTTTGCTATTTTCATTACAGAGACTCAAGGCTTAATTAAGTACCACAGGAATAGTCTGTCATGTTTTCTGACAGACACTGTCATAGATGAAAGTGTTCAGAGACTTTCTTCCTCCTCTCAATTAGACTTACGTCCTCTGCAGTCATCCTGCCAATTCAAGGCACTATTACAAAGTGTATTAAGAACAACACATGGAGATGGGCATGACAGATCTAGCTACCTGCATACCCACAGAGCTCTTCCCTTACAGCCTCTGAGACTCTACTGAGTACTCACTCAAACAACTGAACACTACCATAATGCTATTTATGCTGCACATAGTAGAGATACATCACTTATTTTCCAGATCCTCTGAAGTTTTCAGAGACTATCAGAGAGTCTTCCATGGTTGAGGTTGCTGTTACAGTTCAAATTTAGTGACTTTGGAGATCTACACACCGCCAGAATCTCAACCCGCACTGCATTGTTTCAGGTAATTTATTAAAAAATGTTGCAACTTATTTTGCTAAGGAGTAAAGGATAAAACCATGCAGATACTTATATGTGAAAAAGAGCTCCAACAACAGAAGTAATAGTTAATTTAAAATAAAACAGTAAGGCACTGTTAAACCAAGGTATGTCCATGTATGACAGCAGTTATGCTCCATCAGTTTTTAAACCAATATCCTGGCTGGTACAATTTGTCATACACAGCAGTATGATAAAATCTCAGATAAAACTTTTGTCTTTTGCCACTAAAAACTTTGCATAAGCAGTTAAAAGCTCTCTTGCTCTGGATAATCTGAAAGGAATCTTACTTCACTATTTTGCTAAGATTTAGCTTTTTCACACTCTACTTGTCAATGCAAATCCTTCAGCTGCATCTAAATTCTCTCTTACAAGAATTATACTAACAGACACATGTAAAACAGAGGAAATTCTTTCTTATTTCACAGTATCATTATTTATTATTTCATAGCAGTAGTATCTATCCAGAGCAGTTGATAGCAAACAGCGGATGCTAAGGATTGTGGGAAACAAACAAATGTTATTTCACAGAATATCCTGAGTTGGAAGGGACTCATGAGGATCATAAAGTCCAACCCCTGGCCCTGCACAGGACAACACCAGGAATCACAAGCATGTGCCTGAGAGAGCTGTCCAAACACTTACTGAATTTCTACTACAAAGAGGTCGCTATGCCAGAAGCACATAATTAATTCAGTCCTGAACGAACAATGAACTGATGAATGTGTGATCCTGACATAAATGTGCACAGATGAGGAATTCATACTAGTGAGCTACTCATCTTCACCTTTAATCCTGGAAGAGTACAGATCACCTTTAATACACTCTTCCAGGATCTCATCTGTGGCACAGGCAGGAGTCTAAGCTTTTCCTCAATCCTCAGATGGAGAAAATGAGAACTGAGTTCTGTTGTTTCTTATTTTCCATGTAAAAATGGAACACTTTGGTAAATACATTTTGTATAATGACACCAAGGCTGAGAAGAACAAAGTGTCTTTTAAGATACCAATCTACTACCAAAACCAATCTACTGAAATTGGTACTAATAGAGTTTATATTTAGGCACATCCATGGATGGTCGAACACAGACAAAGATAAAGTGCAGATCTGAAAGTTCAAGTGTAAATTCAACTGACCAAAGCCAACCATAGAACTTCTTTGTAAGTTCTATTTAAAAACCAGAAGATACACAAGGATATTTGTATTATTTTGGGGACTGGTGAATGTATTTACTGAAAGCATCATCTCAGCATGACTGTGTATGAGAGAGTCTCATGAGGCCCTGTATTTAGTCTCAAAATGATTCTACTAATATGCTCCATTTATTAGTATAACCTTTTTCTTTTCCCTCGTGGCAACACCAGAATGCTTAACATAGCCTCTGGGTTTCTTTTTAGGCTAACAAATCATTGCTAATAAAAATCAAAAGCAGCTCACAGTTCTGTTGATTGAAAAACCTGTTAAGACCAAGATGAGAAAAATAGTTGGCTTCCTTCTTTTTACAGTCTTTCCTCTACTAATGAAGTAAAAGATCAAACAAAATGTACAAGTCTAGGTATTTAGTTTTGACAGAAAGTGAGCATATTAGAATAAGAATATGCAACAGAAGCTAACTTACTGAACAAGATGGTATTTACCTGGACATTTTCCTTACCACAATGAAGAAATCATATTGCTTCACGGAAGTCATGAATGAACACAAACACAATGTGCATCAAAGAGAGAAAAAAAAGTTTATTTGTTACCCACATCAGAATTTTTTAAAAAAGAGAGAGAGAGAAATTTGCATATTAGAACAGTATCTATTAAGTTTAAGATAAATGTCTGTTAAAGAAAATGGTAAGAAATATGATTCTGATTAAGAATCAGGGTCAGAGGTAGAAAACATAACAGTGGGAACTCTAGGTACATCTGTTCACTCATCTTACCATCTATTTTTCCTTTGCATACATCACTCAGATCTAAGAACACAAGATCCAAATCAAAATAGGAAAAAATGTGAAGCATGGGAAACTCTCAAGGCAACTGGTTGCAGTCTCATAACTGAGGTAATGGAAAGCTCACAGGAAACACACCATAGGCAACATCCTGTATTGGCAGGAAAAAGAAAGAAAAACAAACAAAACCAAAAGCGCCAAATGAGGTATTTAGCTCTTTCCATCTCTAACTTTTGCATTATCCAACTCTACTAGGTGATCTGAATGTGTCTGGTGAAGTGATTAACAATGAAAGAGATAAAGCTGGCATGTAACATTTCAACAGTAAGCTTTAGGGCTATTTGCCTACTGTTGGCAATGGGCAGTTTATGCTAGTTGGAGCAATCATGACAAATTCTTTTTCAAATACATTGGCTTTCACTGCAGGTATTTGGAAACAACCGAGTAAAATTGAGGCTTGTTAGGCATAGCTGGAGATTGAGTTTACCTCATATTTAGGAAGCCATCTCTATAGCTGTTTAAGTTAGCAACTTAATTTGCTTTGAATTTAAAAACTAAAATTAATGGCAGCAAAAGAAAACAATTTTCAGCTCAATTTCAGCATAATGAACAGGAGCTGCATAGCTAAACAACAAAAGTGTTCTGCATTGTAAGATTACATAGTGAACTTGATTCTCTAGCAGTCTTCAAATGGAATTCCCATTTCAGTCAATTATAGACTATTTACTTCATTGCTTTTTGAGCCTTTAAACATCACTGGGTTTAATTAATTAAACAAATAATCAACAGTTTGATTAATCAAGTGTATATGCAAAAGCCATTAAAAATTAGGATCAAGGAAACCTTTCCAGCAACTTCAAGTGACTTTGCATGATCACATCAGTAATGGTCTGCCAGGAAAATAAATAAAACAAATAAGAGAACTGCTATTCTCTAGATACATATCTGGATGTATGTGACTACCTCTTTACCACAGAACCTAGCAGGTATCCAGCACTTCTCAAATACAATCCAGTTGTATTTGCAAGCAAAACAGATTGAGTCCTTACATCAGTTTTAAGAAACCAAGACAGAACCCACAAAAACAACAGTAGGATTCATGTCAGCAGGTATCTATACCTGGGTTAGTTGTTTAGACAACTTTACAGCCCATGCAGAGAAACTCTCACATCTGAAGTATGTCTCACAAAAAGTGGTGGTGCTCACCAGCCACTAAGAACACAAAGAGTCCTTGATGGTTCAGAAGTAGATTTCTAAAATTAGGCAATATGAATTTCAGGCCTGCGCAGTGACAAGAGAAAAGGGGAGACAGGGTGATGAGGTGTAGAAGTAGTGTTTTGAAATCACCTTCATTCATGCTCTGAGGACACTGAGATGTTGCAGGAAAAAGTGATACAACCTAGACACTCAAAATGCCTGCTCTTAATGCTAGCTAAGGACTGCAGTCAAAACACGTCTTAAGTACTAGGGACTAAGCTTCTGCCTGGATGTTTAGCCAAACAAACCAAAGACTGAGTGAACAGCAGCAACATCTTACTTGGGATAGCAGTGATCTTGAAAGCTATCTGTCTGCCCATGCAGAAAAATGTGTGGGCAGCTTTTAAATCATCTCCTGAACCACGTTTTGAGGTAAATTGCCACTGATCTTCATTTGTCTTAAAATGCCAAGTTCTAAACTGCAGAGCCTCAGGAACTGATTTGCTAACAATTCAGACATCAAGGCAGGGGGCACAGGCTTATCAACAGGACAGTTCTCAACATTAACTAAATCCTAGAGTAGAAACATGATTCTAAGCAGCTAGCAATAGTACAACATACAGGGGAAGGTATATTTCCATGCCCTTCAAAGTTTTTAAATATGGGAAATTGGAAAACTAAGTCGCATGGACAACCAAGACAGAACCTTATGTGGCCTGACACATGAAGAAAAAAAAAAACTGTGTCTCTAATAGAAGGAAGATAGCAATTACACATCACTGAAAAAAAACAACCAACTGAAATAAAAAATGCTGAATATAACACATGGTATAAGAGTGACATGGAAGGAAAAAAAAAAAAGAAAAGGGAAAAACCTCTCAGAATTCCAGTTTGCATAAATGACTGACACTAATTATGACAATGACATGAAACTACAATGCATGAAGAAATATTCATCCTACAAAAATGTTTCACATTAATATAATTAGGCTACATTCATATATCAATAATTGACACCACTTATTTCTTCCAGCTAAGTGAGTTTAAATTACCTCATACAAAATAAAATGAATGTAGGTTACTATGGTGATCAGTATAATTCAGGAATAACTGGTTTATATTTTAAACAAACACATTTGATTCTTCAACCTGAGGCTCAGAAAACATTTAGTTTTGAACTCTGAACTTCAGTTTTCCTGCCTAAAGTCCATGATGTAGAGGAAACTATGACTTCCTCAAAGTGATTAATGCATTAAAATGATCTGTCCGTGATGATGAATTATGTATAAAACCATACCATTCTATCACTGCTTTCTGTTCAGTAACAACATCTGAAATTTATCAAAAAAGGTATCAAGCAATATGACTGCATATAACTGATCGTTTTTCAGTCATGGTATTCCAGGCTGTGATCTCCCCATAACAATATACAAAGCATTAGGCCTGACAAGTATTAAGATGAGAAACCACTGAAAGAACAGGAAACACCTGTGTCTTGGGGATTGGTTCTGTTTCTTCAGCAAGGGCACTAGTTCCATGTCGCACTACCGTACAAGACGATACTGTGCCGCCTTATAGTTATGGCGTAGGAAGACAGATGCTTAGTTCATTAACACAAGCCAAACACTACTGATTTTTTTTCCCAGAACTAAAGTGATTCATACTGGCTCATAAAATCTGTGTTCATTGGCTGAATGAAAGATGTCAAAATATTTTCACACAAGTAGGGATGGTCAATTATGTGTTCTTTCAAAATTTCTGTATTTTCTTCTAGTTTTGAAAGGAAGCATTTTTCCACTTCTGCAAATAAACAGATGTTAGCAATACCATAATTAGTAAGTTCTATAGTAGAAGCATCTAAACTCTCAATATCAGTGGATACCAGAAAACTGTACAGAGAAGGTATTACAAGCACAGGATCCAGAAAGTCACAAAACAATCCAGTCTGTGATTGGGTATAGAGCATAGTGGTAAGCGTAGATTACAAAAGTGGCTCAGATGGTTTGCAGTATTTTTTCCTGCATTGTAGTTTGTTTGCTAAATCGGGTTTTAAGCAACCAAGACGGTGAAGGGCCTTGAGGAGAAGCCTTATGAGGAATGGCTGCGGTCACTCCGTCTGTTCAGCCTGGAGGAGACACTGAGGGGAGATCTCATTGCAGTCTACAACCTCCCCATGAGGGGGAAGAGGAGGGGAGGGCACTGATCTCTTCTCTGGAGTGACCAGTGACAGAACCCAAGGGAATGGTCTGAAGTTGTGCCAGGAGAGGTTTAGGTTGGATATTAGAAAAAGGTTCTTCACTCAGAGGGTAGTTGGGCACTGGAACAGGCTCCCCAGGGAAGTGGTCACAGCACCAAGCCTGACAGAGTTCAAGAAGTATTTGGACAATACTCTCAGGCACATGGTATGATTCTTGGGGTGTCCTATGCAGGGTTGGGGATTTGACTTGATGACCCCTTGTGGGTCCCTTCCAGCTCAGCATATTCTATGATTCTGTGGTAATTCCATTAATGTTCCTGTGATGCCACCATAAAATGTTTTGAGATTCTTCAGGATGAAGAGGTTCAGTTAAAATATGGATGTATATACAGAATGAATACTTGTGAAGTAAATTCACTTTACATGTTGGTGCGATACGTATGATGAGAGCACAGCTACAGATCTGCCAAAGGCAGAATGACAGCACAGAGTGCTGGAGCCCTCGGACCAGCCCCTTCCTCAGTACAGACTCATTATCACAGCCTGAGGATGCAGTACTTGATGATTCTCATTCCTCATGCTCTAGATCAGAATCTCCTGTTTGCTTCTATTCACTGTCAATCAAGACACTAAGCTCCCTGTGGAGCATTTTGTTTCATCACTGTCAATTTGATTGAAAGCTATTTACTTTCTCCTTTGTTAAGAGTAAACATCACTTGCAAAATTACAGCAAAAGAAGGTGTAACAAATAATTTCTCAAACAATCCAGTTGGTATCAGAATCCTATTTGCAGAACACTTACCTAAGTTATTAAACTGCGGAATACATTATAGCACTTGGAATCACAGCATATAAACACCCATAAAGAAAAGAATGCATCCCAAAAGACTCCTTATGTGAGAGATAAATATTGATGAGTAAAGAGTATCTAGCAAGGGATTATATAGACAACACAGACAGAAGTACATCTCAAATTTCCTGAATCGAGACTACATGCCTTTCCTGTAAACTGTATGATTTATTTCTCCTTGCCCAGGGTACATCTGTAATTCCATTGCAGTTTCTGGGAAGGCCATAAAACTTACCAAAAAAGAAGCTGTTCAGAATACAAAATACTTATATAAGTGTAAGTTAGTGTTGGTTTAATTTAGGATATTCATCAAGTAAAACTAGTTTAAAAATATATTCATTCTTATCTGTTAATGCTTACACAGCCTTTACCCGTGCTCAGCTTATTAAAAAAAAACAAAACAAAACAAAACTCAAAACTAACAAGAAAAATATTTCTCCCCTCCTCACTGACTCTTTGCTTTTTTTCTTCTCAAAACCCAGAAATCAAACGACCAGAATGACAATATTTCTGTGGCAGAATAATTATTGATTTCTAGACCAGAGGTACTACAGAGAATACACAAATCTGCACGATACCCTTGACTGTTAGATGTACTGTTAGAATCTCTCTGAATTATGTGAAAGATATACGACATCTCACGTTACCAGAAAGTTCCCTACTGGGTGCAGATGAGAAGAACATTACTCAAATGGCACTCCCTCCAAAGACACTGTAGTAAATTCTTTCCTCTGACTCAATAGTCACCTATTTAAAATGACAGTCCTTAACTAAAATAATCCTTCCAAGTATATTTTGCATCCATTTGTTTTAGTGTTTAGAACACACTACTTCTCTAAGCAAACTAGCTAGCCTACACTAGAAGATACGAGTCTGTAAAATTCAGGTTATACTTGATCGCCCTCATCTTCATTAGAGCTGAACCAACTTAAACATCATAAAGCCCCACAAGCACCAAGGAGAACAGTCTGACACAATAACAAAATTAAGCTGTTTTGCATTTTGTAACTGGAGCAAAATTAGATCTTTACCAATCAGTTTGCTAGAGATACTTTCAAATGCAAAGCAAAGTTCTGCATTCATTTGGAAACTGAAATCAAGTCCCTAACAAAAATATTTCTTTAAAGTAGATTTTTTTTTTATAAAACTATAGGGAGTACAGAAAACATTTTGTTGCTGTTCTCAAACCCAATATGCATCTAAAAGTTTATCACTACCTTAGCAATGTGAGATTTTCTTTTACTAAAAATGTTGGGAAAAAAAATCATCTAACATAAATAACGTATCAAACACTACGTTCCCTTCCAAACTACTCCCTAAGTCTTGGCCATATTGATCAATATAACTGGTCTGCTCTGGCCTCCAATCGGGAGGTCTGGAGACACACTGTCTATAACGCTGCTGATGCCTTTGAGAACGCACACAGGATCACTCTTGAGGAGAAAAGACAACACAGAAAGAATCGTGCCTTGCAGAACATAACACCTAAGGAGTCTTTCTGCTGTGCCTTTTACAATCGGACGTGCCTACCTCGTATTGGCCTTTTTATCCACCAGCGTGCTTGTAACAAATGTGGATAGAGCCCTTCCCAAATCTTCGTTCACGAAACCTAGCCATGATGATTCCCTAAGTACTCAGCAAGCGCTACAGGGCATGAAGAGATCCCTAGACCACAACTACAAAACCTCATTTGCTCCATATTAACAGACATAACTCCAAAAACTGCACCTTGAGGATGACTGAAATTCAAGGTTACTCCTCACTGGGAACTCTACATAACTCTGACACTGTACATGAGAACTCCCTTTTTTATAACATCTTCTGTGTCACCTCCAGAATACGTGACTTCTCTTTCCATCTGGAAGTGACAAACTGTAGAAGCAATAACCAATAGTGACTCAGCAGCATTGCTAGGCTGCCACCTCAAGAACTAAGAAAATAAACAAGGAGCTTTCAGTATTTTCAGCGTGCAAGAAGTCTCGTTTCTGTCATGCTATCTCATATGAACATACTTACATGGTAATGTTTCAGAATGAGTACCAGAAAAGGAAAAGGGTTTAGAAAAAAATTACACAAAACAGTCCAAAGCTATACAATAAATTCAGTGTAATACTCCTTATAGTATTTGCTATGGAAAATACAATTAAAACTTTTTAAGCTACTACATTAAATACTAAGGTAAAAGACTGCAAAAAAAACCCCAAAAAAACCAACCAGATAAATGTTTCTAAATCCTATCCTCGGCTCAGACAGCACACTGGCTATTATTTTTAAAATACAGGTACACTAAAAGGCGTGAAAAGTTTTTAAGTTATTAGCTTATTCTTGCAGTCTGGACAGCTATACCACACAGACTAATGCATGTGAATAAAAAGATGGGAAAAAAAAAGCCTCCTCACACCCAAACCAAAACTACTGATATCATGAATGAGCAGAAGGTCAAGTTCCACTAAGTATAGAAAGCTGCATCAGCACATGAAAAATTACAACTCACCACGTCAGTAACAATCTAAAGAACAATGGCTTCATAGACCCTCCTTTAAGTAGTCTATACCTAATCCCCTTTATTTTTTAATCCATACATATCCTCTTTAGTGCATGTAGGCACTGCATCAGAAAAAGAAAATACGGACAGTATTTTGATTTTTATCAAATCGTAACATCTGACACTTGAACCATCAGTATTCCTTAACTCCATAAAACCATTTCAATCAGTGCATAATACCTCCATAAATGATTTGATTACTTGGTACCTAAACAGAAGGGTAAGGAGTAAAGGTCTGTGCACTTAATGTCACAGACTACATAATAAGCTAGGAGCTAAGATGCCATTAAAACACAGTAGATCCAGATCCAGCTTCTGCTTATTGAGACAGAACTGCTTTTCAAGAAATTGTGATTTGATTCCACAGTACACAAACTCTTACAAAATAACCTCATATAAAAGTCCTTCACTGAGTTTTGACTAATTTTTCCCAGTGCAGGTATTCTAGATGTTCATATTAGGTCATGTCACAGGTGGAAAAGCCTAAAAAAAGTCCTGTGCTCAAATACTCTTGTGTAGAAGAGAAGAAAGCAGCAGTATCACTTTAGTCACCTACTGGGAAAGTCTATTGGAAAATACATACTCAAGATACAAAATTCAGAAATGAAACTGTAAGATCATGGTCTTTGGTTAGGTAAGAAAAATCAAATATTCTTGTTAAGAATCCCCTATTCAGATTATTTTAGTTATTTAGGAATCTACACATGTGATCAAGGCTGCCAGGAAGGACAAAGGAGAGACCCAGAGCACACAACTTTCTAGGTTGACTTAGTTGGAATTACTACAACAATAAGTAAGATAGGCTCCCCCAATAATTTCTTCTGAGGGCTGCAAAATATCAAGGCACTATATTTATGCAAGAGAAACAAAATTAATTTATTTAAGACGAGAGATAGTGAGGGACCTAATCAGCTTCTAATCTCTTTCTGGTTTATATTAAAGAACCAATCTCACATCGCTTCCTAAACAGGACTCTGGTGGGTTAAAAGGCATGCTAAGATTTTAAATGAACCTCACCAAAATGAACATTGAATAAGTTATTTTTGCTGTGGGGTTCCCCCCCCCACCCCCATATTTTTTTTTCTAGGTCTATTCAGACTACTGAGTGTACTGAGTGTTATAAAAAAATAAAACTGTTTAATAAAAATTTTCTTTAGGAGTAAATTCTTCTTACTACCTATTTCTACTCTGCTTAGAAGATTAAGAACTAGCCCGGAATTATGTGCTCATTGTTTTGGGAAACTAGCAGAGTTTGTATGGACTAAGCCTCACCAGAGAAGAGTACTTTCTGGAGGATTTTTTTTATTTAAAAGATATTAACATTTTAATTTAAATAAGCAGACTGTGCTTTGCTACCAACTCTAATTTTCCTTGCAAAACAAAACAAAAATTTTGTGGTGTCTTCAAATCTTTTTCTTTCATATCCATGTGTAGAAAACACATGAAATTAAACAGATAGATGGCATCCCCAAACTATTTTAGGAAAAATAATCATTACCCACATTAGTCCATATAATAGTTATAACTATAAATTTTCTCAGGTGGACTACATAGTTTAGTCTTTTACCAAATATGTTAGCAATACTGTGCTCACGCATACTTTTTGCCACAACATAATTGTATTTAAGCAAATGATAGCAACTGAATAGCTATTAAAAAGTCAGTCTCACAGGAGGCACTAAGATGAATTGAGTTCAAGTTCCAAAGACCAAGGTCAGTCACAAATGAGCTTAAATCTGAAGCAAATGATCCCACTGACTTCCATGGAGATAGTTATATGCCTTAGGCTACATACATGCTTAATTCCCTACTGAGACATTCTCACAGTAAATTCTTGAAGTATCGAAAAATTCCTTTTTCCCAAAGGAAAAACACGTTTTTTGTAGTACTCTTTGATACATTAGTAATGTATTTCCCACAAACTAGCAAACATACATATATACAAATGAGTAAAAACAGAGAATAAATCTGAATCTATAATGAACTTAAAAAAGATATATCAAAGGGATAAGTGGTAAATTCAAAACATGCTGAATCATCCTTCATATAGACAGGAATTTGAACAGAACAGTAAATGCAGTGACCTAAATCCTTATGAGATACCAAAATTTCAAATATATTTTTGCAGCAATGAATATAGGGACAATTCATTCCACATTATTAGAAAGTAGACTGATCTCCAAGGACTTCTACCAACTATAATTTATAAATACAACTAGCATTATTAAATAATCATGGGGACTCTATTCTACAATGTGAGAAACAAAATAGTCTATTGGGAGGCAGAATTCTCCATTATTATAGCTGTAAAAATCTGTCAAACTGTTATCTCAGTTGACTAGACTTTCAAACTTGAAAGCAAGCAAGAATTACCACCTTTGACCTACAGTTTCAAAATATATACTGTTACTTGACTAAGCTGTTACCTGAAATCAAGAACTAACTAAAGGTTGAAAATATACAGGCTGTCTGTATTTCATACCACAATATGAGATTTGAACAAGAATGTACAGTAGAAAGAATCCCATCAAAACACAACTCTTTAATAGAAAGCAAACAGAATGAGGCTAAGAGAAGAGTTAAAGATGAACAAGTAAGGTGGGTTTTTTTTGCACAACATCTCTAAAATGAGCTGAATTTGCAAAAGTAGTATTTTATAAAGTTGCAATCATAATAAATCCAAGTGTCACCTAAGGTAATACAAGCTCCTGCATATTTCAGGAAAGTACAGAAAGCTTGGCAGGTAAGAAGAGAGGAAAAAAACGTGCCAAATGTGACTGTGAAGGGAGAAGCAAGACAACCTCACTTCTGGTTAAGAAAAAACTGACACAACTGGAAGTGTCTTCCTTTACTTACAATGAAAAAATATGGGAAATATAAATTCTCCCACTGAAAGAAAGTGCAGTCTTTTCTCTCATCTCCTCTGGCCTTGCTGAGTACCCTTTGCTTCCCTCCTGGCACCTGCCACTGAGCTGATTCAGCGGCTCATTGTTCCTTTATTCCAAGGGAAAACCTCAAGAGCTTTTCTTGCAGGTTAGATAACAGTCCAGGCTATTGTGACACTAGATGGACCACACAGCATACCTCTCCATAACTTCTTACTCTGTGTTTGCTGTGGGGAGCAGCACACACAGCAGGTTCACTTGTATTAGAGGGCCCCTGCTTATGACCCCTGCAGCCTGAAATATGCACACCACCTGGATTTCTTTCAAACCTGTTGATTTCTTTTCAGAATAGAGGGACAGAATAACACTTCTGCTGGTATCTGAAAGCTATGAGAGTTTGAAAAATTATTTTAAGCTGCTTGCCATATATCAGTCTAAACCAAATTTAGAGCAACTTCATTCCAAAACATGTTATTTTTCCCAGAAGCTAAAGGTGAGATTTTTTTCACGCCATTTTTCCTTCTTACCTCTATTCATTTCTTTTCCCCTTTCTGTTTACCCCTCCTCTTTACTACCTGTGATAACTCAGTGTCAAAGGATCATGGTATGAGTTTCCACAAAACTTCAGTACAAGGCAATGCCTTTTGCCTGGTCAAACTCCTTCCACAGCCAGAAGTGCCCCTTCCAGATGCACAAAGATACAGTCACCAGCTCCTCCATGTGAGTAACTCCACACAGCTCTGCAGAGTCTGTGAATACAAGTGTGCTGCATTTGCAAGATGAGGGGTTTTGATTGAAAATCCTCAGAACCAGGAGCTATTTGCATTTAATCCAACACACGCTGACAATAAGATGGTTGAGTAATGTATTTATGTCATTCTAGCTTAAACCCTATAATTTACAAGTACATCATGTCAGTAATGTTATATTAAGAAGTATCAAGAATACTTTTTCCTGAACCCCAATCCTGCAAAAATCTCCAAAAAAGTCAAACAAATTAAAGATTAAGTAGGGAAGAAAACAATGAAACTGAACCTTAGAAATAGAGTTATTTCGTGTTTTATTCATGGAGAAAATGTATTAGAAATACAGAGACTTGTCAAAACTATTTTCTGTGAAATTAACAGCTTTGGGAAAAAGCTCAAAAATACTACAGCACAGCTATACTTTCATTTTATCTACTGCCTGCTTTTCAACCTTCAAATAAGTGTATTTTTACAGTAAATTGCTTTTTTATAGAGAAAAACTTCTGTGAGAAAAAATTGATCAAGTCAGGAAGATCTTCAACAGGTTAATCATGGTGCTGGGCTTTTGACAGTCAGCAAATTCACAACCTAGTATAACAAAGAGATGTTTACTACCAAGAATTTTTTTTTCCCATAGCAGTTTCTCAGGCCCTAGGGCCTCTCCGTTTTTCTTAACCTTTGAAAAGACACTGCTTTAATCCTTTTTCCTAAAACATATGTGAATTATGTTTGCAGGGCTGGAAATATTTAGAAAGGGAAGAAAAAATGAGCACATTATCCAAAACAAAAAAAACACTACACTTATTTACCATCAATTTTCTGTTTTATTTCCCACCATTCCAGATTCAGCAGTTACTCTGTTACAAGTGTCACTAGCACTCAAAAGCTGAGTGTGAGGAATTAAAGAACAAGACACTGACGTGGCTGGACACACAGACTGCCACAGACAAGGTGCTGCCTGCAATAGTGCCTACATACACAGGATGCAAGCACAGACAGGTCCCCTCCTCCTCTTGGGCTGGTGAAGACTGAAGGTCACTAGTGAAAGCACCCCCCATCCCACTCTCTGGATTCACATGTATATTTGTGGATGCCTCAGGTACCAGCATAGTTCCTCTGTCTGCCCAGCACCCCTGCCCACATCCCAGCCCCTCTTACCTCTTATGAGAATTCTCTGCTTTAGCAACTGCTTATTTTAGCAGCAGCATATGTGACCTTTACATCATACTACTCACCACAACTTGCTGCAATCTCTTTCCCCAGTTTGCAATGCACTGCCTTCAGAAATATGCTGATTTTTCTTTACTTGTGAAGATGTGAAAGAATTTCAGTTTCACCACTGTTTGTAGTGAAAGAGAAACTTTTCATAGAGCAAGATTCAAGAAGCACTCAAAGTACCCATTCATCAGACTATGCTCTTGAAGTTGAGAAACCTTTACTGGCAATCAACTTTTCACAGAATAATGCATGGTTCAGCAACTCTTTAAATATCAAACTGATAAATGCTTAGTTCTGTGGGGGGAAAAAAGAAAAATTATAAGGATACCCGTATATTCAGTGTAATAACAATTGGTGCATGAGTTGCTATTTCCAGATACATGTGTTAGCCATCCCGGAAGAGAACACTTGTTTCTTGTACTCAAAAGCTCATTCTAAATATTTTCAACTGCAACCACACTTTCCTTTAAATCTTAACTGGAAACAGACTCCCTTTCCTAAAGATATTACAACATTATGAAAACAGGAGAAAAAAGAGCCCCAAAGCCAGCAACACCGAGGTCACGCTCAGTAAGTGGAAAGAACACATTGTCTTTTGGAGAAGCTACTGGGGCGGTGGCAAGCAGGTGCTCTGACAAACTTCCATTTGAAAGCTGTTCTCTACAATAAGGGGTTGCATGAAGAATTTTGATATCTGGCGTGTGAGAGGGAAACAGCCAGGTGCTATTCACTTTGGGTCAGATTGAACATTCTTAAAAAAAAGCCTAAGTACAGAAGGTAAAACCAGAAAATTGTCTTCAAGGTTACCTTTCAGAATGTATCTCACATTGTTCCCTTGGCAAAGACAGATGTACAATATCCTTCTTAAAACATACTGCAGAAAACTAGCTAGGCTGTAAAATCCAAAAATACTGGCCTCTTCTAGGGGTCTTTGAGAGGACAAAACATTCTCAGGAAGTAAATGTACCCCCCTGACCAACCTCCGAAGCATTTTGCTACATATTGATCCCTCTCCTAAAGCTCAACCTAGGCTGCAATAAATCTCAGGCCTTACTGCCTGCATGGCATTTATTTGTCAATTCCTTCCTCCGTCAAGAGAAGTTGGAGGTAAAAACAAGGAAAAAAAATATCAACAAAATCCAAATAATACAAAGTATTTGACAGAACCCTCACAGAGACAAAAGAAGGGACAACAGGCTCTCTCATTCACAAGAGATCCAGGGAAAGACATACAACAACAAAGTCACCTAATATTTTCAAACACTTCAGCATATAGGACTCAATCTGTGAATAACGATGGACAGTAGGTACACTTTTGAAAGATGTGAAAAGCAATTTATATTTGAGCCCAGGCTTTAGTTGATTAGTACAAAAGGTTTTTCCATATTTTTCCTCCTGTTACATAAAGAAACTTGGGTTTTGCTTTAGCATTTTTTCAGCAGAAGGAAATAAAAAGTAAGAGGAGCAGTAACAGGAGTGGACACACCAGCAACAGCAATGGCAGTGTCTGCTCCACTTCCTGAAATGACATATGAAGAGGCACAAAACAGAACATAATTGGCCTCTAAAGACTCTAATGACTCTAGTTATTAATGCAACTGCATCCCAATGGTATCTTGAGTATCTCTCAAACTTTAATGCCAAATCCCCATGACTACTAGAGTACCACTTTCTAAGTACTACAAGTAAATTAAGTGACTAGCCCAGGGTAACACTAGAAATCTGCATCAAAGAATCCAGCTCCACCCAGGAGACCTAGACTAAAGTTTTAACTATCAGACTACCATTCCTTTCTTTACCTAAGAGTGAAGCTACAATGGTCCCAGAGATAAATATTTCATAATGTCAAAAGCCACCACTAACTCACACTTTCTAGATACATACAGTTTCAGTCTGACCTTGAAGTAGGATCACTGCAGAAGTTGTATGGAAGGTCAAGTTGTTTTTATATAAACTGAATAATGGTTGTTCTGCAGAATAATTGTGAGATCACAATTGTTCCTCTTAGTCCCTTAATCTCTCAAAGGAAACTGAGAAGAAAGAGCACGCCCTCTCAAGTTCTCATCACATCTCCATTTTGGTAAGACACCCAGTCCAGATCTTTGTAAATTCACAAAGCCTGAGAAAAAAAGCAGTATTTGGCATCCTACTTAAACTTTGCCATCTAAAAATGCAGAATTGCTTTAAATAGGACAGTGTGCTTTGATTTGTCATAACGTTTATTATTGCATTTATTTTCTGCCTGCAGATATTATTAAAGATGATGTTTCATCTCAATATACGTATAAAATCAAAGGAATGAAGAAAGGTAGTATGCCTAATTTAATTATTGTCCTGGTTCTTTCAGTAAATGATGGTTGAGCATACCAATATGAATAAGTATTTGTAACTAAATGTCACACTATAATTATGAAAGAGCAGGAAATTGAGATACAGACTCTTGATTCTAATTGCTCCATGATAACCATACAAATGCATCTCACTCAAAGTATTCTTTCATGACCCCGGAGTTCAGGACTGTGCTCTTTTGCCCTTCTTGTCTATTTATGAAGAAAAAATCTCTTGGCATCTAAATTATGATGTGATGTTCTGTGATGCTGCTTCATTTAGCTGAGTAGGATTTACAAGTACATATCATTAATAAAATTTATAACAGCCAGATAGGAAGCTAACATATACCCACCATTTGAATATATCATCTCTCCACATCAAAAAAACGAGCTAAAAATTCTAATTTGCTCAGGAAACCAAGTATTTTGCTTAATCCACTGAGAACACACAGCACAGGCCAATTATCTATATCCCAGACATGTTCTAAACATATTCAGAGGCAATCACAGCTAGAAGTTAATGTTACACTCCTCCCGCAGCTCATGAACTAGGCTTGTTCACAACTCAACTTTTAAAGTAAAATACACTACAAGAGGTTTAGGATAAAGTCAATTTGGTAGCAGTTCCAGGTTGCAGGGTTTGGGGTTTTTTCCCCTCAATTAAAATTGGAAACTGCACCATCCACTTACATAAATCACAGAACAGAAACAGGACTCTCAAAATTCAGTACTTCTTTTCCAGAATAGGGACCAGGATGCTCCAAGATGCTGGCAGACTAACTTTATACAGCCTATGATTTCTATTTAGTTTCATTCCAATCTAATACTAACTTCTCTAGTCATTATTTCTTCTTCTCCTTGCTTTCAGTAACTCCCACTACCAGAATCCTAACACATGCCTAGCCACAAGCGTGTAATGGTTATTTTTGACTAACACAAATATGCTTTTCTTATTTAATAATGCTACCCATTCTTTCACTGCAAAGCCTGCAAAAACCCCTTTTCCTCCATGCCCAGTGCTCTTTCAGAAGCTGTAGATCATGTTTAGAAGAGTTTAGAAGATGACAAGTTTTATTTCATTCTCTGGAGACCTCCATTACTGTGCAATATTTATTAAACAACGCTTCAGGGGGAAATGTGTAGCTTAGTAGAATATGTCATTCCCAAAATATAAAAATCCCTCTGTTTTTAACTTCTTCTAGCTGTGTAGAAACTAGTTGCGTGTGACTCTGCTCCATACTTCAAAGCCATGTGGGAAGTCAGATGTCCATGTGAAATCAGGCTGGTCACAATTCTGGCTTGTGCTGCTCACCTTCATAACAAGAATTTTGATGGAGGAATTGCAGGCATTTATTCAGCAAGTCTTTTTCTCTTACAAAAATAAAAACTTATATGAACTTTCCCTTTTAATTGATATTAGGATATCTATGTAGTGGTGTAGTTAATGTAGTGAACTCACACATCAGTTTTTGTTTTGTTCATTATTAGTACTATTTACTTTTTTATTATTTTATTGTCCAAAATTCGTAGTGACAATGCAAGATGCTAGTCAGCTAAATAATCTATGAACATCCTTTTTGGCAGAGGCACAGAGCTCTGTGTTATTTTACCATCACAAACTTCATTCTGTTCAAAACATGTATATATAAACCAAAATGTTTTTACAAATTTCAAAAATGAGCTGTAAAGGCAGAAAACTAAAATGCAGTTATAGTTTAACCTAATCTGATACAACTCTAAAAGGTGGAATTTGGCAATGGCAAAGCTTTCAAAATAGCTCAAGGAGTTGAGTGTCCAATTCCAAATAAAAATCAAAATATGTCATTGTTTATAAACACAGAAACATAATTTGCTGCCAACAATACATTAATGAGCAATACATTCAAATTACCTAAATATCTAGTATCTAGTTCAAAGCAGCTGTCTGATAAAAATACATAGTCAGGATCTTTTTGTCCTATTTTCTATTTAAAGGTAAATTAAAACCTCTGAAAAATCTGCTTTCCTTGCACTGACAAACATGAATGGATTACGTGGGCATTTTATTAAACTCCTGGAGACAACTTCTGCTTGCGAGCAGGACATCTGCTTTGCTAGAAAACCTCAGGAAAAACAGCTAGCCAGTGGTATTTGGTCCTTTTGAGTTCCTATGCTGTTGCCACCGTCTTACAAAACCGGATACCATCTATCCAGACAACAGCTGTGCTAATGTCAAAGCTCACTGCCCACGCCGTCCACCACAGAAACTAATGCCAACTCCCAGCTTCTGACAGGAGCCACCCTTTGGCTGGCTGAGGACTGGCCCCGGAGCCAAAGGCTCCTTGCGACACCCCCTGCTTCGGGGCAGGGCAACAGCCTTTGGTGTCAATGAATCCCAGCTGATCCACCCCAGCCAAGGGGCTGACTTTCAGTGATTCGCTGCCAAAACAAGTAGTGTAACTCATACATTTTTCTATTCCCTTATTACATTTCAAATATGTTTCACATCTGAAAATCAAGTAAATTTATTTCTGGTTTACAGTTTGCAACTATCAGTGTTAATGACCCACTACCACCATTACATTTTTATGTACTTTTTCTATAACAACATCTGTATTTTTCCCACTTTGGTCAAAAAAACCCACCAAAAGATCAAAGGGGTTTCATCTCAGCTCTGCACTCCTACCCTCCATTAAAAAATTAATAAAAATAATTAGTACATTCAATTAATACACAGAGGAGGAGCTTCAAACTCACCACAGAATTTTCACACACAGCTTGTTCATCATATTCAAAATAACTCAGCAACTACCTAATTAAATTGTTGGTGTAATGACCCAGTGATATGAGTTTGACTGGGTGCTGATGGTAATTGATCTGCAAGCTAGCTGGATTTAAAAGAAATACAATATAAATTCTCGTCTTTTTCTTTCTAAAAAACAAATGCACTGTTTTTGCTGGTGAGGTTGATAATACCTATTGTAGTTATGTTACTGTAATTTGACATTTAAATGTCTGTTTAAGTTGTATGTCCCAGTCAAAAATCAAAACACTATTCCTACCTTGCCCTTGGAGTCATGCAGTAATCTGCCAAATTATTTTTTTTAATACACGTACATATTTGTGTTATGATAGAGTATTCTAGCCCTAGACACTATGCTTGGGATCTCACTAATGAGCACTAAATAAAAACTGCCTAATACCAACACATTACAAAGCTAGAACCCACAGTTTCCAAAAACTTCACTAAGATGTGCCTCTCCCTGCTCATTACTGACAGCGCCAGGTAGACAATATACCACAGCATTGCATTTTAAACATAAATAACATCTATTTAATAACTATTTTTCTATTTTTTATCAGGTATACATGAGCAAGTGTTACAGCATAAGAGTGATACTACTACATCAGAGCTTCATATGTTCATTCCTTTCAGTTATATTAACACAAAGCTACACCAACAGGCCCTTCTTTCTCAACATCCACTAATAGAAGAAAATAAAGAGAGAGCACATAAGAGCCACTGCCACCATATCAAAAGTTACTTTATCAAGTCACATATACTCTTTTTCATTCATAAATCTTGAGCAACTACCAAAACATGTATTACCACAGAGTCCAGAATACACTTAAAACGTTTCTAACAGGCGTGATCTTAACTCATGTTTGATCAAAATGTGCCCGTCTCTGAAAGTTTGTTTTTTTAAGAGCTGAATAATATTTAGATGGATTATAAAGTACACTTTTGTATTTCCACTTTTAATCCATTTTTTTCAGCAAATAAAGAAAATAATTTCATTTCTGAAATATGCTGCTATCCTTCTTGTATATGCTGGATTACAGCTTTTCAGCTGAGGCTGAGGCATTAAACCCAAAATGGCTGAAGCACTGGCCAAAGACAAATCTCTGCTAAAACATTTAGCAAGCTACATTATTCAAAACTATTCAGCAAGCATTCAAGCTACAACATGATGGATGCGCAGGCCAGTCTGGGTATACAGCTAATCAATATCACCCTCATGAATAGTCACTGCATAGTGTGGAGCCTGATGTGGAGGAGACGGGCGCATGTGCTTAATATTCGGTACCACAAACAGTGGTACCGACCTCAGCCCAATCACTCGCTACAAATCCCAGCTACACCCACACAGCTTTGTAAGAAGAGGCAGGGCACAGGTTTTATGACACTTGTGGCAAACACTTAAGAAATTACAAAAGCTCTTGGATAGCTGTGCCTTTGTGAACTTTCAGAAAAGGCTACTATTTACTGCAGTCCTGATTTAATGGCAACTAACCGTATAAAACCATTCGGTTTTCAATTGGCTATGGCACAACACAAGCTCATGTACATTAATGTACATTACTTGAATAAATTCCCCCCTGCTTATACCACTGAATATAAAGGTTTTCCTCATACATTTGACTAATCAATACTTGGAATCAAATACATCTTGTTTCATGAGGGAAAAGGAAAATGAATGAGGTTAAATTAATGCTGTCACTTTCTATAAACCAGCAATAGTTTCCCGCTACAGAAACCACTAACTTCATTATTTTGCAATAGGAAATCAACACTGTAGCATGTTTTAAAAGTCTAATTTACTAGAGCAATAAAAAGGCACCCTCAAGGCTCATCATGTATGTCATATTATGCTTAATTCTAAGCATTCTAGCTTAAGAACAGTAGGCAAAACTCTCAGCGAATCAAGTTGATTAGTATTTTGAATTTGTATGCTGTAGCGCTCTCCACTCACTAAGCACTATATAAATATTATTTTATTAAATTTCAAAGCAATTGTGTTAGGCAGGATAATAAAATGTCTCTGTCTTACATTCTTTATCTCGACAATACAGCCTTTAAAACAGAAGCAAAAGCAGTAAATTAAAGCAGTAAACTCACAGGGAGAAGGTCAGAAGTGAGAGTATTCAAGACTTCTAAAGCTGTGCTAGGACTAGCAGGGCACAGAAATCTACATCCAAAGTAGAAGCAACTGCCTGAGGTTTGCAAGTATCTCCTTATCTTCTATTGTATGGTTAGAGAAAAAGCTTGGGATATTTCTTTTATTATTTTCTAGTACTCATCAGGGTTCATAGCACCTTTTTGCAGGAACCCTATTTCATGAGGATGCTGCTGGAGGGCAACTAGTTCATTAGGGAAAAGCTGAGAGGACAGAATAAGAACACAAGTAAAAAATGAGTTGGAGTAATAAATAAATAAAAAACCAAACACAAACAATGAAAGAGGTAACAGATCTTTGCCTCTTTCTCCTTTCTAACTCTGTACTTGAATTAATACAGTGTTCCACTTTCTGGAACAATGTCTCCTTTCCTGCCAACTGGCTCCTCGCTCCTCTTTAAAAAACTCCTTAATAGCCATTTCTCCTAGAAATCCTTCTAATAGAATCTTATTTCCTATTCATAAATGGTCCCTAAAATTATGGTTGATTGATATGATACAATTCTTTTCTTAAATTATTATTATTATATTGTAAGCTTCAGTACAAAGTCAAAGACATATCCTCACCCTGGCAAATACTGTTCTTTACAACCACAGCAGCTAAAAGTAAAAAATACTGTAAATCTTGTCTTAAATAAAAAATTTCTAAAAAACTAAAGCTCCTAATAACATTTAAGAGACTTTCTCAATTTGCCATTAATCAGCCAACTGTATTTATTAACTGTGGCACTATGCTTCAGAATTATGTTTCAATGACACAGCTTGCTGTATACAGCCTCCTGACCAAGGAATAGTTTGTGACAGTCAAGTTAGAAATGCGATGTTAGGCCTTGTATTTGTGTGATTTCTCATTAAAAATTTTCATAGGCTTTTGAAGTTTACTTATCCTTAGCTATTCCCTAGTTATCCCTCTGCAACAACCAAAGAAAGAACTGAATTCTTTTAAAATTATACCTCTTCATATTTCAATGTATTTTTTTAAATACTGAAAGGAGCTTCTCTTGGAACATTTCTCCCTACAGTAATTCCCCACAGAATTGCTTACTGGGAGCCAAATGAGGCAGAAGTGAATTGTAATATGGCTCTAGGACTGCGGGCCTTAGCCAAATAAATGCTATAATCAGCATCAGTATGTAGAACATCAACAGGATTTTTATTGTACTACAAATAGTCACAGTAGTGTTAATAACTCTGACTTCCAGAAGAGAATAATTTTAACCTTTCCATGCAAGACACAGCATTTTCTATCGTATTTTTACACTCAAACACCTTCATTTTTATAACAGACGTAGAACACTCCCATATGACTTCAGTATGATACATATGTGAATGTCAGATACAAAGATCTCTTTCAAGTATTTGAGAAACACAAGGAACTTGTTAGGAAAGTAAACAAATACAGCAACAAAACCACTGAAATATGTAAAGCTGACATAACATACAGCTGAATCTTATATATGACAGACAGCACATACCCACCAGGGAAAAGAAGGCTCACAAACCTGTATGTCTGATTGTGTTGACTGAATTTTAGTGAGGCAAGCCACAGGTAAAGTGTCAAGCCCACTGCCTTAAAGAAGTCTTTTTAAAGAGTTCAACAAACCTACTGCTACCAGAAATTATGGAAAATTATCTACTCTTCAGGCCACTCACATACTCAAAGAATTAAGCAGCCCCTTGGTTTGCTTCAAATTCAATTAGAATAATATATTCTACCATAACAGTACTGGCTCATTCTCCATGTGTAATTTGTTGTCCTCTTGTTTTTGAAGGGGGCAAGATTAAAGATCTTTTAAAAGACAGAGTGCTTCCCAATTACCTGAAAGAGCTTATATGTACATGTCCAGAAATATGATCACTTTCAATTTGCTGAGTTTTTAAAAGGCTAAAGTTCTGCATTACATTAATTGTATATCTTCAACATGCTTGCTCACTTGATCACTTCTGTATTCCAGTGCCTATTTAAAAAATCACATTAATAATATTTGATTATGTATTCTAATTGAAGAAGTTTATAAGAATTCTATTTAGGTAGGAATGGAGAGGCCTATTGAAAAAAAAACAAGCAAGCCCGAAAGTGAAAACAGGGAATGCCTTGACTTGGAACTACTAAAAAGAATTTTGGTTACTAAGTCTTAAATCCTGGAAGTGGGCAACAGCTTAACACAGGAATCAGAAAAGCAACTTTTAAAAAATGTTTACATGTCGGTATCTAACTCAAGGGTTTTCTGTACTGCAGTGGTATGCAAATGCTAAAAAACTCTGACAATCAAGCCTCTTACCTCAATATCTTAAATTAAGATGATGACTTACAATCACACTAATTATTTTGTGCCAGATCCTAACACAACATAAAGACATCAGCTTTATTGTGTCAACATATCAAATTGTGTCAACCTATACTGTGGCTCTACCCTACCAACTCTTTTTTCCAACTGAATAACTCAAAACTGACAGTGATGGCTAGGCAAATCTTAAATTTTTGGCAGCCAGATCCACCACCAAACAAATAAATGAAAGAGCAAATATAAATAAGATAAACACATTTGGTTTTAAAGACAATGTGCACACTGCAACATAAGTCTCTACATTACTGCTCAGAATAGAAATGGTCACCATTCTTCAAAGGGCACTGCAGATCTCTGTTTTAAAAGCACCTCATTTGCTCTGAATAATGAGCCAAGAGTAGAAAGATCATGTGTCATATCACATCTCCATCTTAATTACTTCTCTATCAAGTATAATGTCATTTAGGCATTATGATCTCAGTTGTTCCAGAAGCTGCTATAAATCTTTGTAATCGTACGCTGGACATGACTTTTCCTTCACTGTTAATTCAGTGCTTTGTAAATATAAATAAAGGAGGAAAACGTGAGGCCAAGTGCAACATGTTAGGGAAGTTTATTTATGGAAAATGGTTCTGCCAGTTAATTTGTTTCCAAGAGGTCCAGGGAATAAACAAGTCAAAATGCTATGATTTCTTATAAAATGTTAACATTTGTTTTTAAGCTGTTTGAAGCACGTTTCCCAAGCATTGACTTTCTGCAACCAGTTAATAGCATTATTCAGTCCAGGTTAGAAAGGGCCTTTTCTGTGCAGTTCATTTGTTGCATCCTAACTCCCAGTAATTTAGGAAACAGTGATCATGCATACATTGCTGCTACAACCCTCCACAATCTCCACCAAATAAAATAGAAGAGATGTTTCGTCATATAAGTAGATATGCCAACAGGTTTAAAAAGCACAGTACAATGGTTAAACAGAATTATCATACAGATAATTCAGATATGTTCACAGAATAATCATACACAGAAAATTTGAAACAAGAGCATAATTCAAGCAGTTTAACTGTAACCATTGCTAAATTTGCATCAAAGAAGGGCCCAAAACTGCAGATGGCACGTACCAGCCAGCACATGGCTCAAAAACCCCTCTTTCATGTGAGTTTGCAGGAATGGGCACTACTGGCACCTATGTGGGTGAATGGACAAACAGGGGCCAGAAAACAGCAAGTAAAAGAGAGGGTGACAATTACTCCTGCTTAAAAAACAGAGTAACACAACAGAATACAAAATCAAAACTCTACCTGTGATCAAGTACAAATCTCATGTGTATTTTAAGACTCTCCAAACCCTTTTGCATTGGCAGGACTTTTCATATTCATGGACTAGACACCACACTGCCCTACATCACAGTTAAAGGAAATGCAGCGTTTGTCAGGTGACACAACATAGCATGACCTTGCATAATCTATTATAAAACTGTACTGAACACTCTATGAATTGACCTTGTTTACTGCTACTAATCAAGGCAGTGCAACAGGGCTTTAATCAACCCATGAGAGAAATGATCAAGTTACGCTCACATATCAAGTCAAACCTTCTTTATCTGAAGATTATTCTGGCACACACAAAAACGTGATCACAATTATATCAGCAATGCTCTTTTTGTAAATGCCTGGGGTAGGCAGCAGTCATTTTAAGTATCTAGAAAAACAGATGGGTCTGCCCTTGGTGCTGAAATTCTTATGTAGCTGTAAAAATCAATTCCATTTCATAACTGACCATACGAAGTCCAAATGCAGTGTAAAGAGCATTTTTTCTGATCAATTACACATATAGAAATAACACAACAAAATGCATACTGCTATTCCCCTTCCAAAAAAATTATTTCTTTTTATTTCCAAGTAACTGTACATTTACTTTATATTTCTAGAATAACAGTACCTCACTGAAGAGGTTCAGTATTTATCTGACTTACCAGAACGATGATGATGTTGTTCTTCTAGGAATTCCAAGTCAAGCATTAGGTCATCTTCATCCAACTCACAGGAACCCAAGTTATTCAAAACATCCTAATATATATTTAAAAAAAAAAGAGAATCATTTAGATAGATGTGTTAGCCATATTGCTCTGCATAAAATAGTTACCAATCAGATCTGGAAAATACATTTAAGCAGGAGCTAAAGAAAATTCTTCTGCAAACACTGGACCAGTGAAAAACAGTATGAAACAACTGTCCAAATGTATTTTTCACCCGTCTCTCTTTGTAGAGGATCTCAAATATTTAACCAAAAAATGCCAAAGTACAAGTAATACCATTTATACAACTTTTTTAAAACATTCAGTGATGGGTGTCTTCGCAAGTCTAATCATGACTTCTTATGAAGACAAAAAGTGTTATTCTTAGCACAACATAAAAGTATCAGTACTTGTTTTTTATTAAGTTTTGAAATTCTAAGCACTGCCTGCCCTTACCAATATACTGTGAAGAGAGATTTACTGTTCTATTTATCCAAAGGATAAAGAGACACAAATTTAGGATAAACAGGAAATTCAGGCATGAATTATCAGCTTGTGAATTTTCAAGTATTTCTGTGGGTGGCAAAGGCTAACACGGACAGACAAGAAAGCCTGACTGTGAAGTGTAGCTGCTTAGGTCCCACATTTCCCAAGTTTTAACCACAGACAGATAAAGCAGCTTTACACAATGCATCCTCTAAAAAGATAAAACGGGTAGAGGGGCTACAATTAAAAGAGAGCAAAATAGCAGCTTTTCACACTTCCTAATCCCTACAGGATTAGCTTCTCAGAAGATAAAATGACCAGTTATTTCTCAGGTACACATCTTTACTCTGTAAACTCCGAGTACAGCAATATCGCTATTTAGGCTTCATCTGGGGTCATGAAATGGTGTTAGCTCGGCCTTCGCAAAGCTCTGCCTGGAAAACCAGGGTCTGTAGCCAGACACAGGAATGACAGTCAGTCTCAGAAGAGACAAACTGCTGACAGGGGACAGAGAGGCACCCTGGGAGCCACGGCTGAAGAAAGCCTCTCCTCTGCCATCCAGGAAGCAGGCAACACACACCAGGAGAGTTCACTTTCTTGTTCCCCGCTCCTATGCTCACCACAGGCAACTTTGGAAAATGAAGCAATGAGGCAATTTTCTTCTCTAGCCCCCACCAACCTCAAGTTGCTATACTCAATGTATTAAAAGTGACAGTCATACTCCATTTTCTTCCCATGTGTATTTTATTCTGAAGTCATTTCTTTTGACGTGATATTATGATTTTCTCCACAGTCATCAACATCTAATCAAAGTTATTCATGCACTCTCCAGCTGGCATTTTGTTTGAATCTACAAGCAATACTGCATAGTCCAATTCTTCAATTCACCCACAAGCAAAAAAGGTCAGTAGATCCTGCATGAGATGTTGGCACCCCTTACATTTCACATGCTCTCAACACCAATGTAACCCAGACAACATGGCAAATCAGCATGAAGGAGGCCAGGCTATTGTCCCAAAGTATCAAGCTGTCTGTGGGATCTCCATATAGCAATCTACTGTATAGAAAGCAGAGAAATATAACAGTTATATACATTAAACTAGTAAAGGCCCTTCCTGACTTCAGTTCTAACCATTTTTTTTCGGTTCCTTCTAATTCTTTGAAGTATTTTCCCCTCACAATAGATGTCAATTCTTATTCACACTCACCACTTGTACCTAATTCAATCCTTTCGAAAAATTAATTCTTCAAACTCTTTCACAAACAACACATAGGCAACACAAGGACTTTTTCTTGCATTCTTTCCCTGACTTACTATCAGGGCAGGAAAACCTCTTCTGAGAGACAGAACACACTGCTATTACTATATTTTTGCTCCCTTTTTAAATTTAGATGCTCAAGCTTGAGCAAATGGCATATTAAACAACTCAGAAAGTACAACATACCTTGTTTATATTTTGTTTTATTAATGTAAGAAAAAGACTTGGAGAAAAAGTCCATGAGAATAATCCTTGCAGTTTTTAAGCAACAGCTAAATGTTTTTCATACCAGTAGAAATAAAAGGTCAAAAGGTTGAAGTACACAGGTTTGTCTATCCAACTGACTCCACACTGATATTAAAGCTAAGAATCCTTTGATAAGCTATACCAGCATTAAGGAGCATGATTTCGTGCTAATTGAGCATCTACATGTGCAGTAACTTATGCGTGGTCTGAAATCTTAGGAGATTGCCTGTGAAAACAGTGATTCACAGCCCTCATCAAGAAACAAATTCCATTCGATTTGGAATAAACAAACAAACACAAACAGAACCACAGTTTTCTAAATTAAAAAAACTCCTGTGTAAGATGGACCAAAAGGAAAATGTTTGTATACAACTCTTCTCCTTATTGTTGCACTTCAGGACTGTCTTCACTTGCAACCTCCAGAAAGAAGGTAAACCATGCTCCATCTATCCTCTCTATGCTGTGAGGCTGAAGTACACCCTGCTCAACAAACCACCTCTTCTTGTCCACCTGAACTAAGGGCTCCCAGCTGCCCTCTCCATGCATCCTTGCCCTGCCTTGCTTACAGCCTCTTCAACTCCACCAACAGCAGGGCAAGCTACAATGATAAAGAAAAGCTCCTCCAGGTTTATTCTTCTCATAAGTACCTCCTCCGGGGAAATAGTCTCCCTCTATTCCCAGGAGCTCACTTGTTCTTTATAAAGGGGCAAATGACAGAACTAGGACCAAACAAATTAGAGCAGCTACTCTCCATCATGGCAAGAACGAGGATTTGACAGAGCTGCTCCCCTGCCAAGGATGTCAGTGATGGCAGTGCAGCTGCTTTCCTGCTCTGATCACCCACCTGCGGGCAGAGTTCTTCCACAGACACAAACCGAAACTGAACTCACAAATGCATAAAAGCCCATCCAACCAGAGAGCATTAGTTAAGTTCCCAGGGCTGTTCTGAGTAATATTTTCTGAAAACATAATTAGAAAATAAGAGAGCCAGGCTCCTAGAATGGCCTGCCTAATGTCACAGAACAGCTCAGCAGTACCACTGTGAGTGCACACCAATCTCTTCCACCCCTCTGCTTCCTCACCAGGATCCATTACTCCTTTGTTGCTATGACAATTAGTAAAAATTGTTATTTCTTTTAAAGTTTAATATCTCTTGACCTTCTTCCTGTTCTCCCCCTCACCACTGATGCTGTATCCTTTGAAGAATAACGCAATTAAATATTAAAAAAAAAAATAAGAGATCAAGCCCTAAAGAGCATTCCAAGTAAATAGTTTCAAGGCTTTGCTACCTAAAGAAAAAGAAATTAATGCTTTCATCAAGGTCTCAAGGAACCATTTGTGGTAGCATACCTTTCATTTATTTTAGAAGGTAAACCATTTAGTTGAGGCAGAACCTTGTAGCAAAAACCTCTTTATTAACTCTGTAATAGCCCCTTAGAAGTCTTAAGACATAATTCCTAGTTCTGCTGTCTGCTTGACTTCTACCATCATTTAGCCTTTATAATAGATTCAAAATTAACATGATGATGCTTTTTTCTTCTAGTTAGTCTCAATGTTGATCACAACTTGTGAGAAGCGCATGTGAACACAGTCAATCATTTGCCTACATCTCTCAGTTTTTCCTGGTCAACAACAGGTCACAATCAGTTTAAAAACTGGTAAACCCAGTTTACCAACCACCCTTTTCACCTTTGACTAGATTAACTATCACTACTATTTAAATATTTCTATTTAAACAAGAATTTAGTAGAGATAACTTAAATGTTATTAATTCAGAATAAATAGCAGCAGAACAAAAGTAAAATGGTTTAGGATGCTTTTCATAACTGATAATGGTTGTAGCAGAACAGAATGCTAATCTAAGAATATTTCAAGGCATCAGTAACTTCTTACTAATAAATTCCATATTTAAAATTCTTTCAGCAACAACAAGAAGTATAAATTGCTATTTTCATCCAACAGTTAGGTATCTTACTCAGGGCTCCTTGAACCCAATGGTACTCAACTTAGTTGTGACCGGGCCCAGAATTTCTTAACATTCTTAAGTAATATGACCTAAGAATAGTTTTAGTATGAAAAGATGCTCAGTGATTTGCATGGATAGAATTCGGAAAAAGCTGAAACATGTTAGTGATAGAGATGTATTAGACACGCAGTTCCTCCCAGCCAGATGATGTGTATCTGGACAATAAGTTTACTCAGGGTTGCTAAATGGTGTTTCCTTTCTCCCTTAGTACCCTCCCTATCTCCTGTCTCTCTTTCCAGTTTCCCTTCCTATAACCACTCAAAGGAAATCTAATGCATAATACATAAATTTCACTACCTTTCCACAATAGTCAAGTATTTAATTATTTGTGTACCCGTTCAGTACTTAAAATGAGTTTGAAAGTTGGAACAAATAATGACAGCTTTAGTAGTCAATACATATAAAATGAACACGATAACATGTCTCCAATTACTGGGCTTAATCAAATAACAAAAAGCAAATAACATTTCTTTATGAAGGGTCCTTTACTATGTTTTTTTCTTTCAAATCATAATTCCAAATAATCATCTTACACATATAAATACATAGTGAAATTACTGCTTATGGAATTACAGTATACTCCTTTAAAAATCAACTACTCTGGTATTAAAAAATGGTAATAAAGCACACATATGAAAATGCAAATACACTAAAGCATATTATTTTGTTAAGCAATGTAACTCAATTCCACATGGACCCAGCAAAACTGTATCAATTGCACAATATACATAAACAAAGCAGGGTAAATCCATGTAGAACTGAGTATTTACGACTAATAGACAAACCAAGATTAAGAATTGGGTTTAGGTAACAAATTTGCCCATTTAAATCAGCCAGTAATCAGTGACACCAATCAAAAGATTAATTTCTTTATGTTTTCACACATTTTTATTCTAGATTTCTTGCTCCTATACAATTGAAATTAAATGAAATAATTATTGAAATAATAAGCAAGGTTCTAAAGGCTACAGAAACATGTTCTCTATCATTATCAGCATCTTTAGAGGGTTGTATATGTTATAATTTATTCTAATTAACATGCTCAATATGATGTTCAATGGCTTCTGTATAGTTTTCATGTTCTATACTGGTATCCTGAGGGAGATTCAGCCCTGACAAATCTTGTTTTGCTGAGCAAGAGGATGTAATGGTTTTTTTTCCTAACCAGTGTTTTGTGTTCCCACACAGGCCTTGCATTTTCCAGTGTATTTCAGTATTTTTTGGCACAAATTGAGATTTCCATTTCATTACTGTATTGTAATACTGCAACAAAATCTTGACTATTGCTTAGAAATGGTTCAAGGCTTTGAGAACCTGAGGTCCAGCAAGCAACTTAATGAAGCTACAAGACTGAAGCACTGGTGTGGTTGCAATTGCTCAGTTCATAAACGTTTCTCTCAGACATATCCACAACTGAAGACAGTATACACAGAAGTCACTGAAATTTAACTCAGGTTATAAATACATTGATATAACTTTTCTATCGTGAACTTGAGCACATTGACTACATTTTAATCTTTAACATCTTTTGGTCAAGCTTTGCACCTGTGCTCAGCAAAACCACTATTTTTTTCCTCTAAAGCATTTTGTCACTTGTGCTTCCTCTGATGGGTGCCTTGCAAAATACTCACCACTGCTGCAACTCAAACTGAGCAGATGAGTTTTGGTCACAGGCATCTCTCTGAAACCCACATCTTCATCATCACCTTTGTTGTATACAGATGCATTTCTCCTCAACTGTCTTTAATCCTACTTTGCTGCCTCTTTAGACTATACCAGATAAGTCCCAAACCTCAGGGAAGGGAGTAATTTTTTAAAGCTTTTTTCCCCCTAAAATAATAATAAATGTCTCTTTTGCATAATGGATTATGCAGCAATCACTGGATTTTCACAGATATTTTTAGAACTACAAGAACAAAATTTTAAATTCGCTTTTCAAAATATGCTTAGGGTTCTGTTTTGTCTGTCTTTCCCCCTATATTGGCCTCTAGACGTCTTCTGGATTGCCTTCCTCTGTGTTATTGTTCTTAACTATTTTCTAAATACAGATTTTTATACATTAGGGGGTGGAGGAGGGGCATTTCCAAAAGGTAAGGAGTTAGTGTTCATACCTCCCCATTGAAATGATGCACTAAATGTGGTTTATAAAATTCCTCTCAGAGTATAACAGTGTGTTAATATTTAATATTATAGAATCCTTTTTTCCTTCACTGTAGAAATATATGTGGGAGGCTATTTGAGATCAATGCCTTTGCAAGAGTACATAGAAAATACACTCTAGGGAGAATAATTTGATTTTTTGTAAAGTCACATGTATGACAATTCACCTGTATCTCCTCAGGGTCACTGCACATCTGATGCTGGAAAAGATCAGAATTAAATACTTATTTCAAGACTGAAACGATTTCTAAAGATTGCCGAAGGATAGTACTTCATCAAAATTGTATTCAGCAAAGGAACACGGCATACAATCAGCATAAGAATGAAAACTGAGACATACTCAAGGAAAAAGAAAGACCTTGAGCTATTTAAAGTAATGTTAGCTGCTCGAACTGTACCTGAATAATTCATGGACATAATGAAGTATTTCCCCTTCTGCTCTCTCCCACACACTTCAAAGGGAAAATGAAAGTACATGAAATCCAGCAAACAGAAGAACTTTTAAAAACATGGAATCCCTGCCAACAGCCTAAAAATCTTTGTATCAAATGTAAAGCTTATAGATCACTTTCATATACTAAGACCAGCTCAAAACCGTTCTTTTTTCCTGAACAGCACCACCCAAAAACCATTCCCTATACAAATAAATTAGAGACTTTACAAAGGAAAAAAGTAAATGTCATAATGTTCAGTAAGAACATTTTCTGTAGCTATCGTGTGGAAACCCACTTATATTATAAATTAACGTGCCCTTAAGAACCAAAGACAGAAAATTAGCAGGGGAGGGAACTGTCTAACTATTAAGCTCAGATCCATCACACTGTTCTCCAAAATATTTTCCACGTTGCACTCTTTTGGCTGTGTAAGGGAAGTGCAGTTATTTTCCATCCTACTGTTGTCACTGCCCTTTCGATTCTCTCTGTGCATTAAATCAATGTCTGCAATGATGCTCCTTTTGCCCGAGTGATTATAACTAATGTACTCTCCTAACAGGTCTCAGGTTCGCACTTGCCCACACAGGGTTCATTCAGCCACAGCACCGTCAGCTCCTTGAAGCCACGCAAGTGTAACACAGCCCAGCCCAGGCACCACTGGTGGCAGGAACAGGGTCTGAGCATGCTCCTGTCCTGCCACAGTGTCAGTTAAGACCAGATGATGGGGAATTGGCACCTACCTTCAGAAGTCCACAGGGAAAAGCATTTGAACAAACATCATGCTCATGTATGGCACCAATGTACCCTCTCCCCTTCTTAATCAGCTTCTCTGTCACTGGGACAGCAAGCATAGGGATCGGAGGGTAGGGAACTTCAGTCAGGGGTCACTAGCCCACCTCCCACTGCAAACCTACAAGGGATTATCTTCCTACATAGCAACTGTAAATGTTGCCAGCAGGTCTTGGATATATTTGCTGCTGTGGAGTGATTTGAACACCACAAAGCTGGTGAGAATAACATGCAGCTATTAATCATAGTGCAATAGGGTAACCTGTCTCTAATAACACTGGTGAATGTCAGTGGATTCACCTTTGCAGGAGTAACCAAAGCCACACTCAGTATTTGCTTGCCTTGAACTCAGACATATGCCCACAAAAATGGAGGGGTCAAAGCCAGTGTTTTTGTAGCACAGTAATGCCACTAATAGTGTAACTGGTAACAACACACAAGTATTTTTTAACACTGCTAAGCACAGGAATATAAATAACATGCAGTTCCAAAGACTCAAACAGAGAACAGTGACATATTTGCACAAACTATGTACAGGAAAACATGCAAACAAAAAAAATCTCAGAAAGATGATAGCAAAGGTGGTACAAAATGCAGGAAAGATGTGTGATGGAATCAGAACTGGTCCTGGTCCCAAAAATAAGATGACCTATAGGGGAGGCATATAAGGTTCCCTCCCTTTCTTTTTGTGGAGGAAGCTTATAAGGACAAAACCACCAAGGGTGAGTAACCTAAGATGAGGAAGGAAGAAGCAGCACACTTTGGCACCAGTTTCCAACACCTGAGAGTACAGGAGCCTGGTCTCCACAGCCTCAGTGAGGGCAATGCCAAGGATCACTGCCATCACCAGTACTCACATCCCAGCAAGACTGGCCTTGTTTCTCACTCTCCTAAATACCCACACTTCCGACATCTTTAATATATGCACTTACACACATGTATGTGCATACACCTACTTGCACTACACAGGCACAGAAACAGCTCTTAAGAGAGCTAGGAGACAACAGATGCCCTCAGCATTTAAATTTTAGCACACTTTATGCATCTATTAAGTATTTGAAATCCATGTTCAAGTCAACCCTAGATAAGGATCAGCTTCTGACAAACCAGATAAAGACAGCAACCACCTAACCCTGAATTCGCTATCTGGCAAGAATATCAAAGTAAAAGCCACATTTGAAATGTGCACAGCCTTATGTGCACCAGAAACTTTGAGAGGCTGTTTGCCATTCTTTCAAATAATTCTAGAGCGCTCAGATTCACTTTGGTTGTAAACAGAATCAAGACAATTGGATTTTCTGTGTTCAAAAAGGTGCATACTTTTTCATACATAAATCTACAATTTCATTAACAGAATCCTAGGGAAAAAACCCTCACTCTTTAGAAAGTATGAAAATGCAGTCAAAGAAATGCAATAAAGCTTAAAAGGACCAAATAAAGCCTCCTTTAATAGATTTTTTTCCCCTTCACTCATACACACATATGCTTTCCTCCCAGCAGAGGGATACATCTGCAGCACGTAATTTGCTTTGTGGATTAGTTAATGTTTTTACAGCTTTTGTAATGGGCAAAACGTTATGCAAGCATTCTAGTGCAGTCATTATCATCACATAGCTTTGGGAAAGTTTTCTAAACTTGTGCCAGATTTTTCTGCCAAACACAGAAAAAGCTCCTTGAGCATCTCTATCCTGCATTTATATAGGATATCATTTAGACCATTTTGTGAAGCTTATTTGTATATACCTTAGAGATGTGAGTACAAAAGCAAGTACATTATTCAACACATGGAATGGTGAGGTAGATTTTTCCAAAACCACTCAAATTAAACACATAACTTGCATCTAAACATTTTGTCAATTGAAACTTTGTCTGTGTCCTGAGAACATCCAAGTCAATGCTTTGGCCAGCATTTAAAGGGTCAAAATTGCTTTGTGACAGCTAAACAATCTTCAATTTTATTTTGCCTTTTCTCAGCCGGTGGTACACACAGAGGAAAACAAACAAAAGAAAAAGGATATAACCATAAGAACTACTGAGGCCCTCGGTGCCAAAAGAAACAACATTTAAATTCAGGGGATACATGAAGGAGACCCTCAGTATTTATAATCACGATAAACCACTACCACCATATATCAAACTCTTACTTACAGAATATTATTGTTCTGACAAACCACATCAGAATAATTCACCTTTTGCCACAATCCAGCACCAGCCACATTCATCTGGTAGACATAGCTGAATTCAAAACTCATTTCCCCAAACCAAGCTCAAGGGCTGACTGATTTTTCTTGCAAATAAAAGAATGTCCCAATTTTAGTTGTATCATCTATACTGTTGGAGTCAGCATTTTTGGATGCCAAATGACGGTAATCTATTTTATGGCTTGAGCATGATTTTGTTTCTAAGAAAAGACTAAGAATTTGCTACATATAAAAAACTCAAAACTCTTCTAGACATATGATTAAATAAATATTTTTTCTAGTAACAGGAAAATTCAATACTTTTTTCTTCCCAATATTATTATAAGGCAATTCAGGGCTGAACCTTCCATTTCTAATTCTAATTTCTAGCCTGTAATATTGGCGATAAATCACTAAAAAGTGAGTCCTGTAAATGAAACCACAAGTGACCCTTTACTATAGTGTCATTAATGCAATATATAATAGATATGCTATTGCTAATATTATTTTAATTCCTTCTGTTTCCATGGCAACGTTGGCCTACGGCTGCTCTGGTAAACAGAGTTTTATATAATTCTTTGAGAAACGCTTCTGCTCATGTCATTTTTCCACTAGTGCATATTCTTCTCCACTTTCTTTGGTTTGGTCTTTTTTTTTAAAGAAAAACTGTAATGGCAATTACTGGTCCAGAAGAAAGATTTTTTTATTTTTTTTTTTTAGTTATTGCAGTTGGACAGTCAGTGAACTGGGAATTGGAAGCAAGATAACCTGTTACAAGCTTTGTCAGCAGTACAAAATACAACACTCCATCTAAATGGAGCAGTATCTAGCAGTATCTGAATCTCACAGAGACAGAAACCATAACCACTTGCTCGAGATTCTGCAATGCATACATTTTATGGGCTTTGCTACTTCTCCCTTGTACTTTCAAAACTATTTGATGCTTAAGATAATTACCTCTTTCAGTATTTACATGTGCATGTTCTTCTTACAAATACTTCATTATTAAGGGGGTGATCTCCTCGCCAGAGCGAAGTGGAAAGACCTGAGAACACAACACTGCTGGAGAGGTATAACACTCCTTGAACTAAGGACAGAGAAGATACTCAGACTAGTCTTGAAGCTTTTAGGCACCCATGTCTGTCCAGGCTAACCCAACAATAGCACTAGTTTTATTACTGCTTCTCAGAGCCTAAAGAAGATGCTGAAGATGCTTCCCTTTGTAAAGCAATGAACTCCCAGTTCATCTTCAGTACAACATAACCCTTAGTAATGTTAATTGCATCACAGACTGTTACTTGCTGGCAGGACATCCAATCCTTCAGTAATTTGAGTCAATATAGCTGTTTACAAATCAGACTGATGTCAGGTTTATGAAACTGGGAAAATGTAATTGCTGATGCATTCTAACCAGTGAAAGCTCAAATAATAATGCTCCATAAAACATATGTTACATATACATGCATAAGGAACCCAAATAATGTTGTACAAGTATTGTAGAAACTGGATCAGTGTCTGGTTGTTCAGAAGAAAACAACATTCTAAAAAATTATGTACTGGATTTGCCACAAAGCAAAGTACAAAACTTGTTTTTTCACTCTGCTTATAGGTCTTTCACTCCCAGTTCTGGTTCCTTTTATTTCTGTTCACTGTGTGGCTTGGCAGTTTAAATGGCATCTGCAATATTTCTTTGACAATTCCCATTCTTGCTATAAATTTAATAGAAATAATGTGCATAAAATGAAGAATAGCAAAGAAATAGCACGTTTTTGGTTTAAAAGGACAGTGAATGAAAAAATGCACTCACTGAATCAGCAACTTACTTCTTAAAGGCTCTCTGGTTTGCCATTAAATATCATATATCAAGTCACAGAATTCTTCATCCTGAGCATATGACAAGTCTGCTATTTGAATGAATGGGGATGGGTAGCTTATTACACTGACAAGTTAGACCTCAGGTCAGGAAAGACTTAGCTCTACTAGAAAGTACTCCAAAGACCTTTTCCACTAATCAACATTTATGCATCTTCAGTACAGAGAGCAACTGAAACTATCTGAGGTCATGGTGACACTGTCAGAAAGTTTCTCAAATCCTTACCAAAAAAAGACTGTCATTATAATGATTTTCACTTGCCATTAATTCCCAGCTGCCTAATTTAGTACGGTAGAAAGCAGTCCCCCCAGTACTAATTGGAATAAATTTTTAATTTAATAGTCTAATGTGCTCCAGTTTGGGGTTTTTTTTCTTTCATCGAATCAATGCACTCATTATTTGTTAACGCCTAGGTGCTCAGGGCAAATTGTTAAGAAGCCTAAAAAAAGACAGCCTCTTGGTCAAGTCTAGATATAAAAAGAGTCAGCAATACATCATCACAGGATAGGTTATGATTTTCTTTCAGAATGAGGTAAAACACAGTCTTCTCTTTTGGATAGTGGCATTTATAGGTTCAGATAACAAATGTTGCTGTTTCATTCCCACTCTAAACAGGCAATACCACAAAAATCCAGACTCTCTCAGTGTTAAAGACAGGTTTTTATCCCATTACATGAATAAACTGAATTCTCATGGACTAAGCTTCAGTAGGGCCATCACAATAAACTCATCTGGAGAATACTTGCCAAAAAATGTTATTCAGCATATAACAACACACAAACTTAATGTTCAAATTTATACTAAGAAGAACTTAAATGAACTCTCTTAAATGAGACCAGAACTCAATGTCTAAGTAGTCAGGATTTTAGAGAATAAACTGAATTATTACACAGTAAATATCTGCTGTCTTAGGGATGGCAGACTGACACTATTTTCAAATGTTTGCTAGAATGAGGAAGTATTCGTACTATACTTTTGAGTATCTTACTCCAGAATATTTGCACTATACCAATTTTATGTGGTGATTTGATTTTCACCTAGGTTCTAAACTCACTTCAGTCAATAACACCTTTTACAAGGATTAGCAGACCTCTTCACACATCCGAAATAGAGAGGGACATGTTTTGTCTTGGTCAATATCCCTATTTTTAAGATGTTTTTCTGCATGTAAGCTCTTTCTCTAGCTGCAGTTGCTTTTAGTGTAAAATAAAAGGGAAGCACAGAGGTAAAGAGGTTTTAGAAACATGCAGCAGAATCTACATAAAGACTAGATACTACTGAATCTGCTGAGCAAAAAACTCTGGTCAAATATCAAAGCTCATACCTTCTTCAGCCTTAATTCTGTATGTATGGACTGGATTAATCAAAAATTAGTTTTTGTTTTCTTTCCACTTTTTGGAGTCATTAAGCAAACAATCATTGTGTAAAAGCCAGCAAATGTAAATACTGTTCTGGAGTTCAATACTATGCAGTACTATTATTCCCAGCTCTGCAGTGGAAGAGTGTATGTACTTTTACAAATGACAGCTTATTAGGTTTTCTTACAGTATTTCCTACAGAATAAGGCTGATGTCATCCCACCATCTAAGCACAAACTTTTTTTGGCCTTTCCCTGGGAAGTTTTGAACCACTTTAGCAACACTAACTAAACTGGACAGGAAAGTGACGGTCTTAAAGGCAAAATGCAGAAGCTGAGCTACAGCAGATATTTGGATGGAAAAGTGAGATTCTGCACTGCATCTGCTATGAGCAAAAGCCATGTGGAAAATAGAGAGTTGTAACTGCCTCAGCCATAATAGTTTCTTTTACTTGCAGCATCCTATGCCTATGCAGAATGCCAAGCATGTCTTTTGATCAATGTCTTTATATAGTAAAAATAATAACAAAATAAATCACAATTTAGTGCAGTAATAAACAAAGGAAGTTCCCATAATATCTTTTACTTTGCATCATGTCATTTTGCATGAAATTTAGCTCTTTCATTTGTGTACAATGTCTGTGTGCTATTAAATCATTCTTTGCTGAAATGTCTTGAGACAATGCATAGTAAAAAGGAAAGCTCTGTTATGCCTCAACACAGTAGGATTTTATTTTCCCCTCCATATAGTACTTGTATTACTACCAAGCAACAGCTTTGAACAATTGGATCCTCTCACTCTGCTACTCAAAAAGCTGCAAATTTCTTTTACAGCCTGTTGATGCTTACAGAGGCAGAGTAAAAGTGTGCTAAACCAGCCTGTCCATCACTTCACTCATAGCCTTTCTACATATCAAAAGAACTCCTTAGCCTACCAGTTGCCCAGCACCTTTAGGCATCTCTTGCCCTCAGGCCACACCACAGAACTCTGAAGTTGAAGGTTGGCACTGCAGAGCTTCAATATAAGAATTTGACTTGCCATGGTATTTTATCTGTCAGGAAATCTGTCAGGATCTCCTGAGACATCTCAGATCCTTCCCAATTCCAAGCACAATGCACTGCCAATTTCATAGCATCACAGGGCTACTGTTCCCTGTCCATGACAGTGGCACCATCAGAACTAAAAAGCTCAAAGAGGCTTCCTTGCCACAGGCCTCACCTGCTGAGAAATCCGAGTACCCTACTCACTTTCTTCCTGACACTTCAACACAGTTCTTCTACGCTGCAGAGTGGCATGCTGCTCCTAAATGCTTCCAAAATATTATGAGACCACTATTTGTATAAAATAAGGAAAATATAATTCATGTTTTAATTAAAAGGCTTAGCTATCATACTACACAAGAAACACAGCAGCCTTCTTCTCCAAAGCACAGGCATATTTTACATCAGCATTTACAGTTCCGAAGAAGCCTAGTGCCACCGAGTGGCTAAGAGGAAAAGTAAGTTCCTTGGTAAAACGTTCTGTATCTGCAGAAAGCAGATGCATTTCCCAAAAGAATAACTTTTGAGTTGCAGTTGGCAGTCTGTTTGTGTTAAGAAAATCAGGTAATCAAAAATTAATTTCTAGGCGCAACAATCAACAGAAATCTTCATGGATCTCTGAGAGAGACAAATGGTGTCCTGATACCACAGCATAATTGCCTTCAATTTCTGCCTCAGGGTTCTGTATCAAATTTAGAGTATAATGGAAAGGTTTATACATTTAAATATTAATGCTATACAGAATGTAAGAAGTACATCATAATTGCTGTTATCAGTGGCAGAGCTGACAGCTTCCTGGCATCCTTTTAAAGCAACTCTGAGTGCAGAAGCTCCAAGCACATTCTCTGTTCTATTTGGATTTCAAGCAAACACACAAGTGCTTTCTTTTTAAACTAAAACCAGGATGATATGGTACTGTCTTTTGTCCTTGATATATATGAACTTTACATCCAAACTGCATTTCAAAAAACCAAGTTTCTAAAAAGTGAATTAAAGAAAAGTTATGCCAAAAGGTTTTTTAAATACTCAGAAAAACATCCCCTTTTAAAAAAAAAAAAGCACTCAAATTGTGACTGACAATCACCTATCTCACTGCTCATTTCTTCATGGGAGCTCTTAAACTGAGCATAATCTTTTTATGGGACTGTGGCCCATTCCTGGTGATTCAAAGATACTATGAAACATAATTCAAGTTCTTCAGGTGTGACTTGTCATTTTCTCTTACTGATACAAAAAAAAGTGAGTATAATAATTGCATCAACTTTCTGTATCCATATACATTATATCACATGGTTATGCATTGCACCACATAGATAATCTAAATTTCTCTGTTCCATTGTCAATAAAAATAATGGCTCAGGACAGTAAACACTTTTCTGTTTCCTGTGATACACCACACTAGCTGATAATTTCAACTCCAGCACAAAGCAAAGAAAAATTATGTTTTCAGATTCATTTTTGCCCATCTGAAAACTCCTTCCACTGAGGTCAGGGAAAATTAACAGACTCTGACATGCAATCTTACTGTTCTCTAAGTCAGTAATGGGCAAAAAGGAAAGCTTCTAAAGATTGCACTTTTTGAATACTGGGTGGTAGTTAAATTCCATATCAAGATAACTCCATAGATTGTCTGTGCACTCAGAAAAGAATTTTTAATTTAATCTCTACACTATAACTAATAATCTTTGCTGCTTTAGCTGATAATACAGCCCTTAACACAATGTGATACAAATGGAAGTAAAAGCAGCCCATCAGTAGTGTTGAGAAGGTTAGAGAGAAGAGAGAACAAGGCTTTTCGTAGCAGTGCACGGTACAAGGACAAGAGATAACAGAGATATACATTGAAACAACAGGGAAATAAGGAGAAATTCATTCTACAAGAAGACAGTACTGAAACAGTTCCTTGAGGCTGTGCAGTCTCCAGCCTTGGAGACTTTCAAGACCCAGCTGCATCAAGCCTGGAACAACCTGGTCTG
This sequence comes from Neopelma chrysocephalum, assembly GCF_003984885.1. Lineage (NCBI taxonomy): Eukaryota > Metazoa > Chordata > Aves > Passeriformes > Pipridae > Neopelma > Neopelma chrysocephalum. The sequence continues at coordinate 3,517,974 of NW_020898046.1, forward strand.
ATCTCACACCTGGCCCTGCTGTGAGCAGGAGGTCAGATCAGAGACCTTAGAAGGTCCCTTCCAACCCGAACAACCCTGTAATTGTACAAGAAACAATACGCATAAGGCATATACAGACAAGAGACCTATCTTCCTGTTTGGTATTAAATTAAGCTTGTAAGAAAAAACCATGAAAACATCAGAAACAGAAAACACCTCAGATAAGAGATAACAAGGCATTTCCAAAAGCAATATTAGGAAAACACGCTTGATAGAAAATACCATAATAAGTATATTGCTGTTTATGGCATGTGATCATATTTCAGTACTGGTAAGGTAATAAAACTAGAGGTTTTTTCTCAGACAACTCTCATATTAAATACATGTACAAGCAGAGGTTCCCAGAGAACCTGTAGAAGCCCAGAGACTTTTTTGGAATTTATTAGGGCAAGTTAGATGGCATTTCTTACCAAATAAGGTCCTTTCCATGGTCTGCAAGAATTTGCAATATTATGCATATCACATTTCATCCTATTCTTTCACCTACTATCACCAAACTCCTTGTATTATACTTCTTTTTTTTAATCAATTGCATTTTGTGTTTAGATTTAAGAGAAGTCCTTCCTTATCTAGTTGCGTGCAAAGTCTTTGAAAGCTTGATTTCTAGTCAAGCAGCTGGTAAACCTTCTTGGTTCCCAGATTATGGCTGGGGGTCAACAAACAGCAATTACAAATACAAATTATAAGTAACTATTTCCCTGAGGACATGGTACAAAAGGAGAGATTAATTCAGACAATATTTAAATCAGCAACCAAAGCATGTTCTCCATTCTGTGACTGCTTGATGCACAGAATATTTTCCTATGATTGTGAAAAAACAGTCTTCTCTTCAGAATGAGACTCCAAATTTATGAGTTATGAAATTACTTTATGACACCACAGTTTCTTATTATAGTACCGCTGAGGAAAAATTTCAAACCCATTTGCATCTGCTGATACAACATCACGTTTTATGCTGACAGGCAAGGGACTCATTACTACTACTACTAAACTTTAAGAATAAAAGTTAGCAAAAAAATAAGAGGATAGGTTTTCATAATTAATTTTGAAGCTTGATTTCAGTCTCTGAACGGTAAATTCTAACAAGGAGCAAAACTCTCTAAGTGAAATCTAAGTTATTTGTGGTCTGTCCACAGGTATATTCAGAGCTCACATTACAAGAAGTCCACAACATAGTAGGTGCTCTGCAGATTTATCCAAAGGTGAGCAGTGACACTAGGTGACTTGCTTATTTCCTACAAAACGCCTCACTGAATCAGCTGCTTGGTAGAGACAACAAAAGCAGTTATGAGTTTACATGCAGTGTCCCTCGGATTGTCCTGCAACCCCACAGACTTGCAAACTAATCAAGCGCCGTCCCAGAACATTTTCAACTGTTCCTTATCCACAGATAAGAGTCATGAAACTCCTTTAAACAGAAGCTGGTTTTCAGAACATAGATGTTATACTCTACCAAATTAAAATGCAAGGCTAATCAAATTTCAGGAAGGGTTTTTGGACTGGAACTAAACATGCATTGACTATCAGGAGCCAGGAATAGACTACGAAACTGTATTTTTTAATTTATTCATTTATGGATGAAACAACTTCCTCAACAGTGCAGTCTCTCCACTGAAAAACACTTCTACCTTTAAGGAACAAGCGGGCAGCAGAAATGTGCAACTAACAAGTGTGATTATTTCAAAGTGCTTTCAAAGCAGTTCTGTAACTGAGCATCTTAACATCACTGCCCCTCCTGGATAGGCCCTTTACTTACTGTTTTAGGGAAGTCTGTTTCCTGGTTTCAGACTGGCTCACATCAAACAGGAGCACTGTTTAACAGTTTTACTGTGCAGGCCTAAGTTCTCTTCTCACTCTTTAAAATTACCAAAAACAATTTTAGTGAAATGGATTTTTTTGTCAAAGAGGGACTGATAATACTTTCATCAAATTCCCAGAAGCTAAAATTATAAAGTAAATTTGGTGAAATATACTTTCTTTTAAAACCAATAAAATTCCTTCTACCCCCATTTCACTTTAGCTGGATATTCAGCCCTTGTTTCCCCAAATTCCTTACAGTCTGATACAAACATAAGCATATGCTTTTCTTTCCTTACTATCACTGTGACATCTTCCATGCCAGGTTTTTCAGTTTTGTTTTGCAGTTGTGATGGGGAAGGGGGCTTAGGATGTTCTTTATAAACAGCACAAACACAAGTTCCTTATTTTCAAAAGTGAAATCACAGACATACTAGGCAGATCCTACATGAACATTAATCAATTCCATTAGGAATCAGATCTTTCGCCTTTTTTAGCAATGTCCAAGGTTGTTGTAAAGAGGACACTGCTGCCTTACGATTTCCACAAGTATAATTTGACCATATGGAATAATCTGAAAAGGTTCCAGTTTTGACTCAGCTCGTTTGATTATCATCCAATCCAAGTACCAAGATCAACGCTCTCAACCAAAGCCAAGCTTAGCAAGCATCAATGTTTTGCACTTCTTTCATTTTTCATCTCAGGATCCAGATAATTCAGGATACACATAACAATAACAAGTAGACAGAAATGCTGTTTTTCTCAAATGCCCATGGGCTTTTACTGACATCACACAGTAAACAAAGAAAGCCAAGTTCTCTATTCTTGTGCTACAGCCAATTCTGCACAAGTACAGCTTTATCAAAATGGGCCTATCAGCAAATTTTTATTTAAATAAAGTAAAACCTTCAAGTACTATACTACTACTAATTCTGTAGTGTTAGGCTTCGGACCAAGATAAATTCCCCAATAAAAGTATAAAAAGCTATACTTTCATCAATGGTCATCACAGATATAAAATTAAGACAAAGACTACCTCAATGCCCAGTGGATTTTTGGGGGCTGGGGGAACAAATGACCCACATATGGTATTACATCAGCACATCATTAAAGTGAAGTTCTGATCTGAAATTAATCACATTCTTATAAGGTGGCACACTGACTAATAAGAAAAAGTACTTGCTGGAGGCTGCAATTTTTTCCTGTTAGTAATGCTTCTGCTCATCCCAATTATTCTCATGAGCACCATAGCACAGTATTTAATCACGGGTAGAAAGAGAAAGGGAATAGAAAATGAAGTGGTAAATGGGGAAAATGATGGGACACTCTCAGCAGAGCTATCGCCCCTCTTAAAATACTGAGTATTTCTCTTCAAAACTGCAGATAGTACATTCAATGAATACTAATACATTCTTTTAACTATCTAAAATGCAATCTACTTCATAAATTTATTGCTGCAGGACTTTCAGACAATTCTATAACCAAGACAATAACCTTACACAGCAATATCTTCTGTATGGGGGGTGGGAAGGATTAAAACAATACTTTGTTGATCAGATCTTTCAAGGAACATTTTTTGGGAAGAGACATAATGCAAACTCTACTTCTGAACACAAGACAAGTTATCACCTTTTCCTCTCATTAAGAAAACGATAAAAGCATTTCTTCATACACAGGCTCAGTTTCAGATAGCTTCAATTCTGTCAAAGTCACTCTACCTAGTTTTTGCTATTCCTGGTTGTCTCGAGGCTCTGCAGTAGCCAACAGGCAGCACTAAAGGCAGAAAAAAATTAGTGGAATTTAGGATGACTGGTCCTACCACCTGAAACATCTGAAGTCACAAAACAGAAAATTTTGCTCCTGGAAAAACAGAGCAGGATTTTATCACTTTGGTGGACAAAACTGATACTTAGGTTTCCACCAGTTTACTGGTGCGACAGCATACCTTGATATGTGTAACTGAGGGAGTTTGTAAAATGTCACTGTAGGAATATTTGCAAAAATACACTGGTTGCTAAAGTTTAAAAAAAAAAAAAATCTCTAAGGCATTTGAAATGTAGTTTTCCTGATGCAAAAACACGTTCTACGACAGCTGTTATTTCTGAACATTTGAACTCATGACATATTCATGTAATTACACATACATATATGCACACACGAGCCAATATAAAACTATTAATGTCCCACACAGATATACACTCCAGAACCTCCCTCAGACACAAGATATGGGTCCAATGACTTAACAGACCAAATGTGAAAAACATTTTCAGTTAATGGTGGTTTCAATGAGTACTTTAGCTTCTTGCTGATTCTCTGGCATTGCCTCCTGTAGTAACAGGTTTTTCTTCCTCCTCCACTCCTGTGGCACATGTACAGAATAAATGAATTGTCTGTTGGAAATCCTGCCTTTTTTGACTTGGCACCTTCTACATACAACAACTTTACCTGCTGGCAAGCCATGCTGAAGCTTCACAACTGCCCACAGAGCACACAGCACATAAGTCATAATCATGTAAAGATGTAGAAAGGCTAAAGCAGGATAAAAGAAGTTACTGAGTCAAGTCTGCGACACCAACACAGTAGAAAATACGGCTATATAATTTCTATCCAATATGTTCTGCTTATCCAATATGTTCTTAGAGATTTCCACTCATGTAAATTCCACAACACCCTTAGTCAGACTGCCTGGTTTTTACCACACTTACCATCAGAAACCATTTCCTAATATACCTCCTGGTCACTCCGTAATGCAAACTATGACAAACACTTGTCCTAATATCATAGTTTTAACATTTTGAATATAGAGAATATATTATTTTCTCCATGCCAGCACACTTCAATGTATTTGAAAGTAATTATTATTTTCTCCTCAAATTTCTCAAGCTATTTGATCTCAAATCATTGATTATTGCCCAGAGTTTTCTTTGATCATTCCTATTGCTTCTCCTTCCCCGATGCCTCACAAATGCTTGAAATATGGGTGCCTAAACTGAATGTAGTACTCTGTGTTGAAAACTGAGTTCTTGTTTCCGCATACCAGAATTAGGGAGTATCCCTCCCAAATACAAGGAGTTTTCCAGTAACACCTATTCAGAGTTATGCAACTTGCAGGACCACATTAAAGTACTGCTATATAGTATACTCTCTAAATCAGGATATGGATATTAACACTATGTTATACCCAAAATAATGTTTTTAGCTCAGCAGCTTCCAGACTTACAGATATAAGATCTGTGCTGAACTGGGGTCATGTAGCACTGATGTATCATCCCCTTAAACTGCTGAGTAAAAACAGGCACAGTTTTCATCACAACTGTTCTCATGAGTATTTCCCAATCTCACTGCTATACTGGCTGAAAGAAATTAAAAACCATCTTCACTCAGTGAAAACATCAATGATATCTTTGATATCTTTACTTTCTCCATGAACATACCAAAGCATTAAAGTTATTCCTAAAGTTATTCAGCAGAACAGAAATTAAAACAAAACAAACAAAAAAAACCAACACAAAAACCCCAACCCCAAAACCAGAAAAACCCACATAAAAAAACTCATCAAAATCATGAACATTAAAAAGAAACCCATCAAGAAACACAAAGGAACCAACAAACCAGACATACTAGAGTACACATAAGTTAAAATGGAGATATTAAGATATAAGATACAATCAAGATGAGTTCCAGATGCATTAGAAAAAAAGCCACAGAAAGGTGGCCAATTGCTTGACTTCTGCTGGGTATTCCTGGGCTGCCACTTATGGACACGCATCATGACTGTAACACCACTGACACTAAAAAAAGCCAAATTTTAACTATTCCCATTTTAAACCCGTTTCTCTTGTCACTAGTAACTTGCCCACGTCCTTCATAGAGATAGTTCTTTTTCAAGTTAGCATAACACACCAAACTAACTTATTGTTAGTTTTGCAAGAATGCTGGCACTAATGAACATCAATTAGCATCTAAAAACTAAACATATGAATTTCAATACAAAAGGAGGCTATAGATGGGGTGTGGGATGATGTACCAGCAGAGGAGCTTGCTTCAACTTCCCCTGATGCAATAAGCACAGAATTGGGCCTAGCTTTTCATATTTAGAGAGACTCTTCTTCTGAATATAAGCATAGGACACACAACCTCCCAGGGCTCACACTGCCCACCAGCAACGTGTTTTTTGTCTGCTGGACCAAGTTTAATATAACTGAAAAATTGTGTTCTAAAAAACACTATTTCATGACTTGCGCCTGAAGCAGCAATATTTTTGGAGCACTTTATTTACCTCCGACAGGCTGTATGGAGTTCAGCATCAGTATCTCTTAATCTATAAAAGTGTGGTTTATTATTGTACTGGTGAGTGAAAGACTAGCTACCTCACTGTGTAATATACCGTCCTGCAAATCCAAACTCGGGTTTCTCATCCACAGTTCTGCAGTCTGTGCTGATCTGTGAGATTAGAGCAGAGCCCAGCCAGAGAAGATTGCTCCCCTGGCGATACAGAATTTCGTTAACTTGATCAAGGGTTGTATTAAAGCATTAAGTAAAACCTTAAATCACTGCCTGTTGCAGCTCTTGCACAGACACTCACACACCTAAAATGTATTAGTATGGGCAACCATACTAATAAAAAAACAACATATGAAACACACAACAGCAAGTAAAACTGCCTAAAATTGTACTTCTCAGTGGATGCACAGAATTAACAGCAGCTTATTCTCCATCCTCCATGGAGAAATTCAAGATGGTTTTTTTCCTCTATTTAAACATTCTCTTCACTTTCTTTTTATAGATACACACATAAAAGGCAAGAACACAAACCCATGTGGATCTGTACACTGCAATGAGAAATTTAAATGCTTCATTCTGCCTATCTGTCCTTAGAGTACGATTTAGATGCTGTTATCTCATGTCCATTTCATTCGTGTCCAAATTACCTAAAGATAAACAAATGAAATATAGTAGTGCAAATGGAAAAAGCAAAACTCACCACATGTACTTGCCAGGGGAGCACGGCTTGCAACAGTATCAGCACTGATCTCAATTCAAGAGGGGAAAACAGTTTAATCTAGTAATCTGGAGAAAATCACTCTTCCACTTTGAGCATACAGAATCAATTCAGCCTAAACCCAGCATTTTTCACATAAACTATTAAAAAGTTCAAAAGTGGGGGGAGAGGATTGTTTGGGTTTTTAGTTATATTAATATAATATAATTTTGGTCCTCTGCCATGGAGAGCTGCTTCTCTACTCATACACGATATGTGCATCAAGTAACACTTCAAGGTTTCCAGAAAAGTAAAAGTCATTTAAGCAAAGCAAAATTTCATGTTATAATATTTTAACCAACTTTGACTGAATGTTCCCAATGATTCCATTGAACATGTCCCAGTGAGCTGCAGTCAAACCACATTTGAAGTACAAAATGTAATAGGCTTCAAATGTCTCCTTCAAATTATTTCTCTGGAGGTGCCATTCCAGCAAGGTCCCGTTTTTCATTTCACAACAGAATATTCATTCTCATGCTGAGGGTTTTTGCCTCCAAATTGTTGTATATTCTAAGGTGACTATTATGTGCTTCTATATAACACCTGCAGGATTAATGGCAAATTTTAATATATTTATACAGAGAAAAAGAAATGCAACTACCTATCAGATAGTTCTAAAAACAAAAAAACTGGTGCCCTTACAAACAGTACCTCTATCACTAGCATGAAAGCCTCTAATTGAAAAAGAAATAGATTATTAGTTATCTTCATGGTACTTTGCTACATTTCTCTTACAGGTCTGCTTATCAAATTTATTCTACATACATGTAATTTTCTGCTCCAGATAAATAGCCCAGGCTCATCATAACAGCTCAGCCACGCCTGCAGGCTAACTGGAGTCAGAGTTTTCATTTTCAACCTAAGATTGGATGCGCTTGGCCAGTCAATGCACCACAAACCTCATTTTTTTCCTCTAGTAATATAAACGCAATAAAGCCAGTAAAGTTAATGGAGGTTTGCACTACAGTAAAAACTAGGAGAACAGGGTTGGCTGGGTAGAGAGCTGGTTGTTTTTTAAATGCAACAGGAAAGATGTACAAAGATCATTTCCTTTCCAGGTTAAGGAAATATAACATTTTCCTTAAGCAAATGACGTATTTCCTTCGCCCATAGGAATACTAATTCTTGAAATAAATAAAAAATGAGATTTTTGTTTATTGCTTGTAAGGCTAACAGAAAAAAATTTACTCTTGACAAATGTCACTGGGCTGAAGTGGCAATAGTCTCATAACACAGACTGATATTTATAGATTAGCTATGCATTTTTAATGAATGGAAAATTCTGAACAATATAATAGTAACTTTACTTGTTGAACCAACATTTTGAAGTATATTTTCAATCTCAAAACCACCTGTAGAACTATAGCAATAATAAACTGAAAAACATAACATGAAATAGCTACCTCAGAATGACAAGCATAAAATCTTTATCTTTCCTTTGTCATGCATGTATACACAGCTCCTTCTCATTCAATTCATTACAGCAAATTCCAGAGCTTATACAGGCCTTTAACTCTGGCAACACATTCAGACATCAGAACTGAAGAACGCAGATTAGGAGATAGCAAAACCCTTCAGCAAAATATCGTTAATCACCTTACATTTCTAGGGAAGATTACCCCTCATTACATCAGCAACTTCACAGCCAGTAAGATGACTGTATTTTTTATTTCTTTTTTCAGAGAGGGAAAAAATAAGTCATTTAAGCAACTTAGCTCAGGTTGTGCAGAAAGCCTGTAAGAGAGGCTAAGGGAGAGCCTCACAGTTAACAGCTTCTCATCATTTTACAACCTACAGTTTCAGGCACTGCAAATCAAAGTCCTTCTCCAAGAAACACAAACTCAAAAAAATATGTCCAGGTTTTACTACTATCCCTTCACTGTAGTACCTCAGAAAAACAAGAGACTTCATGCTATATTCCATCATATGTACAGAGAGTATAACTAACATTAGTATGAAATATTGTCTATTATTGTAAACAAACCTGTACTACCCAAAGATCTGGATGAAATTATGACAAATATTTTAAAGCTTGTAGAGCACTCCAAGCATACCACAAGCTTTGTACAGACATAAAGATAACGCTGTAACAATAAAGAGTGTTCAAGTTACACACATCAGATACCCATAGCTCTCCATCAGTCCTGGACACAGAAAACAGAAATTGAAAATAAACATGACTGATGATGTTTCGTTAATAACCATGATGGAGTGTTCCAAGCAAGAAAACTATGAATAAGAATAATTTAGGGGCATAGTGACTGCAAGATTTTCCAAAAAGAAATGGGATAATTTAATAACCAGGCTATAACTTTCTTACTACAACGTTAAGCTTCCTATTTATAATGTATGTATTTGTGTTAAGGAGCCAAACATCTGTAATGCTATGAGAATTTCTGGGGGAGCCAACTATGCACAATGACCATCAATGTACATTTTTTATTTTTATTTTTAACACCTTTATCTGCCATTACAATGCACAGTTGATCCTTCTTCCGCTCTTCTTACTCAGTGCTTATATCATTGTAAGGAAGGACAGAAAGGAAGAAGCCTCTAATTCCTAAAGGTCCTATTTATGAGTTGTCAACTTACAAAGACCTACAATCATTTGTCTTTTTTAAGAATGTAATGGGTGAAATGTAGTGTGTCAAGCCTAAAACAGATTTCACCCTGGAATCAGTAAGCAGGAACACTGAAGGAGATGATAACGTGCTATATAATATGCACGTATTTAGAAATAAATCCCAAAGGTAGAAGAAAACCAAACTACCCTAATACATCAATCAACAGAGGGAAGCAGGTAATTAAAGAGTAATACTTCCTCTCTAAATGTTAAGCTTTTATCTCTTAATCTGTTATTTTCATACTCTTCATTTTTACCTCCACCTGTATTTTCATCTTATTGGCTAAACTGAGATAAAAATTGTTCTGCCTTAAAAGGCTATTTTAATATCTGCTTACAATCCCAGTAATCTACTTCCTATTTCTGTTGCAGCTTTTTCAACCCTCTATGAGGGGCCACTGAAACAGCAAGCATTTTTCATCTCCGATCTTTTTCCAGCAGTAGGCACATTTACTACAAGTTCTTGTCAGTCCTTTTGCAAAAATGAGAAAATTCTTGTACTACCACAGGCATTTTTGAGAGCAATGCTACTTTTTGCTTTTCCTGACCCTTTTTTCCTAGAGAGTATGTTAAGAAAAAAGGGACTTGAAGTACTGTTTTGAAAGCAATTTTATTTTCTCAGGCAAAAAGTAGTCTGCTTGCTTAGTGATTTGACATTTTGAAGTTGATGATATTAAAGGTTTATTTACACACCACAAAAATCTAGCGTGTTCCTTCATTCATTTCTCAAGTCTTCAATTCCAGCATCGTACAATAAGAGGGTACAATATTGCTTCACTTCATGTAAGAATTCATAAAAATATAACCTCATTAAAAAGAACCCTTTGACTAAATTTGTAAGCAAGAAATCTAAACTGCAGGCACTTTCCAGGTTTTGACAATACAGTTTATATTTGAATGTCACGAAGAACAATGGTATGATCCTTGGCTATATCCAAGCATTTACACCATACTTCTCCTCATGCAAAATTTCAATTGATTTTATTAGAATTTCCCCAATACATTTTTTCTACTCTAATTAAAAATGCAATCCTAAGACAAAAAGTCATGTGTTCTGTACACGATGATGCTCTAGAAAATAAAAAGGGAGTGTATGTTTTTCTCCCAAGGTTATAGAACTGTATGTCGAATAACACCAAGAACTACCTCCTTGACATGCAGTCTGAAGTATTGTTAAGAAATGCTTATCAATCTGTGAATTTCAGAGCAACTGTAGGAGTCAGTCCCAGTTTTGTCCTGCAAGCCTGCAACAAAATATTGCTCTCTGACAGATAACAGACTTCAGTTGCTTGAGATCAATGGAGCTGGGTGAGGCCAGGATGAACAGCATGTAAGTGTGCAGTAACCATATGCTTTTTAGACTGCTGAATTCAAGTGCATTTTCAGGTATGAGTATGGCCTCCTGACTTCAAGGATCACAGACTAATGGGAGGAAAACTGTCCTGAAAAACCCTGCTGTCATTTGGTGGTTTGCTTCGCAGTTTATAGTATTTATGCTAGTAGCTAACTCAAATAATGTTTCTACCACGTCTGTTAATGAGAAGTAACACCCTAGTGCTGGACACTGGAATTTCTAGATGACATCTACTCTAATAAAGTTGTCTTCCTTTTCCTCTCCCTGAGTCCATCCCTTTACCAAAAGACCTCTAAGGACAACAAATCATAGGAAAACCTGAAATGATTTTTTCTCACTGACTTGCTGCAACTGTTTGTGATGCCCTCTGATACCCTTGTAGCCAGGATTTTTGGATTTTTTTTGGAAACATTTAGCAATAAGGCAAAGACTGTAGGATGCAAAATCTCCTGGCAATTACAAACAAACAACAAGAAAAAACTCCCAAAATATTTCCAGAGAAAACACAAATCCAAAGCAGGGCAGCATAAAAAAATGCTGGCTCACATCTATTATACATGGCAGCAGCAATCAGTATTTATAGGAAAAAGACCTCTGTAAAATGTGACAGAGCATTTATTTAGCTATATTAAACCAACTCCCTTTTAATGAAATGCGACCTTACTGTGTGCAGAGTCTCAAGTGGAACCTCAAACAGTGTCAACTGGCTCAGATCAGATAAAGTTAAAAACCTGCCTCATTTACATAATGAGTACCAAAACACACTGCAGGGAAGAAAGGGGACAAATGCTATCCCAGTTGAAATGGATAACCATTGGGCTGGATCCACACAGCACAAGATTTGTCATCACACAGAACAAATCAGTAAAATTGGGTCAAATGCTTTAACAGTGAACCAGCCCAATAAGGCAAATCTTTTAAGGTCCTCTCAACAGTCAGCAAGGGAGAACAGTCAGAAACCTTACACATGGTTCAGAGGAGAGGTTAAGAAATTAACCACTGTTACTTAGCTGCTGGAGGAGCCTTTTTCTCCACTGACTACAAAATACACCAGGGATATTAACCATAAGTCAAAGTTAAGTTTTACAAATAGGTCCTACCGCGTACTCGCTATACAAGAACACAGAAGACAGATGTCCAGTTTTGGGAAATGGGAGACTTGAATCCATATGCAGTAGAAATAAGATAATATATAAGTAATTTACTTATTTATTACACTGAAGTTAATACAAAACATTCTTGAGAGTTGGCAAAAGTTTCTCATTCTTTAGCTCTAGGTTCAAAGATTTGCTTCAAAAGAAATCACAGACATAGATTTCAGTATATAAATGAGAAATGTTGGGAAGATATGCAAAATAGAATCAACTCTGCTTGCTAGCTGCAAGATGGCCCAGAAGGAATGAAGCTGTTCATGCCTATCCCCTGAAACGCACAGCCAAGCCTTTAGCAAAGACAAGTGAAAAGGAAGCAGGGAAATACTTTACTGTCTGAAGCCCTACAAGAAGTAAAAAGCATGAGCAGTCCTTCAGCATGAAAGAACCATTAGGGTTAGTGATCTTATACATCAAAGAAGGAAATATGTGGGGCCAACACAGACCTCAAAGGGAGAGCAAATAGGCTCTCTCTTTAACGGGGTTGTGCATCCACACACACTTTTGTTATCTTAAAAGTAGGGGACTCCTCTGGACTCACAGAGAGAGAACCAAAGCAAGTGCCAGATTACTGCAGCTTCCAAACAGGAACAGTTCTACTCAACTCCTCCACAAGCCTTCTTTTTTAGGGAAAGGGAAGTAATGGCAACCAACCACAACAAGAACTTCAGTTGATAACATCTTTGCTCTCTGGAGAGCAATCAGAAGCTAAAAAGCTCTCTAAAGAGTTAATCAGAAACAGCAAAATGAAACCAAAAAGCCCACAGGTTAACAACATCTGGTGCAGAAAGCTTCCTCTCCAAAAGTCACAAAAGATTTATCTTGCCACCCTTTTATATGGTAAAATGATACAAGCTTTCTTTCCCTGTGGTCTCTTCTCAGCATTTATTCCTGTGAATATCTACATAATTTTTCTACTGTTGTTAAATAAAAGAAATGCTTTTAAAACACAGTTCTGCAGCCATCACATTCACAACAGGGACATAAGGCTGAAGACTGGCTTTCGATTCTTTATCATGAGTGATGGGTGTGTGATTAGTAGCGAAACTTGCAATCAGTCCAGCCCGATCGGGTACCTGCTTGATTGTTCTCTGCTGTCCACATCTCTTAGGAGAAACAACCCTGTCAGACAGGCCCAGCGAGACAGCAGCAGTCTCTGCAGCTATCACACTAAGATATACAAAGCATCCTTAATTATAACACTATCAAAGTGCAAGTCCCTGAGCTCATCACTTCCACTACGTACAAATGAGATTTTCTATTACCATGAACTCCCTCTATTAGCTTATGTCACCTCCTGCAGCCCCTCATGTGCAAATGTTATAAAGAGCACTTTACAGGTTGACAGTTCAAGTTAACAAGTGTATAGAAAATAACATGACAAGCGTGTGGAAATGACACAAGTATCCCCCTTGTGAGCTTAGCCCCTAATAGAGCTTGGCAGTTTTCACCTACAAATGTAAATCATGAAAGCTGCCAAATTAAGAAAGGCACTATCTTTTTTTTTTTTTAATCCAGAAAATAAATAAAAAGAAATAGGAGTTTGCAGTGAACAGCTGCAGTGGGAGATGAGCAATAGCATCATCTTGGTAAAAAACAGCCATACAAAAAAGTTGATAAACTGGGTATATTTTTTAAATTTTTCTGATCTATTACTGTTTTTCTGGACTTTTACATGTGTGAAAAATAGTTTACATTCTGTTTGTGTTGGTTGAAGGCACATAAAAATACAGAGATGAGCTGCTGAAAAACTACATTAGCAGAATTGTTGCAAGCATGATTGACTAAAAATCTAGGAAAGCCAAGGTTTACTAGAAGAAACGATATCTTTTATTGGACCAATTTTACAGCTAAAAAAACCAGACATATGCCCTGGACCCAAATACTTCTTACAGGATAATTTCTTGTTACCCAAGGAACCAGCCCTAACAAGGATTTATGTGACAAAAGCTTGTTCATTTTTTCCTCTATTTCAATTAGACTATTAAAATATATTACCTGTACTGCTCATTTCTTTCTGCACCATGGTGCACCACATCTTTTGACAAAAACAAATATCCCTTCACAGCATCTGTGGAATTGAATGCAAGTGGATGAAAGATGAATTAACAGATGAAGAATAGTCACTTAAATGCTGACAGACAAGCAGTTATGATCAGCAGCCCTTCCAGAAAATATACATGTAGCCCTCAGACAAATAAAAACCATTAAGAACAGCTGCAACAAAGAGAATCCAATGTCAATTATTTCCCATAACACACTGGATTAATTTCATATGTCATCCCACTGAGCTACAACAGGACTCCGACTTCAATGAATTCAACTGATAACACAAAATGCGTGTTGCTGCCTGCACTTTATTTTCTCTAATGCATAATACTTGTATCAGCTTCACAGGAAATAGCACAGTGGAAAATTATCAATTCTGCACAAATTTACAAAGAGCTACTCTCTTAACTGAGCAAAATGCTTTATGAGGGATACATCATTTGCATGAGTAACATCCACGTGAAGTCAATATACCTTGCAGCAAAGAATTCATCTTCTTGGGAGGTGCAGTTTATTTTACTCTGGAGAATTAAGGTATTCACTGCTACTGCAGCCATCAACTATACATACAAGAGCAGCACAGGGACAAAGTGGTGATTTTTGTCTTTCCCTATCAGTTATTTTCACAAATGCTGTTAAAATCAAACAGGGTTTGGTTTTTTTCCTTTTGCTTAATCTACCCTCCCACAAAAAAATTCATGCAGCCAAGTAAGAATCATAAAACCAATACAAAGACTCAAAATATTCTGCAAATAAGATATGCAAAGACCCCAGTCTGTTCAAATAATAAAAAAAAAAAGGATTTACCAAGAAGGTACCTTTGTTTATAACTTACAAGTAGCTTTAATGGACAGGAAAATGCCAGGTACTAAAAAATGCCCTTAAGTCTAAGTACAAAAGACAAACTGAGGCCTAATGGCTGGAAGTAAAAACACAGCTACCATTAATTTAGGAATCAGGCCTGTTTTTTTCATACTCTTGTTTTTAGTGGTTTGGTTCCTTGGCTGTTGTTTAGGTTGTTGTTTGTTTTTTAAATCTCACACCTTGGGAATAATCTAGCAAGTGAAGGCACAGTTGTTCCACCTCTTAAGATTTCTTCTACCCTTACTCAAATAAAACTCGTTGTCCTTGACCCAGAGGTAGCTGGTAGGCTTTTATAAGTCGTATACAAAAGGCCTAGCCAGGGGATCCAGTAGTCCTTTCTAGTTCTATAAATTTATCAGGCTTTTCCTTTTCTGTTGAAACCTGTGGGTACATACATGCCAGGCAATTGTTTGATATCATCTCTTCCACTAATACAAGCAAATGCTCTGTTCTCCTCTAGCCTGTGATCCCATCATCTCTGTAGTTTTGTCCTACCACATGCAGGGATACCTGTCTTCTGCTTGGACACAGCACCACCACCTTAAGAAACACAAGTAAAGGAAACAACGCAATAGCCTGGTTTTTGGTCTAGAAATACTATTACTAAAAATAATTTCCAACAGTTTAGCTAAGAAAAAAGTGCTGAAATAGATGGCAATATTAGTAGATGTATATCCTTTTAATTTTATGCAGGAATTTCATTACATACGTAGCTCTATTCAAGTTCATCTTTATTGTGAAGTCATCCATGAGTCAAAACTACCACGATTTCAGTCTTTGCTACATTACATATTGTTTGAAATTTGAAGTATGACCATTCACTAGAAATACCTATTAGCATGTGGCTTTCGTAATGCTAATGTGCAAACCCTGTATGTAGCAATAGCATATCAAAATGGAACTCAGATCCAAAATAAAATCCTAATTCATGTTAGGATCTGCTAAACCCTTCTGTTCACCTTGAATATGAAAATAACTTGTATCTATCTATGTAAAAAATGTTATCTACCTGTGAAATATGTAGAATGAATGAAAATGGAAATTTCCTTTATTTGCCAAACAATTCTAAGCTTAAACAAAGCCCTGACAGATTCTGCACTGTTTGTTCTATTTTTTGGTAAATAAATACTGTTTGCCATCACAACACAGAGACAGAATAACAAGTGATGAGTTTGTTCACCAGCTATTAAAACATGCAATAATGATTAAAGCATCTGATCATGAAAAAGTTTTTACCTATGCATAGGAACATTGGCTTTTCTTTCCATACAACGACAGCAACCAGGTCCATGAACAAATTAATTTTGGCAGTTTCATGTGTTTCCTCCAAAATGGAGAGCTCCATTAAACAAACTGAAATGTGCATTACAGAGACAACAAAGCATCCTAAAACCTTTTTAACAGACACCCTGCTGCATGGAATTTAAAAAAAAAAAATAAATATTGAACAACAAGAGATATCTTTGAACTCGTCTGATTAACAGACCTTACAGGCCTCCTACCAAGCAGCAATAAATATGCCTCAAGAAATCAGTCTATCACTTCATACCATTTAATAACGCCACAATTGCTTTTGTTATACAGACTGCATAGAAGGGGGAATGCTATCCGAGAGCAAAACCATGCATTAATAGTGCCTTTCTTTTTTGTGTTAGTCAGCATAGCATCCCTGCTTTAGTTCTATTCTCTTCCACCTGTAGATTCTTCCAGTAGACAGCTGAGTCCACTCAAAGCATTGAGATAGAATAGTTTGGCATCCACTTTCCCAACTCAAGTTATTAAAATGAACTACTGTGATTCATGAACCATGGCTGAGTGGCTGACTATTCCTTTCACTTTCAAGATTTTTATTCATGTATCTGTACCTCTTTGAAATAAAAACCTCACAAAGACACCAACACACTGAGGTTCAATGTCTCATCAGTGCCTAATACTGGCAACGAAGAATCTGACACTCACCAACCTCCATCCTAAAGCTGCCTGTTCTGATGATATCATTTGCACAAATAAGCTTTGTTGGTCACTAGTCACTTCTCAATGGGCTATTTTACTCCTGATTTTGTGTCTGGGCACAGTAAAGTAAGGACATTTTACTATTCCATTATTTTTTATTATTAATATTCTAACATTAGTTCTGGTCATATTTTTTTACTTAACTACTGTTTTGAGGAATTAACTTTATTTTTGGATCCCTTCTGCTCCTAGAAATCTGGAAAGCAGTATGAATAGCTTGAGAGCTTGCCTCTGAAATAGAGGCAGTTCTCTGTCATTGATGATGCTTCTTTTTTGTTTAAAAATTTTCCTACTGTGATCAAATCATAGAAAATAGTCCACTTGTTTTTTAAACTCTTCTTTCAACAGTAAACTTTAGAAGTGACTCAGTGTAAAAACAAGTTAACCTACGCATAATTTCATAGCTGATTGAGTACTAATTTACATTAATTAGACATAAAACACACATCCTTAACATGCGCTTGGGTGCAAGCAACATCTAAAGCCCAGAAATGACTGTGTCTTATTTTCCTTTATTAATTTTTCTTTCTGCATAATCTTTAATAACTGCACACACACACTTCCTCTGGCACAGGAATGGGGAATACAAAGAATATTCCAAGAAGAAAGCAAAAGTTTCCCAAAAGCGACCTTCTGTCTGATATAGGGGGAAAAAACATTCCCTTACTCTGTACCTCTGATGATTAGTTTAATAGTGTAGGTGTGAACAAGGCAGATTAATTAGGCACCTCAGAAAATCTTTTAATCACTATGAGATCCACCTAATACCTCACCAGCAGCAACCAGTCGCTAATCACCAGCACAAGGCTGTAGTTTGACATGTATTTTAACAGCTATGACAAAAAACATGTTTCCTCAGCTTGCCACCCTCAACTAGCAATTCCCCTATGCCCACAACATTTCCTACAGCACGGTGCCACAACTGCAGTAAACCAAACCTGGGTCAATTAATCCAGCTGTTTCTTGGTTATTTTTGACCAAAGAATTTTCCAACCAGCAGAAGCCCCAAAGCATCAGGTTAGAACAATAAAAATGCAATATGAATAAACAGGTAACACCACATCTTTTCCTAATTCCCTTAGAAACATCTACACATTAGACACACAGAATTCATTTCAGAAGCTTAATTTTATATCTGTAGGTATACGCTCTGATGGATACAATTCTGTCCACAAAACAATGTGTGGTCTCTACTGACTACTTTTTTTTCCCCCACTTCATGTAAATTCATTGGATACAGCCTCCCTCTTGTTCTGAAACTCTCAATAAATTCTTTTTAATGTGTCATAGTTATATTTTCAGATATTGTCCTCCAGAATGCCAAATTACTTCAGGCAACAATTCATCACATAAGCCTTAATCACAGGGTCAAGAAAAAATATTTTCCACGTTACAGGCTTGCAAAATAAGGAACACAATGGTGATGTCTAAACAACAGTGTGAAAACAGTTGCACCTGGTGAAAACTAGGTGAAAGGAGAAAAAAATACAGAAAAATAAATATTGTGGTCTACTGCAAAAAGAGCACATAATTGTCACATCGGAAAGCAGAAAACATATTTTGTATAAAGACTTGAATTAACAAATTAGGGAAGATGTCGGTGCTGGGGATACTTTGTGATTTAGCTTTAATCAGAGCCAACATGAATGGAAGTTATGGGCATAAAACTTTATGAATAAAGATGCAAATATATTCCTTTTCCTTTTTCTCTTCCTCCTTTTACAGGCTGGGAAAAGGTACAGCATTTCAAAGAAAGGGTATAGCTTTGATAAAAAGATCAAACTGCTTTCACCATGTCACATGAGTCCTTAAAGAGTAAAGACAAAAATGACAACATTTATACTCATCTGGAGGAAAAACTCTGCTAAAATGTGACTAATGAAAATACTTACACTATGATGCACAGTGCCACACTTACAGCAGGAAAATTTCATTACTTCCCTCTTTCAGCTGCAATGCCTGACAGGTTTTTGCCAACAATGCATATTTTACAGGCTGCTTTATTTTCTTCTGAACAATGTCCCCTACAGGGAATATTCACATAAAATAAAAATAACCCCTAAATTTTGCTATTTCAGGCAATAGAAAGATTTCAAATTTTCCCTGGCAACCAGTCCTGTAAACTCTTGACCTGTTTAGTTCCCAGTTTCTCCCTTGATTTCTGTCTGATTTGTAAAATTATGGAAAGCCTCTCCCATCTTTCCAGCTTATTTCACTGACCTACTTCCTATCCCCTTAAATTTCAGAGCTCCCAAACTTCTCCTGAACTTCTTAGCTTCCCAATGCCTCATCCCTTCCTTTTCCACAGTACCTGTACTGAGCTCCACCTCATATTTAATTGCAGTTTTCTTATATTCAACCCTTCCTCTCTTATAATCAGCACTTCATAATTCCATCCATTTTCTAATGGGAACGTAGCCCAGCCTCCAGTAAATCCTACTCTTTATTCTCCTTGCTTCTCTCTGGATGAGGTTCTCAGTTTCCCTACTTTCACTTCCTCCACTCCAATAAAGAGACACATTTCAAAAGTCAGCAAATTTAGAAAGACAAAAAAGGCTTCCAGGGTAACAGTCTGCCAAGTCTAGAGATTTGTAAAAACAGTTTCATTTAACTAAGTGTTCCCTCCCACTATTTACTCATTTTTCTTCACATAACATGAGTTTCACAATGCTTATTTTGGCATAGTTTCTTCAAAATATATCTCAAACACATACAATCTGATCATCTTTTCAGGTTAGAGTAACTAAGTAAAAAAATGTTGGATTTTACTTTTATCAACTACAAGATGCCAAAAAAAAGATGACAGGAGACTTCTGATTTTTGGAGCAGTCAAAATTAACCTCATTTCCTTTGATATACTCCAAAAAGTGAAGAATCTTGTAGGAGTCATTTTTAGGAGACATGAATTCTGCTACTGTGCTGCCTGTTTCCCAGCATCACACATAACAGGATGGGTATGTGGGAGTAACTTAAAACATATATATATGAATAAAAAACAATTAAATAAGAAAAACTGAAGCCCTTCTTTTTGTCCAAGATCTCTGAACAATAGAAACAAGCTTTGGTGAACAACCTTCCCCTACATTTCAACTGATTAAAACTCCCTATCCTGTTGCAGATGTTCAAGATTCAGAAGCAGGCTGTTACTAAACATTTTAACTCCCCTCCCCAGGTTTTCTTTGGTATCAAATATTGCATTTTGTGATGTGCAATGAATTGCTCCAGCTATTAGTAACTACTACTTCTCTAGTACCGATGTTTGTCTGACAGTAAATCAGCTCCAAATTGTAACAGCTATCCAAACTGTTTATGCATCTATAAATCTCAGGCAATTATCCATATTAATATTCTCCGAAGTCAAGAAAGCTGCTCATAGCACAAAATCACAAAACATTTGGGTTTTTTTCAAGAATTTGAATAAAAAAATACACATTCCTGAAATTTAAGTGCAGAATTTCAGAAAAGTTTGTATTGTTTGGGGGGTTGTGTGCAGTTTGCTCGTGGAAGTATCTATTCAGTGAGTTATGAAAATTTTACAACATCGATATTAAGTTATTCGCCAGGCCTGTGTTATTTCAATGAATTTTATTAGTTTTACTGAATGAATGCTATGAATACAGAAAATTATCTCTGAGGCAATAAAATATGTTTTAACATCTCATTCCTTTCCTGAATTACATACTTTTGCCTATTCCTCCATTAAAAGGTGAATTAACCTATATAAACATTCCTAATTTCCATATATCAATCAGTAATACAGCCCACAAAATGTGGTCCTGAGTCTTTAATGGGCTAGCATGCATTTGACTTAAAATCAGAGAAATCTCCTGTTCTAAATAGCAAGCTTCTGGGTCTACAGCTAGTTTTCTAGCCATGGCCACATTCTTAACCCAGGGTTCATCTAGTATTGCCTCCAGCAACACACTGGCAAGACAAGAAGGACTGCAAATATAAATAACCTAACAAGTGACCCAACAGCATTTCGATTTCTCACCCCATTACCTTCTTTTTATCAATCAAAAGGATCAAAGGCCTAGGAAAAGCACCTGACCCTGAACTGCTATGACCTGGGGGAAAAAATATTGTATTTATTCCGAGTTTATTGTCACATAAGCAAAAGAATACAAATAGGCAGCTTATGGGAAAGCATTCCAGATCTCTCTCTACAAGACTGCTCTTGGCCACACTGTTTGAGGGACCTACACACCAGGAAATGATGTGCACAAGAAAGGACAGAGGCTAAATTAGTCACTCCAAGAACAAAGCCAGGGCAATTTTCAATTTTCATTTTCATAACAAGTGAGTGCAAACTACCTATGAATCATCTAACCTACAGAATGATAAACCCAAGACTGCTGGATTTGTATTCATTAGTCATAAATTTCAAGTTCAGTGAATTAGCTCTCTGTTAACTGTCTCCCTTAGAAAAACCTTCTGAAGATTTCTGTTTTCCTATTGTATGCATTATTTGCATATGCTAACCCGAGAAGATATACCACAGCTGAAAAATACTGCCCATGCTAAGGGCATCTCCCAAGATAAGAGACATGACAGTAACCTTCTAGTGTATAGCAGAAATTCAATTAAAAATAATTTACCTTTCGTTTTTTAACAAGTACTTTCTTTTACCAGTACTGGAAAGAAAGATTTTTCCACTTGAATATTATTCATTGCACAAAGACCCCTCTTTTATTTAAAAATCCAGTATAGTAATCGAAATACAGATATCAGATCAGCCACACTAGGTCATCTAACCCTATAAACCTACCTCCACCAATGATAACTTTCAGGTTGCCCTGCCCTGTGTTCCTTCTGTGGAGAAGAGATCCCAGTATGCAAGCACACAAGAGTACATCAGGTTGTAATACCTCTTCCAATTTTTTCAGAAACACTCATTAGGGGCCTGGTTGCCTCCCCACCCTCTCATGCTTCTATTCCCATCCACCATCATAGCATATCACAGGAACTCCCTGTCAACCACTTCCTTTCTCTGGCACACCGGCTCCATACAGTAGGATGAGGAAATATAAGAAGCTGAGTGTAAACATGGGGATGAACTCACTTCCTTGAGAGTTTAAAATTTCTACCCAAGGCAGCAAGTCTGCAGGCAGAGCATGACTGGTACAACAAATTAGTTGGGAGCCTGTGGAGGTGTCAAAAGAGCTCTGTTCAGCATACCCTGCAGTTCCCCATCTTCCCATTTCAATACTGGACTCTCATCTCTTTCCACTATCAAAGGACTTTGAGCATCTGACATACGAGGGCGGTCACGGGGTGTAATGAAGACACAGCCAGACTCCTCCTAGTGGTGCCCAGTGAATAGAGACAAAGGTGCAAACTGAAATTCAAGAAATCAAGTTAAAAGCTTTGTTTTTTTCCAAACCATAAAGTTAGACAAACACCTAGACAGGCTGCCAAGAGAGGTTCTGGAGTTCTCTATGGTCAGAGACACTCTGAACCCAACTACATGTATCCCTGGGTAAATCCTAGCTGACCCTGGTTTGAGCAGAGCTGTTGGACCACATAATCCCCAGAGGTGCCTTCCAGCATCCGAGATTCTATTTCTCTCCTACTACTGGTTAATGTATTGTGAGAGTGGGTAGGGAGTATTCATTAGATTTGTCATAGGACTGTTTAATCCTTGATAAATTACTGACCCCTCTCACAGGTCCACAGCATGACAGGCACTGAACAGAAGGTAAAGGTCTTTACCTCAAATGAGTTGTTTCTTTGGAGCTGGCACTATAGGTAGTGACATACAGATTTTAGTAGCCCACGCACAAAACCAGACTGAATGTTTTCCTTCAAGAGCACTACATAACAATTCTGCTACGGTACTCGTCTGTAGTCAGAACATGCTGTGCTTGTGGAAAATACGATAATGAATAGGAAAGAAATGTAAAAGTCAAAATAGAACAGAAAAACAACCAAGCTGCTTTTGTTTGACAAATATAGCTGTTTAAACACTATTAATCATTAGTGTGTATTTTAACACACTAACAGATACTTCTGTACAGAAAGAAATCTTTTCCTTCATGTGGGAAAAGAAATCCCTAAAAATATTGATGCCTCAGAGTTTTTTTTATTTTTTAATTTTTATAGATTTTAGAATTAATTATGTAGTGGATGTAGATTTTAATGTATCAGTATTTCTAGTAGAAGTAACTACAGCAGCACATAACTCAGGTATCATTTCCACACTGAGGTCTCTACCAGCATAATTAACATGCATTCTTTTACTGTCTCACTGTATTATATCTCTTACCAGTATTTTCCAGTAAAAGTAACGGCAGTAGTTTAACAATTGCACACACCAAACCCTGTCCCATATCAATCCCTCAAAATTTTGTTAGCTGTTCAGTCTTCTTTTCAAGGTGGAACTGCAGAAGAACACCTTAACTCCTGCACCAAAGATGTAAATATAGGCAAAAGTGACCTTCAAGCCCAGAACTCTGGAGGGCCTCCAAGGACTCAACGTAATGAGAGGAGGATGAAGATGATGAAAGAGGGGTCCCAAGCTCTCCCAGACTGAACTCCTGAGGGGGTTTGCCAGAGGGCGGAATGGGTCGAAACTGGAGGTTGGACGAACAGGGATTGGATGGACATCATTATAAAAACATAGAACCTATGTCCGCGCACACGCGCGGTGGTTTGGATTCCTGTGGGCAAAGGACTCATTAAAGCTCTGCTCCTCTTATCTCCTACCTAAATTGGCCAGGAGTCTGTTTTTCTCCTCGGTCTTTTAGGCAACAATATCAACTCCAAGTGATGAGCAGCTTTAGAACAAGATTTCTCTTACATTAACTGGCAAAACTGTTTGGGGAATGTAGTAAGACTAGCACAAAAGTATATTTTGTTAGAAAAATCCATTACTTGGGTGTGCTTTACACTTACATTTTTGAGTCTCAATAAATAGCTACATTTTTCCTAAAAATATAAAAACAGAAAAATAAATACAATGCATTACAAGGGACATCTATTTGTAGCTTTAAAAGTTCAGTACCCTGTATATTTGTTCAGACAATAATACTTAGAGCAAGTACTCCTATATTAGAACTTCAGAAGAAAGTATCAAAAACCCAACTTGTACTGGTTTTGGATGGGACAGAGTTAAGTTTCTTCATACCAGCTTGCTTGTATGGTGCAGTGTTTTCGATTTGTGACCAAAACAGTGTTAACAACACAAGAAAATATATTTTAGCTATTGCTAAGTGGTGTTTGCACACTGTTGAGGACTTTTCTGCTCCTCACACTGCCCCATCAGTGAAGAGGCTGGGGGTATGCAAGAATCTGGAGGGGAACACAGCTGGAATAGCTGACCCCATCTGACCAAAGGGATACAATGTTGTGCTCAGCAACTGAAGTGGGGAAAGAAAAAAGAAAGTGGGAATGTTTGCAGTTATGGCACTTACCATCCCAAGTACCCTTACGCGTGATGGAGCCCTGCTTTCCTGTGGATGGCTAAACACACATGGGAACACCCATGTCCACCCACAGGAACTAGTGAGTTCCTTATTCTGCATTGCTTGTGCGTACAGCTTTTGCTTCACCTATTAAACTGTCCTTATCTCAGCTTGCAAGTTTTCCCACTTTCATTCTTCCAATTCTCCTCTCCATCTTGCCAGACGAAGTAAGTCAGAGGCTGAGTGGTGACAAATTGCCCACTGCAGTTAACCCTCAACAGAGATAAAAGGCCTCATCTTGAATATTGTGTGCAGTTTTGGCCACTGCAACATAAGAAAGACATCCAGCTGTTAGAGAGTGTCCAAAGGAGAGAAACGAAGAGGGTGAAGGGCCTTCAGGGGAAGCCATATGAGGAAAGGCTGAGGGCACCTGGTCCGTTCAGTCTGGAGAAGAGGAGACTGAGGGGAGACCTCACTGCAGTTACAACTTCCTCTTGAGGGGAAGCACAGGGGGCAGGCACTGATCTCTTCTCTCTGGTGACCAGTGACAGGGAATGGCCTGAAGTTGTGCCAGGGAAGATTTAGGTTGGATATTAGGAAAATGTGCTTCACCAGAGAGTGGTTGGGCACTGGAACAGGCTCCCCAGGGAAGTGGTCACAGCACCAAGCCTGACAGAGTTCAAGAAGTGTTTGGATGATACTTTCAGTCACACAAGGTATGACTCTTGGGGATGGTCCTGTAGAGGGCTAAGGGTTGGACTCCATGATCCTTGTAGGTCCCTTCCAACTCGGCATATTCTGCAATTCTATGTAATTCTGTTCTATTTTCACTGCACAACAAACACATCCATCTATTACCATGTTTACTCTGGAATTTAAAATTGTCATTTAAAATTGCCAGTAACTCACTCTAACTTCGACCTCTATTAATGTAACTCCATTTAATCGAAATGATAACACCAATATTAGTTTACTTTTTTGGGCTATAATGATTATGTCCTTAAACAAGTGCATAAAACATTATAGCACAACCATTAAGTCACATCTAAATTAATTTCTGTTAGTTATTTGATCTCAAGAATTAATTCAAAGTTTCTAACAACTGCAATCTGATTTTCACAAGCCCTTAATTTGTTAAGAAATGTATAGTACACTACAGACATTAATTTCTCAATCTTCTAGTTGACCTAAAAATCACAGACTAAATGCTGAAATTCCCATTTGCCATTTCCACTTTTTTTATGCTATTAGTATGTGAAAGGCACTTTCTCCATGCCAAACTAAGAATATAAGGCTCAAATTACTACTTACCTGCAGTCAGCAGTTTATTCCTATTTAGATAGCACTGTACAGCCTTATGTTATCAAAGTAGTCCTGACAGTTCTTGCTTTAAGTGGCTTCCACAGTTTCTTTCCACAAAGGAGCAAAACACCAAATTCATTGCAAAAGGGGAAATTTTGTCATGTTAGTACAAAGCTAGTTATAAATGAATGCTGTCAGGTCCACTTCACATGAAGGGTGAACTACTGCCTTACAGGGTTTGCTTGAACAGTTCAATAAGAACTGATGTTCCTAAATATTCTCCCTCGAGAAGCCCAGCATAGCAGAGAAGAATTTGAATTAAGCAAAAATCCCATAATTCAGTGACAGAAAAAAAAAGAAACATCTACTTCAGCTATGAAAAAGCTTTTATGAACACCACAAATACCAAAGATAATAGACGCAGAGCAAGTTAACAACAGGCTGCAGTTATTCAGAAAAAACATAACCTTGTTGGTTCTAAGGAAGGTTCTTTCTTGTGCAAAAGGCATTAAAGAAGTGTACGCATTTTACTTACCTAGTTCATATTTTTATAAGTTTCAGCGTATCTGAAAAAGGCTGTTTTGTCTGAGGTTTTTTTTCAACCGGAGTTGAAACCCTGAGCACTCAAATTCTCCTTATAACCTTTCATTCGCTACCTTTCTAGAGCAGGCTGTTAAAACATTAATCATTAATCTCTGTAGGTGGAGAGTGTACCCCATAAGGTTTTCTCAGGCCTCTACAGGTCACATTTACAGGCCACAAAAACAGCCACCTTCAATTCCACTTTCAAATCTACTGGTCGGTCACCCGCTGAAACTCATTCAACTCAAGTATTTTCAATAGCATCTTCCACCTCATGTATTAGCCACAAATTGCATAAAAATCTCAGCTTCCAATTCTCAGTGCAGATTGTCAGAGGTATGAAGCAGAAGGTCAAGTCCACACTCAAGGAGAAAAGTGTAGAAGAAAATGTTAAAGTAACCTGAAATGAATACGAAAATCACTTCAATCCTCTCTAGACTAGCAGCCAACCTAGTCTGACTCACACTCTCAGTGCTTCATCAGACACTAGCAAAATATCATGCTATTCAGATAGAGAAGAGGAACACAAAAAAACATTTTAGCCCTTATTCATGTACATTCACTGAAGTCCGTGGGGGCACAGAATCCTGTTGTTTCTGTCATGATGTAGCAACTATATTAAAACTGGTGCTTCATAATAAGACTACTCAGATAACTTTAAAAATAAAGTCACTTATGAGAAGCAATGAACACACTTTCATGATTGAAATTCATTGTAGATCTGGATACAGCTTCATAAGGTACAATATCAAAAATAAGGATATATTTTAATACAGTGGCTTGGATAATTGCTCCATCATTGCAAGTACTATTTCTAAAGTACACTAGAAACCTGACTATTAATTGCTAAGTCACCCCAAATCACTTAGGTAACAAAACCAAGGTACAGTTACACACATAGAATATCCAGGACACCAACTACAATTTAGACACCAACTGCTAATTAGGTAATTATCACAGATGTTCTGGCCAGAACACATTTTTGTTAGTGATCTATGTTTTAACTTTCTGCTCCCTCCAGAGATACACTAAGAGTCTCAAATACTTGCAGGTAATATCTCCTTTGCAAGCATCTCACTGTTTCTGTGTCAATCATCTACCTTTGTTATACCCTCCTGAACTTGCAGATGTCCCAGTTTATAAAAAATTAGTCAATTATAAATTTTTCAAATTTAATGCTTAACTGACATATTCAACCCCTTCCATTATCAACCTGAATTCCTGCCCATGAAATATTACCCTATATTCCAACACTGCTTTTCCATACACTGTTCTTAATTCATGTTATAAGCATACTTACTGAGATGTTTGGTACTCGGAGCATCCTCACATAATAAGCACAGTACAAGCAGGAGGAAGAGGGGATTTTGGCTAAGCGTCAGCATTGGATGGGTAAGCAAAAAAAAGCTCAGTAAAAAACCTCAGTAATACAGCACCAGCAGGCATCTTGAAAAATTATCTTTAGAAAAGGTAAAAAAATAAAATGAAAATCGAGAAAGGAAATAAAGCAAGTTTTGTGGCAACTGCCGTTACTCTAGTTCATGATAAGCAGTGTGGGAGAATATGTGAATGCAACTATCTGATATCTTGACAACAGGGCAATGAAGACTTGTATTACTGTTAAAGTTGAGGGAAAAAAGCTGGGATGTCCCTAGGCCTTGAAAGTCCTTGGCAACAAGCAGTTTTATCTAATATATAGGAACCACAGGAAAGATGCAAAGAAAGAAATGGTACAGTCAAAGCAACAATCCGGAAAACTAAGTTGAGCAGGTTTAATTGTGCTGACACAAGTAGGTAAGGCTGCCTTGCTCTCGGCAAAAGAAGTGGATGATGCAGCATTCAAAGCAAGCATAAAAGTTTTACCTGCAAGTGTGAAAAGTTGTAGCTGAATTTAAGAAAAAAAACCAGGCAACATTTAGAGAAGATTCAAGTATGAGAAACTGAAGAAAAGACTGTGCTAAAGAGTGCCCAGAAAACCACAGTCCTGCAGAAGAGAATGCTCACCGAGACAAGAAAAAGTTGAAAGATAAAGTTTCTTTTAGTTATATAGCACATATAGATAGATAGGTGTTGGCAAAGGAGCAGTCACTAAGACAAATAAGTATTTTCCTTGTAAAAAATAGCAGAGAGGCAGAAAGGCAGGTTTGTGAGAGCAAAATATAAGTGGGCAGTCTCATTCTACTGCTTGCATACTAGACAGAGTGAAAACACATGTATGCATGCAGCACAGTGCAGCTTGTTTCTTGAAGTTGGGCAGTGCAGTCTAGGGGCTCCAACCACCCTCTGAACTTTTTTTCATCTTGCAGTAACACAGTTACTTCCATTTATATCATCCTTCATGACTATCTGGTTTTAATAACTGTAATTTGTTAGCATTTCAAAATCTTTATCAGCAACTTAAAAAAAAAAAAAGAGTAATTTTTTTTAACATTTCCTCTTTGTACTGATAAATGTGATACTCGGGATAGTCATCTTTCCATATTAGCCACTACTATAAGAAGTGATGGATAATTTTGTTGCTCACACACATCTCAATTTCTGTTAATTCTAAGTACTGTAGCATATCAAGTCTTTTTTTTTTCCTGCTCTTCTGACTCTTGATTCCCTTAAGGAACTTAATTACAGTGGTTTGGTGGTCTGATCTAATTTTTTTTCCATGTGGTTATTCTTATTCTGTCCTGTATTTCAACTATCCAGGTTTGCATTGTTTTCATTGGTCTTGCAGGGCTGCATATTTCAGACCATTTAGGTCTTCTACCATGCTGCTTTGCATTTTTCTTTCTTTTTGCCTCTCTCACCCATTGTAAAAGAAGAACCACTGAGGTAGAAACAGAGCTGTCAGACATAGCCTCTACTTGTGAGACATAGTTAAATAGACTACATGTTATGTCTGAACATTTAAAGTTGTAATGATGAGTTCATAGTTGGAACGTTTGAATGACCAGAGTTTCTACAGCAACGTCCACCTCTTTAAATTGCATCAATATCAACAATTTTCATTTGAAAAGGGTCTATTATACAGCATAGGCTAATAATATTGAACTGTTCCAAGAGGAGTCCTGAATTGCCATTGTCACCTTCTGGGTAACTGTGACACGAGTCCAAAACCATTTTTAGGGAAATGGTTCCCTCTTGTGGTAGAAATTGGTCACTGCACGAACGCCGGCTTTGCAAACACACAACCCAAGCAGTTTGTCTCCATAGTCTCTTTCAGATCGTTATTTACATTACTAGGAAATCGGCACGTTCACAGAGTTATTTTGAAAGATTTTTTTCTTTCCCTAAATCTCACTGATGAGCAGCATTGCTCTTGTCCAGATTTTAAATTACTTTTTGCATCTCACAAGTGAGTTAATGGCCCACTTGGGGGAAGCGGTGACCATTTTTGCTGGTTTGATACATATTCCCAGTATTTAGGAGATCAGTCTATCCAAGCTTTTACCTATCACCTTCGAAATAAGAACTGACAATTACGCAAGAATACTCTGCTATACCTGATATTATGGTGTTAAACATTAATTAAACATTAATTTACTTCTTAAACTTCGCTTTTTACTAAAAAAGCTTTTATTTTCTTAAGATAGGAAGATGATATCCATATGTATTGGGGGGAAAGGAAGAATAATTTTACCCTTCACTCATGAGTATGCTCTCTAATATTGTTTTAAAAGTCCTTGGTTTGTGACTGTAATACAAATAAGCTTGAGCAAAAACCTGTGAATTTGTGGATGATCTTGCTAATGGAAGCAGGGGGAAAAAACCCCCTGGATTTCACACACAAAACAAAGAAGGGACTCAGATTACCACCTAACCCCATCTACACTTTACTTACTTCATGTTGTTACTGGGTTGTCACCTTCCCAATTCCACCATTAATACAGGGCTAAATAGAATAAAGTGCTACAGCATCAATCTAGCCCACTATTTAAATAAACACAGAGATCTGCCTAACAGCTTGGGTCTAAAAATCCAAGTAAGGTTTACAGGCCCGAGCCAAGGTTAACCAGTATTTTAGGGCATGAACTACATCCGCGTAATGCTCTGTATGAAACAGCATCTTTGAACATCATCATGTTCTTCCTGGCTTTGAAAAATAAAATGTTATTCCCTGATATTTGGATGCAAACTTCCTGCAAAAACAGATAAATATGCAAAAGCTCAGTTCTTTATTAGCACAAAGGTTTCTTCTACTATTTAGCACTTCTATGTCTCTATTTCTGTGCTGTATCTCTGGGTGCAATAATCCAGTGGATACCAAAAAAAAAATATTAAGAAATCAATTTTTTTGGCAAAAATAAATTTTTGTCGAAATAAATTTTTAATTACTGTACTACTTCATTTGACAAGTTGACAACAATGTAGAAACAAGAAAGAAAGGTGTGCAAAATTTCCTTCTTCCTAAAATTAATTTGCCTCCTGCCCTTTCAGGTAGCATAAAATTATTCTGATAAATCTGCACAACCTGATCCTGCTAAGAAGAGAATAATTCTGCTGGTAGCCCAATCTGCCCAGGTTACCCTTGTATGGGCAAGATTTTCTGTAAAAGACATCAAGTAACTCCATTTTAGTTGAGTGTTTTTAGCAACCATTGCTTCAGGACACTGGTACCCTGTGAAATCTGTTGTGCATCAGCCACACGTTCACAGAATGTGCTTGGGTACTGATATAATTTTCTCTTGCCATCCTCAGCAGCATTTTCGAGTCCAGTCACAAAGGAACATTTAGATGACACGTTCAGACACGTGGATGAGATTTATCAAGACAACAGATGGGTTTCACATCCTCTTGAGAAACCCCCAAACCTGAATTTCCTGCCACAGTTTCTGTAAGGGGATTTCACAGTAAATCAGATTCCCTCTCAGGACCTGGTTTTATTAAATGATCAATCAGGAACAGAGAAAGACAATTCTAGTCTTCCTTGGTTTCTCAGGTGGAAGAGAAGATGTTATGTTTAGTGTTAGCCAAAGCAGCATAAAAGTTGCCTTAAGCACAGGTATGAGTTGTTGACTTCTGGTACAGTCCTGCAAAAATACATCAAAAGAGCGCGTAACTGGAAATCTAACATCAGTTTGCACCAATCCATTTCCCATCTCCATGAAACTGAAAAAATTCTCTCTTACAAAAGGCAGTTGTAGTCAAATCTGAATGTCTCAGAGATGTGTTTTGTCCTGCATCATTGTAACATAAGAGCTATTACATAAACCTGAAAAGGAAAAGCCTTTTTATACATCTGGTCAGCAAATATAGGTAGGGGTAAGAAACTTGCACCTTTTTGCTTTCCACGAAAAGCTGTGTTTGGATACAAGTACAAACTGAATCCTCATTTTTTTCAGTCAATGTGGTTAATAAAATATTTTAAACTAATAATGACCATAAAGCTTGTTTTAATGATTCCCATAAGCTAAAGAGTGAATTCCATTGCTGCAGTGTTCAATCTCACCATCTTTGTTATTTCTTTCACTGGAGAGCACATGCATAAATATAAATTACACTCACCTTAAAATATTTATTCTCATTCACTATAGGAAAGCACTTGTCAGTCCATTCCTTCTACTACTGTTTCAAAAAGAGGTTTCAGAAGTACTCTCCCGCAGTTATCTGATCTGCCTTAGCTTTTCCAGTCCTCTGGACTCTCCAAGGGTTCTCAAAAAGAATCCTTTCTCCTCTTTACCTTGTGCTCACTGAAAGCACTCAAACTTCTCACCAGTTTCAAAAGGGACCACTCAGACCTCTCAAATGAGCCTCCTTACAGACAACTTCCTCTCTATCCAATTTCTGATCTGTCTGATCTCACCCATACCAGACAAGCACATGAAGTAACTACCACAATAACAATAAAATGTTGCCACAGAGTAGCTCACTGCATTTAACCTCAGAAATAGTCGTACTGAATTTTGCAGCAGTTCCTTCTCCCAGTTTTTCTCCCAGGCAAATCAGCAATGTGACAAGAAGAAACTCTTCGCAGAAAGTATGCAAACCTTTTCACAATGCCATATCCTGCAAAAAATATTTTTAATAGCTGTAGCTGAGCCTAGATTACATTTAGGAATCCTGAGACAGCTCCCCCTGTCTTTATTACTGATAGTTACTTGCAAAGGCACTGCTTCTCACTGTACTTAGTTACACCACTCACAGAAAAACATGAACATATGTATATTGGAATAAAACTCACCATGCTGTTCATTTTTGAAGAGGACGAGCTTGCCCTCTGCTTCCGTAGGCTGTTCAGCTCCTCTGTAGTTCCATCCTTTGGTTTTATGATCAGCCGACTGCCTCCAGCAGTACCTTCCGAAGAGGATCTCAAACGCTTCTCAACAAATCTGCCTTCTCGGCATGGACTGAAGCTATTGGCAAGATCAACTACAAATAGAGAAGCAATCAGCAATCGTTACAGGGACTTACTCTGTACAAATATTTTCTTAATCAGAACACTTCTTTGCTTGAAATGCTTACACTGAAAGGGAATCCCCTAAGAGATGTCCTGTAGAAAGCAGACTGCGTTTACCTAGATAAAAGTGTCACCTGGGCCACCAGTTCACTGTTCAGCCCTCAACGAATTGCACACTCAGCACACTACAGCCCAGTCCATGGCTCCTCATAGAATCCAGAAGGATCTTTGCTCCATCCTTTTCTTTCTCCCCTTGTTATAGGACACTTCCAAACTCCTGTCCAGTAAAATCCATCAGAGAAACTATCACTGGTTCACTGGTGCCAAAACTCAACCTGCCTTACCCTCCGTCCCAAGGCAAGTCCACATTTTGTAGGGCCAGGTCACAACTCTGTTATCCCCACATAGGACAGGGATGCACATCGGTTTCCGTTTCTGTTCAGCCTTCCCAGCTCAACTCTGCCCCTGCACTCTCCAAACTGAGCCTGCAGTCAGTGGGCTAAATCCCAGTCCCCAACTCCAGTTAAAGAATAACAAAATAAGAAAGGAGGAGAAAAAATACATTTTGAAGTGTTAGAGCAAATTTAGAGATGGGGAAAGATAAAAAGCATGATAGCATAATAAATGTCACAGAGAAAATCTTATCTTCTTTTGCATTTTGCAAGAGAAGAGACATTTTCTCCAAGGGTTCTCAAAAAATCCAGATCACGTAAAAATATACAAAGGTATACTAAGAAATACATGGCACTTCAAACCTGCTCATACATTAATGTCATGTTCACAATGCTATCTATAATGGTATCAGCTATGAGACCAGATACAGAAAAGAAAATACCTATTAACAAAGAAAAAGCAGAGAAATATTTTTGTATTCACATCTGGGTTTAAATACTGTTTTAGAAAACCAAATGTTCAAACCAGTCTGTTGCAACAGATATAACTACTTATCTTATTGAATGCCATGTAAGCTTTTTCTGTATTTGCTTCATTTCATATGGCAGGATTTTATATCTTTTTTTTCAATGGTCCTTTTGTATGCTTGGTCAGTTTCTAATTTGAAATACATTCTTCACCACACACAAAAAAAATTGTATTTTGAACAGCACTATAAAACCATAACAATTAATCATTAACTTTTATATAGCGCAGTATTAGCTCTAGTGTTTCTGTGAACACGAATCCAATTTACAAAAATCCCTCTATCACAATCTCAACTCCAGTTAGCTGCGTTCCAGAAATACAGATTAAGTATACAATTGCCAGTGCGTGAGTCTGAAACACACTGGGCATTTCTAAACATCCCTCCAAGCTGCTCACTTGCTGTTCTGCAGTACACTCTAGTAAGGCAGAACCAAAAATATGAGCTCATTCACAGATGACACAATGTGGCAAGGAAGACAAACAGGGTGCTCAGGACTGGTAATATACATAAATGGAAATATTTTTTCTCCAGAGTGCCTAAGGTTCTGAGGGAAAGAGCCGCTTTCTGGTGAAAGCTAATTTAGTGGATTAATTTGTCTCTATGTTGCCATTTATGTACAAGATATCCAACCAAGCCTTGCAGTGACTAATAATTCAAAAAGTAAAATTGTTTTTCATTGCTTATAATCTTATATGCCTAGATAAATACCCAAGCAAAAAGATGGGTGTGAATACATATGAGTTTACTTAAAGTCATTCATCTTCTAATACAAACAACATATACGCCACCTTGTTATCTCTTAAAAATTTCGTCCCACCAGATACAGCCTCGGGATTATTCGAGAAAGCACCAGTCATTAAGTTTGTTTAAGAACATCAACTGTCAGAGATAAATGTTTTCTGCAGGTGTCCTTCACTCAGGGGCCTTATGCCTTACTTATCAGCATTTCTATTGACTTGGATTTCTAGGCACAGTCAGTCCACTGAATCTTGTTAGTATTTCCAAATTCCTTTTCATAAACTAAAGACACAATGTGAAATCTAGATGGTAATTAACTCTCTCAGTTTCATAGATTACACAATGACAATTTGGACGCTTATTTGAAATGGAAGCAGAAATAGGATCTCTCGTACTCTGTCACAGAAATATCCACTCTAAGCTACTCTATAACATAGTTGAACAGGGAAAGAAAGACTGGTAATTTCAAAACCTAGATCAATATAAGGTAAACCATGTTATTTTTCATAACCAGACTACAAGAAGGTTTATTTCTCTGGTGATGTTTCCATCCCAAATTTCATAATTTGTACAAAGTCCAAAATAGGCATGCCTCAAAAAAATCCCAGCTTCAGCCTTTAACAAGAGTCAAGAATCAATACTCTCTTTCTTAATTTGTTTTCTACCACAAGAAAGCATAGCCACGAACAGTAGTGATGGGTGTTCGCAAACTGTACAACATCAATTCAAAAAATCATAGACTTTTTGTTTAATTCCTACAATTTTGGGAGGCGGACACAATTTGTAACTTTTTAATTCCTAGCTAGCTCTTGCAAATGTAATAATAATAATAATAATGGCCCATCTTCGCGAACGAAGATTTGGGGAAAGGTCTTTTACCTTTCCAGCCTGCGCAATGGATTTTTTAGGTGAGACACAGCCTGCGCTGAACTGAGCCCACCCTTTAATCCTAAGGTTCATCTGCCGGGGCCAAGCAAGCTTGGACAATGGCAGTGAGGTCCTCAGGACGTAGGTTTGTTTAGAGTGTCCTTCTCATAGATGGATGGCCACACAGGGCTAACGACCTCCATCAGGCCAGGAGACCAGGATTTGAACCCGTGGTCGCAGCAGTGAAAGTCCTGCACGCTAACCACTAGGCCACCAGGGGTCTCTCTTGCAAATGTACAAAAACACTTTATGACCGAACAATCCCAACAGAAGAAGTGAGACCAAAAAAACCCCCACCAAACTCAAAAACAAGAAGACCACAAGACATACCTTTAGGATTGTTCGTTTCATAACCCTGCTGTGTTTTAAAGGACTGAGGTTCAGAACATGGAATGCTCTTAGACTCTGTTACAGGAATTGGGTCTCTCGTGTGCTTGGACGGCGTTCTTTCATCTCTGTCCCCAGTCAACCCTCGTGCCTTTGGAGAAAGTATCACTGGTTCTTCACTATGCTGTAACGCAGAGGTTTCTAAATGTGCATTGTCCACATTAATTTTTTCTATGTGCCTGGCATCATTAATATGAAGTCCATTGGCTTGCAACAGTACTTTTGCTTGATTAGCAGCTGAGGTTTTGAATAAGGTATTAGATCCAACAGTACATGAGCTCGCGTGACTCGCAGGAGATACACCAGCAGAATGGACAGTACTTTCCACAAGATCCGTTTCCCTCGCAGGAGCAGCATCGGGATTAAAAAAGATGTGAGAGGTAGAGACATCATGGCCAAAATCCTCTGCGAGCAGCGCACCAGGCCCACTGCTGGGCAGACCATCAACCTCTGAAACAGAATCCTCTGTCAGGGCGACAAAGTCAGAGGGGGTCTGGGCAGCTGTGAGGTCAGCTGAGAGCAGAGGGGACTGCAAGGAGCTTCCCATGCACTCTGTTGTCTCGGCTGAGCACGGAGGAGAGGACTTGGCAATCACAGGTTCGCTTTCCACATAGGATTTAACTTCCAGCAAGCACCTGGACTGCTGCACAGAGGAAACTGACTGACTCTCCGGAACTGGTTTGGAAAATTTGTAGTGTGATGAAAAAGATTTAGTGAGAAGTTTTCGTGTGGACTGTTTGACAGAATATCGGCTCTGCTCCTCTGCAAAGCCGGAATCATCACCCTCATTCTTCCCAGAGCTTATGCAATTTATGAAGACATTTTTATTAGCTGAGGGCTCCTTTCCCTTTTCAAAATCATCTGTTAAAGACCTTGTTATCTTCTTGCTACGTGAGCTGCCAAAGCCAACTGAATGTCTTCCTCTGCTTTTTATGTGCTCCTCTAAGCTGAGTTTTTGAAAAGTGCTGAGAGAGGACTGGGCACCATTTGAGATGTTAACATTTTGATTAGCTGAGTCCTGCTTCTGCTCACTCCCTTTCTTGTTATGGAAGCTAATGGAAGGAGTGCGGAAAATACTCCGGCGCTTTCCTGTGCTCCCTGAGCTGGAGTTTGTGCTGGATGGAGAGGAGGTGTGGGCACCAATGGCATTAGCAGAAGAAGGTGAGGAAGGAAGGGAGTCGTGTCTCCGGCTAACACTTCTCCTGAATATTGGCAATCGAGATACTAGAGTCGATCGTCTGGATCCTGAGTCCCCCATCAGGGCACAAAGTGTCCGTGGTTCCTCACGGCCAATAAACTAACCTGGGATTAGAGAAAAAAAAAAAGGAGGGGAGAAAAAAAAAAAAAAAAAGATAAATAATTCAGCCTGAACAGACTCTTAAGTCAGCCTAAATAAATGAGAAGTCAACATCAATTTTGTGTATAGCTGCAAGTTACTGCATGTGCATTACTGACGACTTCTAGAATTTCAAAGTGATGTTCAATAAGCAGCACTGAAAACCCAGCAACTGAGGAAAGCTGTGACTCAAAACATTCCACAGATGAAAGACACAGTTTTATATATGGTACTGTACAACACAGATCACAGTAGGTAATAGCATAAAATCTAGACACCAGAAGATATACAAGTATATCACCCAAAATGTCCTTGTTTTTTTAAGTTTTTAGAACAAGTCGTCTTCTAAACTGTAAGCTGTCTTAGAAAATATTTGATTTTTCATCATCTGAGTAGAACAAATCATTATTTTGTGTTTCTATATACTTAGATTTTTGCACGAAAGAAGAGGATTTAAATTTTCCAATCTTCACTGAACTTTCAATTGGATTTTTAATTGCCTCATGTGCTCCTGCTAAAGGCTGCACGTATCACTTTGCAGCAGAGAAAATGACAGCATTGCAGTCCAGCCAAAATATGCACCACCAAAAATTCTTCCTAAGAAACTACGTTCTGGGAATTTATTGTCAAAATACAGGATCGTGTTTCTATATTTGAACTTTGATGTTTCCTTTGAACACTTCTCTAAAATCCTCCCACAGCGTATTTGCTTATAATTGGCTCATTTTTCAGGGTTTTTTTTTGAAATTAGTGAAAAGTGTTTCATACACAGGCACTGGGCATTTTTATAAATATTTAAGCAATAAAAACTTATTTTGACCAGCACCACAGATGTACTAGAAGAACATTAATCATTACGAAATATATACCAGTTCTATCTCCTTTTTGTTCTCATAATAAACCATCACTGTGAACGACAGCACCACAGAGGGAGCAATAAAAACATGTACTATATAATCAAAAGAACAAGAGAGGCTGTAGGTATAACACTCAAGCATAACTTCATGAGCTGCTGTATTCAGCATATAGAAATAAAATCCAAGTCATTTACCTAAACAATGTTCGTCTGTCAAGTGCAAAAACAAAGTAATTCATCTGATGAGAAATCTGTGTTATGTGGTCACAACAAGGATCTTAACTATATAGATATAAATTTATGTAGTGTATATATACACACACACATATATATAAAATGGGAACAGAATATTTAAGCAGTAATAAAACTACATATCTAACTGTGAAAGACAGGGTAAAGACTAAGTTCAGAGACTGTTTCTGACTAGCTATCAGACCGTATGTAGTGTTGTTAACATTTTTTTTAAATGCTAGTATGGCTGAACATACAGTGCCAAGCAGCCACACTATTCACAAGCACCAGGAATCAATAAGCAATTTTGTACTTTAAGATGAGAGAAACAGCTTGGGAATAGTCACTAATTGCTAAAAGTCATTGGTGATCTCTGATGACAAGTTAAAACCTGACCTAGACAATACCCAGGTTCTGTGATTGAAACTCCAATTTGAATTCAGTCTGACCGGGGCAAAACTGACAATACAGAACCCCACAGAATTATCCGAACAACTTTACATCCACCAAATGAACTAATGCACAGAAGTCGTTCCATTTCACTGACAAGTAAGAAAGTTTGAATTTACACCACTGTGTAAGAGCAGCTGCAGAGGTAACAGCGCAGAGAAGCCGGGGCCCTGTGAACTCACACAGGGGCTGGTGTTATACCAGCTTGTTC